>NC_062987.1:19962726-20275259 GCF_023078275.1 Leguminivora glycinivorella | reverse complement strand
GTGTACTAATGTGTATCTAAGTTAGAAAAAATAGCTTCAAAAAATGTGTGATCTTGATTTGTCAGTGACAATAATCGGTTATTGTGGCGCCATCTGGTGAACTGTTAAATTGTCTAAACTGGTAGAATTACTACTATGAAATTGGTATACAATTGTCTACCCTTTTTCTGATGTTAAAAAACGAAGAATCGGATCTTATTTTTTCTGGTATACAAAAAAGTTCAATTTATTTACAGTGTGCATAGACAATTCGACAATTACACTACTTCCGTTAAACCGTGATACTATAGTTTTATCTGTGACAAGTGTTAAATGAATGTCATCATCATCAGTCATC
This sequence comes from Leguminivora glycinivorella, assembly GCF_023078275.1. Classification (NCBI taxonomy): domain Eukaryota; kingdom Metazoa; phylum Arthropoda; class Insecta; order Lepidoptera; family Tortricidae; genus Leguminivora; species Leguminivora glycinivorella. The sequence goes on along the minus strand of NC_062987.1, from coordinate 20,274,922 downwards.
ATCTTACTCAAGTGTGATATTTTTGTCTTCATAATCAAAGTTCCTGTCACAATGTAAGAGAGTTTGTGTTTATTAAATTAATAAGCTTTTTTAAGCGACCATAAATAATAATATCATTTGTCCTTACCAAAAATATAACGGGATTTATTTATTTTAACACTTTTAGTTGTTAGTTAATACATGTTAGAACCTACGTAAGTTTATTAACTATGAAGTTCGTATGTGCACCATTATAAACTCTACTGGTTGAATAGAATCGTCTTCTAGACAATGTCACACAATGTAAACATGTCAGTTTGGTTCAGTTCGTTTGCCTGTGCGGTCGGCACAAATATACATTGGAAAACTATCTAGTATTTTATTTACTGTGTCCACGGATATTTCCAACTTGGTAGCAGATCATGCAGTAAATTTGCTACGATAGTAATAATTTTCCGAAGTGTTCGCGTGAAACTTCATCAAATTATTTTCAAAATTTTCGCAACAAAAACAAAAGATGGCATCTGCCAGTCAGAATGGTTTCATCGAAAAACTGTCTGGAATACAGAATTGGGAATGTATAAGCACGCCTGAAAATAAAAATGAAGACGCGAAGAAGCAGGAGAAGGCGCTCGCGAAAATCGCCTTAAACGTACAGCCTTGTGTGTTTCCACAAATTAGAAATGCCAAGACGGCTCGCGAAGCGTGGAGCAACCTGCAAAAGGCATACGAGGACCGAGGCTTGTCACGACGGCTCGGACTGCTACGCACACTGTTCGTCATCAAACTGAGCGAATGTGGTAGCATGGAGGTTTACGTCAACAAGGTCATGGATATATCGCAACAGCTGAGCGACATCGGGAAGGCATTGGAAGATGACTTCGTGGCCGTGATTCTACTCAGTGGCTTGACAAGCGATTACGACCCGTTGATAATGGCTCTAGAAAATTCGAACACGTCACTGTCAAGCGAAAATGTCAAAGCCAAATTGCTTCTAGAAAATTCAAGACGCAATGAGAAAAGTGAGAATGCTACGGCTTTTGCAACTCGGAAAGCACGCAACCCAATTAAATGCTTCAGGTGCAAAAAGAGTGGACACACCAAGAAGGATTGTCCAGAAAACTCTGACGGCAAGAAGAGTGGCATGAAAAGCCAGACGATGCTTACTGCATTGGCCGCAGGAGCGAACCGTGACGTTTGGTACGTCGACAGTGGTGCGGCACAGCATTTCTGCAACGATCGCAGCTTTTTATCAGATTTTACTACTGATAAACCAAAGAAGGTATACATCGCGAATGGTGAAGCCTTATTGACAGCTGGGAAAGGAACTGCTCAAGCTTTGTTAAAGGACAATAGTGTGAGATCTATAAGTAATGTGTACTTAGTACCTAAATTGTCTACAAATTTATTATCTGTTAGTGCTATGGATAGGAAAGGTTACGAAATTGTGTTTCGTTCTGGCGTGTGTAAAGTTTTTGACAAAGGGCAGGTTTTAGCTACAGCTACCCTAAGAGATGGTATTTATCAACTCGATGCCATCGAAACTCTTTCGGCTTTGTGTAGCGAGCCATCTTCGCAGGCTATGCCTTTGTCTTTACGTACAGGTGACAGCGTAGCGGTGCCGGCACGTTCTGTTGCTGAGAGCGTGAAGCATGCGCCACAGTTCCCTGCTACTGGAAGCCAGTCAACGCAACAAGTTTGGCATCGACGTCTATCTCATCTGAACGCCCGCAGTATGGAGTTACTGAGAAAAGGTATGGTCACTGGTATTTCTTATGACAACAATAATTTTGAGTCGTGTGTTTCCTGTATTTTAGGTAAACAGACTAAGTTGCCATTTCCGAAGAAATCTGAGACCAGGGCTAAGGAAATCCTTGGGTTAGTTCATAGTGACGTCATGGGACCACTACCGTGTCCGTCCATAGGTGGGAAAAGATATTTCCTGTTATTCATTGATGACTTGTCAAGAAAAACATTTGTTTATTTTCTTAGGCGGAAGGATGAGGTTTTTGAGATGTTTAAAGAATTCAAAGCTCTCGTGGAAAACCAAACCAATAAGAAAATAAAAGTTCTTCGTAGTGACAATGGTGGTGAATATGTCAATTCTAAATTTCAGAAGTTCCTGAAGGCGCATGGAATTCGACATCAGACCACGGTTCCAAGGTCATCAGCTCAGAACGGAGTCGCGGAGCGCGCGATAAGAAGCGTTACGGAGAAAGCCAGGTGCATGCTTCAGGAAGCAGGCTTGAAAAAGGAATTCTGGGCAGAAGCGGTTAACACCGCCGTCTACCTTAAGAATCGCTCTCCGACTAAGGCTGTGATGGGCAGTACACCAGAAGAAAAGTGGACAGGTAAAAAAGAGAATCTTAGCTACCTGCGCATTTTTGGCTGTCAAGCGTATACCCTTCAGCACAAACGGGACAAACTGGATCCCAAAAGTAAGAAGTATATTTTTGCCGGATACTGTGACGATACCAAAGGTTACAGATTGATAGATCCGGAGAACCCGAAGACTGTCATAAAAGCTAGAAACGTGATTTTTCTAGAACATGCTTTTTGGAATGACATTTCATCGGATGAGTATGACAGTTCACGTTACACTCAGATTAGTTTGACGAACAATGTAACTGTCGCTGATAATACTCAGGTGCAACCCGCTTTACCCGTTTTACCCCAAGAGCCCGCAGAAATATCTGATGAAAGCGTTCAAGATAACAGCGTCATTACAACAGATGATTCTGAGAGCAGCAGTGAGACCCCAGATGACCCTGCGGATGAGACGTATGTCCCAGGAGATTCAACACTGGAAGACTTTGAAAACTCTACGGACGGAACGAGTGAGTTTGAGTCTGCTAATATAGCAAACACTGTATGCAGTGACACAGGGGACCCTCAAACAGTTCGCGAGGCACTGAGTGGCCCGGATGCGAGTAAGTGGAAAGCCGCGATGGCAGAAGAGTATAAATCCTTCATCGATAACAAGTGTTGGACTCTGACTGACCGCGATGCGAAGCAACGGCCTGTCAAATGCAAGTGGATCTTTAAAAGAAAGCTTGGCCTCGATGGGGAAATACTGAGATACAAAGCGCGCCTTGTTGCAAAAGGTTATACCCAGAAATACGGTATTGATTACGAGGAAACGTTTTCTCCTGTAGTAAGATATTCCACTATACGTACGTTACTAGCTTTAGCAACGGAACATAACATGAATATCGAGCATCTTGATGTAAAAACGGCGTTTTTGAATGGAGATTTAAAAGAAACCGTTTTTATGGAGCAGCCAGAAGGCTATAAGATTAAGGGCCAAGAAGATAAAGTTTACAAGTTGAATAAGGCCATATACGGACTGAAGCAAGCTTCGAAGTCTTGGTATGAGAAAATAAATGGCGTTTTGACAAACAAAATGAAGTTCAAACGTTTATCTTCCGAACCTTGTGTTTATGTCAAGTCGAGCGGGAAATCCATTATTATAATTGCGCTCTATGTTGATGACATAATGTTGTTTTCTTCAGCTGATTGCCGAGATACGGCTGGAATCAAAGAAGAATTAAAGAAGGCCTTTGAAATCAAAGACTTAGGGCCAGCTCATCACATTCTTGGAATGAGGCTTTGCAGACAGAATGACGAGATTACTCTAGACCAGTCAAGCTATATTAAGAAGGTGCTAGAACGATTTCATATGTCGGACTGCAAACCTGCACGAACACCTATGGAAACAGGTCTGAAGCTCGTGAAATCTACAAAGAAAGATTGTACGCACGACTACAGAGGCCTGATAGGATGTCTAATGTACATAGCGGTATGTACGCGACCAGATATTGCGCATGCTGTCAGCTCACTCAGCCAGTTCAACGACGCGTACGACGAGAACCACTGGAAAGCGGCGAAACGCGTTCTTCGCTATCTGAAAGGTACGCTTAATCATTGTTTAAGTTTTCAGAAATCTGGTTTAGACATCGTCGCATATGCTGATGCTGATTTTGCGTCAAATGAGGTCGATCGCCGATCTTATACCGGTTTTGTGTTCAAAATCGGAAATTCTACGATCTCATGGGAGAGTAAGAAACAAAAGACAGTCGCTCTTTCAAGCACGGAGAGTGAGTACATGTGTCTGTCAGATGCTTGTAAAGAGGCTCTCTTTCTACGCAAGTTTCTGTTCGAAATTTACGGGGTACAGTATAGGATTACTTTGTTTAATGACAATCAGTCTGCACTGAAATTGTGCGCTAATTCTATGTACCACGCCAGAACGAAGCACATCGATGTACGACATCACTTCATCAGAGAAATCGTTGAGGAAGGTACTGTCGTTTTAAAATACCTATCAACTGATGAAATGGTGGCCGATGTTTTAACGAAACCGTTAGCAAAAGAAAAACATGATAAGTTTGTTAGTCATTTATTTGTATCATTAAATAAGTGACTTGACTCTAAGCAATATACTATATACTTGTGAAGGTATAGTTTGTTTTAGATCCGTTTCATGTATGTTTTGACTATTTGTAGTTTTATATGTTACGGATACTTTACGAAATTTACTGATACCTTTGCTATGCCTATTTTTGTGTTGTAGGTAATGTTTTGTTTTTAGACAGCGGATGTGTCTAATGTATTTGCTTAGATTACTATGTGTTTAATGTATGTGATGTACATGAGTTTATATTGGTTCAAGGGCCAATGTTAGAACCTACGTAAGTTTATTAACTATGAAGTTCGTATGTGCACCATTATAAACTCTACTGGTTGAATAGAATCGTCTTCTAGACAATGTCACACAATGTAAACATGTCAGTTTGGTTCAGTTCGTTTGCCTGTGCGGTCGGCACAAATATACATTGGAAAACTATCTAGTATTTTATTTACTGTGTCCACGGATATTTCCAACTATACATACGGGGTGTCCCGTAAACCAACGCCAAAACGAAAAGGGGTGATCGCTGACATAATATTAGTTATCTATCACATTATGCAAATTTGACTATGAAAATGCCATGGTTTTTGAGATATTGGCTGAGGGAGATATTAGTATGGCAAAAAGTAAAGTAATATCTCGAAATCTATGACATTTTAATTAAGGTCAAATTCGCATAATGTGATAGCTTGTCGTATGAATGCACCTATGTCCTATCACCCCTGTTCGTTTTGGCGTTGGTTTTAAGGACACCCTATATACATAGTACGTCAATAATGACAATAATTCATAAACTGCATTTTTTTTCTTATCTACAGATCTCATCTTAGCACCTCATTCTCTTTATCACATTTTAATCTCGACATAGAAAACAAATCGCCACTTCCGCGACTATTATCATAAACTGCATAATTATTATAATCATTTCGCTATATCATTTCCCTCAAAATTTACTCTAAATATTATGCATTAGATTCGAATTCAGAACGCGCGTCCAAAGCAGATGCGTGCCAAGAGAATCGAAACTTTAATGTAGCATAGACACGGTATTTTTTTTTTATAAGGGTACGTTCGGAAGTTGCGCAACGAGCGAAAGTGTTGTTACTCTTACTGCGGTCACGGTCGCGATTTCGGTTGTTTATGAACGATTACGCAATGTAGGGCAGTGGATTGGTTTTATTGGGTTTTTGTTCATTTGGCACGGGTTAATGAGGTGGAAAAGATACAAAAAATGTTATAGGCGGGTTACTCAAATAATTGTAATATGTTTATTGTCTCATGGGAGTTTTATTGTTAAAATATACTACAAATTAATATAAGGAATTTTACCACCCCCACCTGTTACTGGACTATCACTTTTTGTTTTCTTTCAACCCCTTAATTGTAAGTGCGTTTCACATTATCCGATCCGATATCGGTTGTAAAACCGATATTCCATACATTTCAGTCGCCATCTTTGATTTTTCATCGGATATCGGATCGGATGTGAAAACTGAAACTTGAGCAGTTTGCTCTTATTTGTAGAATGTTCTTTATACCCCATTTGGCAATACAGGCGTGAGTTTATGTACTTGTATATATTATGTAACATTGTAACAATTGGTCTGGCATAGTGGGTCGATGGTCCTTCCCTGAGTTCGAATACATGATATAAAAATAGTTGTGTAATTTCTTCCCCAGGCATAAACGTCTTCTATCACTTCTATATTTAAGTTACATATAAAGAAATAAAATGTATCACTCAACGCTATAGTCGCGTTAATGATAGCTTTAATAACCCTAACTTACTTGTATGTTTAATAATTTTCTTAGTAACTCCTTGAATAACTTATAGAATGAGATTTACATAAGTATTTGAATAAAATATTAGTTAGAACGTCGTCCGATCTCAACACATGTCCAAAAAAGGAGGTAAGTGCCATCAGATTGTTAAGAGGCATACAGAACCGCGTACAATCGATGTTACACTCTTATAAGGTAACGGACCCAATCATGGACAGTTTAAGAAAAAATTTCGCCTGTTTTTGATATTTCACTGATAAATGTAAAAATTCTACCGCTAAGCGTGTTAAATCTTGAATGTCCTATCCTTCTTTTACATTTCAAGCGTATTGCAGAATAGATACTCCTATTGGTTTCTTCATAGTTAACAAATTAAAACTAGGTGTTTTTTCTCCAATTATGGACGGCAGTTCTCCAGTAATGGATCCCCCATTATGGACAGTGAAATAAGTTTAAAATTTTACTTTTAAAGCCAACTGATACTCAATGAGTCAATTTTATATACCAGAAATACAATTAGTTTGGGTTATTTTAACATAGGATTGTTTCTTGTAAGTTTTGGTTTTGTAAATTGTTCCTTGTCCATAATAGGAGGTACGCAGTTTTTCGGTTCCAGTAATGGACACTCGCAAAATAACGCCATTTCTTTATATTTTTGGAGCAACAAACTAGTATGTTTTATACCTTATCTCATGCTTAATGCAGGAAGTAAAACGCATTCAAGTTTACACCGAGTATTCATTTTTTATTATTTTATACATGAACTCAACTTTCTTAGCAACATTACTAAGAATTCGTCTTGATATTTTTTTCAGTAAACTGGTGAATTTCATCTTGTCGCCAAAACCTTCAGAAATAACCGAATTAATTGAAACTTCAAAATGAAACAGCTCTACAACTCTAGTTTATGGTACATAGCCGTCAGTTATTAGAAACTAATTTTAGATACTCATTTTTAAGGATTTGTGTTTTTTTGTCCATAATGGCATCACCGTCCATTATGGGGTATTTTACCTTAATTACCTATTTTTAAAATGACAGGTTTTAATGTTAAATGTTACGTAAGATTAACAAGGTAGTTCAATATAACACTTTAAGTTCTCCGCGACCACGGCCAGTGCAACCTGGCCGAAACGTTGGGAACAAAGGTAAAATAATGTTAATTAATCGCGTTCGACCTGTATGTGACTTTAAATAAAGGTAGTGCAATTTCCAAGATATTTTTCAGACAACGGTCAAGAACTTTTGACGTCCAAAAGTCTTGAGCTACATTTTTCTTGTACTTACTTAAGACATGGACGGAGCGCATTGACTCAGATAATGATTACAAATAAGATAAAAATATTTTAGATTTATAAGACATTTTTTCAAAGAGAAAATAATGATTTGCGCGCTTACTCAGTTTTAGTTTTTTTTACTAAACATAAAAAAAGTGTACAACTTTAAATATGAAATGGTTTGAGTTCATGTGACCATTCAATGTGTTACCAAGTTACCAAATTTTGATGCGAACAGATCCGGTCCAGAGTAAATATTATTTTAAAGTGTTATACTTGGAAGTCAATTTGCATGAGACGAGTACATTTTAGCGAGAGGTTAATCGCCTTCGATGTGCTAAGTATATTGTCATTATGTCAATACATTCATTCTAGTACAACGGTGTAACATGAGGGATTTCGGAGGGCAAAATAAAGATAAAATGTAATATGACGTCAAGCAAATTTCGACAAAAAAAATTTTTTTTATATTTTTTGGATGTATTTTCACATAACAAGTAAATTTTATACGTAAACCTGGCACTTGAAATAAAAATTAACATTTTTTTTCTAAAAAATTTTTTTTTTCAATGTTAACTAGTTATTTTTTGACATCTATCAACGAGGATAGTTAGAATATGTCCGATAACGGCATCATTGCCATCAAAATTTTTATTCTGAGAAATAATAAGTAATTGTAATTTATTAAATGCTTATAACTCTGAAAGTAGGCTAAATCCAGAAAAGTTTATATGACATTTTACTCATCTAATAAGGTGAGGAATACGCTGTTAAAATTATTCGGTTTACTCATGTTTCACCGTGTATGTCTAATATCTACCCATTGTTTTTAGCGTAAGAAAAACACTATACAATCTTGACGCGTTGTTCTACCTACTGGAAAAACCGACGGACATCCGGGCATGACAAAACAAATTGGTATAGGTAAACAAAAAAAAAATAGAGATCCATTTCCATTTCCACGACAGCGACAACTGTAGGGCTACCATGACTTTTTGAAGTTAAAAAATACGTTATGTTTTCAGTGAAAGTTACGGAAAATATATGGAAAAACTGAACGGCGCTTCAAGCGGAAACGCACATGTACTAAAATTTTCATCGGTACCACAAGTTACTAACGTATTCACACCGAGTTTTAATACGTTCCTAACTTCACAGCTAAATACTTTACGTGCAAATGTACGGGAAGACCCGACCCCAGATAGACTGGGATAAGGGTAGGACAAAGAAAGACTTTACGTGAGTAATCATAATATGACAGTCACTAGCGTAAAAGTTCATTCTGTATGCTCAATGGACTAACAACTGGGATACGTCAACCGGCGGAGTACTATGTGCTCTGAGTTTTGGAGCCTTTTACAGGGTTCGTGGTCAAGGGGTGCTCACGTTAATATCTCTTTCGTAGACATCTATCTCTATCGCTCTTGCGTATTGGCGCGACTGAGCCAGATGTGTTCAGAAACGTTCAAAAACGCTCAAGTTTTTGATCCTATTTTCTTTAGTTCATTTTATTAATTATTCAGTAATTTTCATTTAATAATTTTAATTAATTTATAATAATTGTCAAATAATATATTCAATTTGCATATTTTTTAAATTCAAATATTGTATCGAAGTTGACATTACGCATTTTATAAAGCATTTGTTTTATTTTTATAATTTTAATTCATTAGCATTCATAATTCAATAATTCATTATTTATTCAATTTGTATATTTGTTAAATAAAATATCAATATTGTTTAAAATCACATATGCAATTCAAGTTTCTATATTCAAATTTTACCTATGGCAATGTTTAAATTCAAATTTGACAGCTTTTAGAGCTTTTCAAAAACTTACTGTTACTGTTCGTTGATTCCGCTCTCCAACGACACTGTACCACTTTCTTTGTTCTTTCTCATAATTCGGAGTAAACCAGCTTTAAACTACAGTCCGCTTATCATTTAACACCTCTGCAACACCTGAGCCCAGCGAAGATTAACTATGGTCCTTCGAGCCTTCGAAATTGTGAGGGGGCAAGATTGTGGCACCGAGTCGAGCTCCACATATTCAACGGACGTTCTTCAGCGAAGCCGTGGGTCATCCAGGTTGGCGTAGGGCACATCCAGCTACGTGCCAGTTCCGGAGCTGACACTCATCGCGTCCCATCAGTCAGGAGCGACGAGTGAATTCATAAACAGCATTCACCGGACACACGGAGCATCCCACTACAGTGGGAATTCACCGTAACCGTCAGTCAGTTACGGAATCCAGCCCATCCAGCACCAACCAGACCAATCCAGGAGCAATTCAGTGGAGAGCAACGGCAGCCAGATTCAATCATCCATATTCAGATCCAGGAGCAGTCAGCGCAGAAGGAGGAAGCACGAAATAGTGAGATCGTTCCTTGTCCTTCTATTCAATTCACATTCCTTTGTTTTTTTTTGCAACTGTTCCATCCATCCATTCATACATTTTAATTTCAAATTATACCTATTCATATTCACAGTTATTCTATCAAATTCACATAATAGTAAATTCATTGTCTTCATTGCCACAGTTTGGTCAGTACACAGTAGATATTCACACTTATTCACATAATATTCATTTTTGTAGGCATATCCTAACCTTTCAACACATTCCGTAGTAATACATAGCATTTAAATTCACAAATACACTTTTAACTTCATACCTAACTTTTAATCATTAATCATACAGTCATTTCTATAATTCACACGTCTAATTTCAATTTTAAACACTAATAATCTCACGCGAACACGTTATTGAGTCAATTTTTATATCTAACTGCAGATTGCCGGTAAGGTGTAAACAAACTCATTAAGTGATTACATAACCATACGTGCATCTCATATCAGCGTTGCGTTGCATACAAGTTTGAGCGCCTGAGCATTTATAATAGCAAATTTTATTCATGACGTTTTATTTAAATTTATATATTTAGGCAATTCAATTAATTTATTATGTCACAATGTCTTCTGACCAAATTTACACAAACTTACTTACAGGCGTGAGATTATTACAGGCAAACTTACAGCCTTTCAGAGGTTTGTTACAAATTTAGCAGCCGAGCCACAGTTAAGCGATTTGCAGCTTGCTGAATTGAAATTAAGATTTGATAGGATAGGAAATATTTATGACGAGTTCGATGCAATACAGACTGATATAGACATATTATTATCAGAATTCACAAACGGAGAAGATATCGGAGATGAGAGGGCACTCTTCGAAGATGTCTACTTCGCCAGTATGTCAGCGTGCAAAGGTACTGATTCATACATATTCAAAGCCTAATTCAACCATCCAGGTGTCGACTCAGGCTTTGAAAATATTGTAGACGGCAAAACAAATAATCTGCAGTCTACATTTTATACACATATATGCAAAGCCGCTACTGACATTTCATTAAATTCAAATATTCAGGTCTCGGTTTGTAGGGAGTCAGATTCAATCGGTCCCAGGCACAGCTTGGCGCCAGAACAAGACGCTTGTGAGGAGCAGTTTACAAAAACTGATCCTGATGAGCAATCCACATCATCCATTAAGTCGAATGAGCCGCCGACAGTTGGCTATATCATTAACAAATGCAATCCCAATCGTGTGGTGGGAACACCGAGCAACCTCGTCTATGGTCACGTTCTTGAGAGTCCAGGGTTGCTCAGTTTTATACATCACATTATTGTGTACATATACAAATATTACCGACTCACATTCTTTCACGCAGGGCCTCTTTTGAACAGGAAAACGGTGCAGCTCTTGATGGGCACCATATCAAGAGAGCATGAGGCGTTAGAGGATTCACCGATTCATTTACACCAGTTCACATTAGTCACACACATTCACACAAGCACATTCAGTCATTCACCTACTGATTCAAACTAACGGCAATTATTATTCAACGTAAATTCATTCCTTTTTCATTCCTTTCCCATTTCCTCATAGGGCGATCCATTATTTTTATGCACATGCACAGATTGCAACATTCAAGTATTCACCGGTTCGCGGCAGCTACGCTTCGGAAGGCAACCATGGCAGCGACGGTTTCACACGGGCTCTCAACATCAGCTACCCTCTCCCTATCAACACATTATTGAAGTCATAGACTTCAAGGCGGGAGCATGTTCAGAAACGTTCAAAAACGCTCAAGTTTTTGATCCTATTTTCTTTAGTTCATTTTATTAATTATTCAGTAATTTTCATTTAATAATTTTAATTAATTTATAATAATTGTCAAATAATTTATTCAATTTGCATATTTTTTAAATTCAAATATTAAATATTGTATCGAAGTTGACATTACGCATTTTATAAAGCATTTGTTTTATTTTTATAATTTTAATTCATTAGCATTCATAATTCAATAATTCATTATTTATTCAATTTGTATATTTTTTAAATAAAATATCAATATTGTTTAAAATCACATATGCAATTCAAGTTTCTATATTCAAATTTTACCTATGGCAATGTTTAAATTCAAATTTGACAGCTTTTAGAGCTTTTCAAAAACTTACTGTTACTGTTCGTTATTCCGCTCTCCAACGACACTGTACTACTTTCTTTGTATTCTTTCACAATTCGGAGTAAACCAGCTTTAAACTACAGTCCGCTTATCATTTAACACCTCTGCAACACCTGAGCACCAGCGAAGATTCGTTTCCATAGTTTTATTTCATGTATACTTAGTTACTTGGCTACTTGTTCATATTAAGTAACTAAGTATCTACTACGCAAATTGGAAGTTGTCTTGTACAAAACTATTTTACATTTTGATGTGGGTTCGACATGGACAAATCTTGTCTTAATTTTGAAACTTTAAGGATAACATTATTAGTAGGTACTCGTAATTTTACAATTACATGTTTTAGTGAATTGTAGGTAATGTAGGCATTTAATCGGTAGGTAATGTAGGCGTCTAAGTTTCAAGTAGGCATAGTAAAATGCCTTAACCCCCTAAAACTACTGTCATACCTCCTAGTGGGAATTGTGTTGTAATTGCACGATTACAGTGCGAGTGTGATGAAAAAGTAAGTAACGCAGATGCTAGCGAAAGTGTCAGTGTTAAAGTGGTGAGGTTATAAAATCCCTTTCTTTGACACGTCATGCAGACTGTTTCGCATATGTGACGTTCTGCGAGAAAAGGTACCTTATGACGGTCGGCACTTCGTAGCAGCGCATTAGTATTTGTGCGTCATTAGAGTAATAGCAAAGACATATATAACTCCGTATAGGTAGATAGTCTAAGAAAAAAACGTATCTCAGTACCATACAGAAAAAGGTATAGTGGCCTAGATGGCATTACACCTTTGGGGTACGCTCAGATAGATGGCGCTAATATTAATATTTGTCATTTTCAAACATTAATTTGTTTTTTATCATACAGAAACGTCTGCGAGCAATATTACATATATTTAAATTAAAGGAAAAATGGAAAAAATCACACCTCCGGCAGGACTCGAACCTGCGACCTCTGGGCTTGCCGGGGCCATCGCGCTTCCAACTGCGGAGGCCTGCTGGACGTGTGCGAATTTATCCATGCCTTCCCTCAATTCTCAACCGCCTTAGGGTGGCGTCATAGCAAACATCTACCCGTAAGAACTTTATCGGCTTGATAACTTTAGAGTACGTTTATGAAGGGGTATATCTCTATCTTTCAATATCAACACATGTCAGGTAGAGGTTGATGTGGCTCAAATTGACAAAACAGAGATTCTAAAGATTCAATATTGTGTCGGGGGATGGCAGTAAGTGCAGAGTGACTCTAATTTTACTTTGAAAATAATACTCTAGATCCATTCTCTTTGGTAGTACGTAAAGGCTCATTTAGACGGCGGCGGCGCGAAAACTCGCATGCGATTTTGGTTAGGGCCTTATCACGCTGCGATTTACGGGCGATTTCAATATTCGTCAGCAAAATCAATTTTTATCCACTTTAGTTGAAGTCGATATTTGTAGTATTTTATTATCTACGAATGTGGGCAGATGGACAAGCAACAATAATGGCACCATTGGAAGAATCAAACCCTGTTGCAATGGATATCGCGGCGAATACGCTGCGCACTCGCAGCGGACTCGCTGCGCGTTCGCTTCGCTTCCAAATCGCAAGTGTGATAAGGCCCTTACATCGCGAACACAACAATCAAATTCGGCAATGTTTGCGAATTCTCTCACCGTGTAAATGTGGCCTAAGCGTCAACCGCCATAAGGTACCTTTCTTGTCTTTTGAGGAGTGCAGTACCTTGCAAAAAATGGTACCTTTTGCCAAAGAACGTCATATATATGCTTTGAAAGATCAGGCCCCGTAGCCGAATGGCATTTCTCCGACGCCAAACGAAAACGAAACGTAGTCCGGCACTGTCGCGCCAATACGCAAGAGCGATAGGGATAGATATCTACTAGCGTTTCGTTTCGTGAGCGTTTCGTGAGCGTTTGTGCCATTTGGTTACGCACACAGGCCCCGTAGCCGAATGGCATTTCTGCGACGCGAAACGAAAACGATACGTATTAGTCTGGCTCTGTCGCGCCAATACGCAAGAGCGATAGAGATAGATAGCTACGAGCGACGCGTATGTTAGTAGCTTATTAATAACCTGTGGCACAGGTCCGCGTCGTACAGCTGTGTTCGTGACCAATAAAATGGCCCCGAGGGAAGACCAGCGCCGACCCTCGGGTTAGCTTTTTATGCTTAGTCGGGACCATTTCGTGGTAACTTATATGTTTAATTTCTTTTATTTGCTGTTTTTGTTTTCTTACTTGTGTATTTTGTAGTTACATACATACAATCACGCATGTATCCCATAAAGGGGTAGGCAGAGCACATGAAACTACTAAAGCTTCAGTGCCACTCTTGGCACAAGAATAAGATTTAATTCATAATTTGCAGCTCACAGTAAGTACCTTCGTGTAAAGTTTTTGTACCTATTCAGAATCAGAATCAGAATATTTTATTCGTTAAACATAGGTAGTACAAAAATTTGGTCTTATAAATAAATATGTCAGTAACACTATGTTTTTCCTGATGGCGTACGACTATTTTCTTATATTAATCATGCGTAATTACAAGATATAATTCATGCTTTAACAAAATGCTAAACAACCAGAAATTCATGCAAATGATATTGAAGTGCTAATACAAAAAACAATTGCTTCGTTAAATACAGTATTTAAAATTAATAAATAATATTAATAAAATTAATTACCAGAGGCCGAGGTAGACCAAAGATGAGATGGCGGAAAGACCTGGACTCATTTTGTGGCGGCTGGCGAGAGCATGCACAGAGCCGTGACGAGTGACGGAAAACAGGGGAGGCCTTTGCCCAGCAGTGGGACACACTATAGGCTATTTAAAAAAAAAAATATTGCATTTTATTCTTTTACTCTGGAACGTCACAGCAGTAAGGTTGCGGTGGCATTACAGAAATGATAGGCTGCCGACGATTATTCCTTTCACTTGCACTTCCTGCACACAAAGGTTGAGGCATTGTCCGTGTCAAAGTCACGGACTTGCACTTCCTTCCCGACTTTTCTCTTTGGCACGTTACTTAAGGTTTTTAGCATCTCTAACCTATCCTAATAACCTAACCACAAAATTAAAATTTTGAAAAAACCCCCGACTGCGACATAGTTGATCGATTTTCATGAAACATGGCTAAGAACACTCCCGACTAACTCAGCTTTCAGACAAAAAAAATTAATCTAAATCGGTTCATCCGTTCGGTGTACTATGTCGCGGTCGGGGTTTTTTTCAAAATTTTAATTTTGTGGTTAGGTTAGTTAATTACATGACTTGATAAAAATTTGGGCGGAATAACCATGAAATATAACTTGGTTCTCTAAAGTTTCGTATGTTTTCGTCAATCATACATTTTGAGGTATTTTTAAGGATAAGGATACAATGACTTTTCCATACATTTTTTTTGCCAGAATATGATAAGGTAAATTTTTTTTAAAGCCATAACACTTAATCAGAGTGCATTGGGGTAATTTCGAAAGTCACATAAAGTCACCATTATTTCCATCATATCAAGATTCTCATTTCGAAATTATCGGAGCATTTCTTAGCTTCGAAATTAAACCAATGCACCGGGTTTCTTATCAACAAAATAAAAAGAGCTAAATACCATCGGATGTTGTCTTATACAAATTTGCGCTTACATAAGCCCACTTCGGCTATTGACTATACAAACCATTATTTAAGACGTTATGTAATCAAAAACGAGTTCTATAATCCTGTTTTAGAATCAATAAACTCTGATATGCAAATTATTCTTTTTTTCACTAGTAGTAATCATAAATCACGACCAACTTAATTTTGCTGTCCAAAAAATATTTGCATTCTAAGGGATTCGTCAAAAGTTTAAATAAAATATTGAGATAAGTTTTATGGTGGACTGTAAATGTAAGTTGGTGCAATCAGCGCCGGCCCGCGCACTTGAAAGGGGTAGAGCGAGATACAGTTTTGGCGCCCCATTGTTTAAACTTTTTTGGGGTCCAAACCCAAAACGCCATCGTTATAGATTTGCTTTGTCCGTCTGATACCTCACAAACATTTAATTAATTAATATAGTTATATTAACGCGAGCGAAGCGAGCGCGATATTTTTTCCTTAAAATTATTGATGGGGGGCTCTACATAAGCCCCTGTCTTTCATAGGCACACGTACCTACGCGAGGCTAAAGCTTTCCTGCGAAACTGATAACAGTCGGAATTGAGCTTCATTTCAGGGCCAAGGCAATGTGAGACAAAAGCAAATCGCGGCAAAGGCCAACTTGGACAGACATTGGAAATTCGAAATGTTCGACTTCAACTGCAAAACTGCAGAGCTTGGAATTAAATAGGTTAATTATGCTCTCATGTTGTTCGGCCTTTGGCATATTTTGGGGAATTTAGACTTCAGTGTGCTTACGTTCCCGACTTCTAGGCCTTTTATCTCGTCATCAGTTTAATTTTTATAACACTAAGAGTTAATTAGGCCACAGTAACTCGGTAGTCAGCGTAATATCGGCATCGGTGGTTTGCCATGTGTCGGTTTCCTAGTGATTAGAAGTTCTTTCATCATCACGCTTACGCTCCTTTGATTCATACAAAATTGCGCCTCTCTGAGACTTTTTGTACCTCTGGCTTTAAAAGGGACTCCGCTTTGGATTGTCGGTCATGTCATTTGGATAGCGACGTAACTTTGTCTTTGTCGCTCGGCCTCGCAACAATGTGGTTAATCAAGAGCTATTAGATTTATCCTTTACGGCGCCCTAGCTCCCACCTCCCACCTTATGAATGTTGTACATTTTAGCATTGTGGTTCTTCTGCAACCAGAATCACAAATCTAGACTTTAAACAGCCAAATAAAATTCGATCCCGGCTCCTCTCACCAATTTAGGTTATGTGTGCGCCCACGTAATGACGATTTTGGCGCCCCCTTACTATTCGGCGCCTAGAGCGGCCGCTCCACTCGCTCTACCCTTAATCCGGCCCTGGGTGCAATTATAGACGGTATGGTGTCACGTTTTTTGCCAAGGTTATGGTGCCATGTCACATTTTTTGACCATACGCGGTTAACACCTGTGGCTGGATTTATGTGTTTTTGTTGATACTTTGAACTTTTGGAAAACGTAATTGAAAACAAATAAGCTAACTACAAAATTAAAATTTTGAAAAAACCCCCGACCACCGCGACATAGTAGACCGATTTTCATGAAACATGGCTAAGAACACTCCCGACTTACTCAGATTTCAGACAAAAAAAACTAAATCCAAATCGGTTCATCCGTTCGAAGGCTACGATGCCACAGACAGACACCCACACACACACAAACGGACAGACACACACACACAGAGAGACACGTCAAACTTATGGGGGTTAAAAATAAACCTAATGCAAAATGAATTCGTTTGGCATCTACAAGGTGCTCGCGAGGAACCCGCATAACTTGAACCACACGTTTCTGAGGCAAAAAGAAAGAAAAAATGTTATATACATTTTAAAATTTTTCGCCAAAAAAAAAATATTTTTGTTGTTTTTTTTTTTACTTTTTTGGACGTATTTTCACATAAAAAAATTTTTTATCCCTAAAGTTGGCAATTAAAATGAGTTTTTTCATTTATTTTTCTAAAAACCAAATTATTTGGAAGTTTTTCTTGTCACATTTTGACATCTATCAATGACTACTGTGAGACTATGCTCCACAATTGCGCATCAGCGCCGTTAAGAAACCTTTTCTACTGAGTAACAATACGGAAATGTTTTTTTTTTAATTGGCAATAACTCTGAAACTAGACGAAATCTAGAAAAGTTTATATGACATTTTAGTCTTAAAATGTGACCAAGAATATGCCGTTCAAGTTATATGGGTTCCTCGCGAGCACCTTGTATATTTTATAGATTTCCAAATATCTTTATAACTATAGTGTAACGGCGTGGCTTGCGTGGGCGACGGTCGCGCGATGGTCGCGCGATGGCGATGCGACGCATACGAAATCAAACCTTATCGATATGGAAGTATGAGACGCGACGGCGACGGTCGCGCGACCGTCGCCCACGCAAGACACGGCGAGGCCTGAGGACGCTCTCGGAGTAAGTGTGTTTTCACATTATCCGATCCGATATCGGATGTCGGATCGATATCCCATACATTACAGGCACCATTTTGAATTTTTTCTATTGAAATCCTACCGACATCCGATATCGGATCGGATAATGTGAAAATGCACTAAAGCGCACGGCGGGGCGGGCGAGCGTGCGCCACGAAACTATGTAGCGTCCACTCAGGACACTTGAATGAGCTTCAATTGTTTGACATGCACGCCGCGCGCCCGCGCTGCACGCCCAGTATGAGGCACTGGGTGGCTAGCCGAATGGCACAATCGCTCACGAAACGCTCACGAAACGAAGCGCTAGTAGATAACGAGTATCTCTATCGCGCTTGCGTATTGACGCGACAGAGCCAGCGGCGTATCGCTTTCGTTTGGCGTCGGAGAAATGCCATTCGGCTACGGGGCCAGGTCCCACCGCGAGCTAGTAAACTATGAGCTATCTGCTATAAAAACGAACAAAAGATAATCACTCCCGCGTAAATAAAAGAGACACGGCTATGTTTATAGTTACTCGCCCAGCGGTGAGCTATCATTATCGCCGTGTCTCTTTTATTTGCACGGGAGTGCTTATCTTTGGTTCGTTTTTATAGCCGATAGCTCATAGCTTACTAGCTCGTGGGACCAGTGCCTGAGTCTGCACTCAGGCCTTACAAAGCGCTTACCATGGCAACAATAAAAATATGCCCAAAACGCACAGGTGTTTCACGTAAAACATGTGCCTAAAA
Source organism: Leguminivora glycinivorella (assembly GCF_023078275.1). Classification (NCBI taxonomy): domain Eukaryota; kingdom Metazoa; phylum Arthropoda; class Insecta; order Lepidoptera; family Tortricidae; genus Leguminivora; species Leguminivora glycinivorella. The sequence goes on along the minus strand of NC_062987.1, from coordinate 20,256,160 downwards.
CCGGTCGACACGGGAAGAGCCGTGAGAGTGTTATTTGCATGTATTTATGCATTAGGGTCAGATTCATGGGACGAATATGTTGAATTAATTATCGATAAACTTCCGTAATGTGATAGAAATTTTGTACAGTCAATTGGTAAAACAGCATTTCTTTTATTTGCTACTTTTATGAAATGTGATATTTTTGAAAAAATGTATGCTATTTCTACTCAGAATCACTAGCTTTTTCAATCCTAGTAGTTAAAATTGTCCCATACGGTTTTTTCTTATTTTGTTACGATTTACCGTACATGTTGTGTGGGGTAACAAAAGAGGAAAGAAACAAAAATGTATGGAAATTCTGGGACACTTTTTGTCTCCCAGTGAGATTGAGAGTACTCGTGATTCTGAGTACAATTGACCTAAAATTCCCTAAAACAATCAAAATTAAAAAATGGCAAAAAAAAGAAATGTTCATAAATATTAATTTTCAAAATTGTACGAAGTAAGGTATCTCTGATCATCTACCACGAGTTTTTGGCATAAACGTCGCGGAAAATGTATTATACTTGTGTAATATTTTCACTTTAGTAAGTAAACCGCTTGGGGGCGCTATTGACTTTCTTGTTGCGATGATTGTCATTTTCCCTGAAAGAAAGAGAAAAATACAAAATTAGAGCTTAAAATAATCGTGAACCTAGCGAATGAATGGTATGTTTATGTGTTAAAAAAACTGTAGGCAAATTAGAAATTTCAAGATACTTTAAGTTACATATAAAAAACAAACGTTTGGGCAATCCATACTTCCATACTTAATATTATAAATGCGAAAGTAACTCTGTCTGTCTGTCTGTCTGTCTGTCTGTCTGTCTGTCTGTTACGCTTTCCCGCTTAAACCACGCAGCCGATTTTGATGAAATTTGGAACAGATAATCTTTAGACCCTGAGACAAAACATAGGCTACTTTTTATTTCGAAAAAAAGGGATGAAGGGGTTGAAAAAGAGGTTGAAAGTTTGTATGGGATTTCTTAATTTTAAAAGATAAAACCATGAAACTTTATATTTTAGCACTTGATAAGAAATCATTAAACATATATTTAAAAGTCACATACAGGTCGAACGCGATTAATTAACATTATTTTTACCTTTAAAATAAACATGGTGGGAAATAAACATTAACTAAAAGCGGGTAGATTATATTTATTTGTCTACCCCGAACATTTATATAAATTAATATCGGGTAGTTTTGTGTTGTTTACATCTCCGGTGACATTTTGCTGGGACGTCAGTCTTCCGCGACCATGGCCAGTGCAACCTGGCCGAAACGTTGGGAAAAAAGGTAAAAATAATGTTAATTAATCGCGTTCGACCTGTGACTTTAAATATGTGTACAAAGCGCGAGAACTTAAAGTGTTATATCATTAAACATCTTGATAAGGGATAGGGATAGCGATAGGGATAGCGATAGGGATAGCGATAGGGATAGGGATAGCGATAGGGATAGCGATAGCGATAGCGATAGCGATAGGGATAGGGATACGGATACGGATAATATGGGTATCGTTAGAGGGATACGGATAATCGGTCGGCGGTCTCTTACAATCAATGTGCTCTAAGACGATCGTTGTTTGCTTGCTTGAAGATTACGTTTGCGATAAGTATAAGCAAAATGTAAAAAATTGTAAGGGATAATAGAAAAAAGTACTTATTACCCACCGATCATAGTGTCGAAATACGGGCTATGTGGGATGTTTATAAAGGTTTCCCCAGCGTATATAGAATTACCTACGCTGTGGTCGATGTGTAATATTTCTACAATCATTGCAAGCAAAAGTATTATGTGCAATCGAAATAATCGCAGATAAATATACCTACAGAGAAACCTAAGTATCCAAATGAAAATCTTAATGAATACTTTTATTACGCGGGCGAAGCCGCGGGTAAAAGCTAGTAAAATAATATATTTTTCAGTACAGATGTTGTTTTTTTTACGCACTAGTGCGAGAAGTGGTTCATTATATGCTAGGTCGAAACTTTGGAGGCTCATCTGTACTGAAAAACGTCGTACGATACACGTGCGAAAAGGAAATTCGTAACTCGTGTCGATTTAAAACACTCCCTCCGGTCGTGTTTTAATTTATCGCCACTCGTTTCGAACTTCCTTTTTTACGCATTTGTAACGTAATGTACTATAATTTTATATTGATCGACTGTACTAAAAATGTTTAGGTATTTATAACGAGTATAACTAGTTTACGATCAAGATTCACGTTTCTTATAACGATACTTAAATCATATTTTTTACCATACACATAACCTACCTGAATCGAATTGGCATCAGCCGGGTGGCCTAGTGGTCATGGCATTAGCCGCGTGACCTGAAGACATCAGTTTGATTACGGCCTCAGCCACCGGATTACTAAAGACCCTTGACATATCACATGATATCACACATCTCTTTATGTCTATTAAACTAAATATTTGGCAAATTAACATTTTCACTAACGCATTAATAGCTATACAGGATCTAAACCTAATACGGGCGAACCTCTTAACGGTGGTGAGTATAGGAGATAAAAAATGGAATTAGATAATTTTTACTTAAAATTGAAATATTTTTTTTATCCATACTAATTAATTCGGCCCGCAACGTAATGCAAACACACTCGCGTTGAACGCTCGTTGACAGTTGTCATTGATTGTCATCGCAACCACGTTTACAGTACATTGCTGCTGGGATTTTTTTCAAAAATTCATTATGGGGTGAAAATTAAGAGTAGCTCAAAAACACCTCTTAATTAATGATAACAATATTGAATTATATGCCTGGTTTCATTTATCGTCCTTATTAGGTTTACGAACTAATAAATTAAATTGTAACTAAGCTAAATCTACCTATAAACATATAAACCCTATTAAATAAAATAAAAAATACTTTGGGCCCTATTTGAACTCTAATATTAGATTTAGATACGATTTGAATCGAATATGTCAGTATAAACAATCAGGTGCTTGGCACAGTATAATAAAGAGTACTATCGTACAGTATGGCCACTCCCGCTCCCCGCTGAAAGTGCCGCCCACCCCCTCTCGGTTACCTCACAGTTACCGCCTGTCAAAAACGCGAACAGTCGACCTGTTATAATAATATTTCACTCATGCAAGCATGGTACGCGTTCACCTACACGAGCTTAGACTGTGTGCTAGGAACGCGCCTCTTTCATATATTTGATCGCCAGTGTCCAAGTTGTGTCCTTGGTGAAGAAATGTCACTGTTGACACACAGATCGTTAATTTATTCTTTTTTTTTCTCTTTATTTAGAAATATATATAAATATTCCTTCCTAATTTAATCTTCATCGTATCGCATTTTCGTATTGAACGACGTTTTGAAGACAGCGGGGTCCCGTAACATTTACGAAATTTAGGCGATGTTATATTATACATATAAATAGATAAATAAATATTATGGGACATACTCACACAGATTGACTGAGGCCACTGAGGCCCACGGTAAGCTCAAGAATTAAGGCTTGTGTTGTACTACTCAGACAACGATATACACAATATACAAATAGTATACATAGAAAACATCCATGACTCAGGAACAAATATCTGTGCTCATCACACAAATAAATGCCCTTACCGGGATTTGAACCCGGGACCGCGGCGTAGCAGGCAAATATAAATGTATGGAGGTAAACTGAACTGTATAAAAATATTCGAAGCACTATTTGAATACGCATCTCATTTGCTACTTACTACCAAAGACATATGTAACTCCGTATAGACAGATAAAGTTTAAGAAAAAAACGTACCTCGGAACCATAGAGTAAAAGGTACGGCGGGCTAGATGGCGATACACCTTTGGGGGACTCTCGGCTAGATGGCGCTCATAATGATATTTGACATATTACACATATCAAGCTACGAATATGGGCCAAACTGTCAAAGCTGAGGTTCAAAAAATTTAAGCCTGTGTCGAGAAATGGCAGTCTATGCACTGTGACTGAGCATTTCTTTTTTTTTGCCAATATATTTTTTTTTATTGTTTTAGGGAAATTTAGGTCAATTGTACTCAGAATCACGAGTACTTTCAATCTCACTGGGAGACAAAAACTGTCCCAGAATTTCCATACATTTTTGTTACTTTCCTCTTTTGTTACCCCATACAAAATGTACGGAAAATGGTAACAAAATAAGAAAAAATCGTATGGGACAATTTTTTAACTACCTACTAGGATTGAAAAGGCTAGTAATTCTGAGTAGAAATAGCATATTTTTTTTTAAATATCACACTTCATAAAAATGGCAAAAAAAAGAAATACCCGACTACACATTTTTCTTTGGCAGTAACTCTCTAGAAACTCGATCCTCTTTGTTACTACTTATGATGACCTAACATAATCTCATAACACAGTCGCAAAATCAACAAAACCGGCTAAGAGCGTGTCGGGCCACGCTCAGTGTAGGGTTCCGTAGTTTTCCGTATTTTGCTCAAAAACTACTGAACCTATCAAGTTCAAAATAATTTTCCTAGAAAGTCTTTATAAAGTTCTACTTTTGTGATTTTTTTTATATTTTTTAAACATATGGTTCAAAAGTTAGAGGGGAGGGGACGCATTTTTTTTTCCTTTAAGAGCGATTATTTCCGAAAATATTAATATTATCAAAACATGATCTGAGTAAACCCTTATTCATTTTTAAATACCTATCCAACAATATATCACACGTTGGGGTTGGAATGAAAAAAATGTCAGCCCCCACTTTACATATAGGGGGGTACCTAATAAAAGATTTTTTTCCATTTTTTATTTTTGCACTTTGTTGGCGTGATTGATATACATATTGGTACCAAATTTCAGCTTTCTAGTGCTAACGGTTACTGAGATTATCCGCGGACGGACGGACGGACGGACGGACGGACAGACAGACATGGCGAAACTATAAGGGTTCCTAGTTGACTACAGAACCCTAAAAAGCCACACCCACAAATGTCTCGTATTATGTACATTCAAATGTCTCGACTATGCGATGTATCGTATTATGTACATATCTTTGTGACGTAACGTCACAGTGCGTTACCCAAGAGATTATATCAGTTATGAGAGAACGTAAACTAGGAAGGAGGATGGGAAATGGATGTAGGAAGTCTGTCACGTTGTGTATGGGCTGAGAGATTAGGGTATAACGAGGCGAGGGCCCATTTACCGGTGCGAGAACTCGCATACTTCGAGTTTCATATAATATTTTCATATTGGCAATTATTGAATATGTATACTTATATAATTATTAATTTTGTACTCCCTCTGACATGTTATTAATATTACATCAAAACGCATGAATTAGAAATTGTATAAGTAGGTAATATGTAGACTAGTATATAAGTAAGTACCTCATAAGTACTAACATTATGCGCCCTACCCGGGTGTCATATACTGACTACCTCAAACTAACACCTTCTGTAATGCACATGACTTTAATGTTAAGTGGTTAAATAAATGAAAAAAAAAAGCCTGCAATACACAATAATGTCTATTTTAAACTTTTAAATATTATGAAGTCTTTAATTTTTTTTTCTACTCCCGTACTGTTATTCGTGAGTTACAAGGTCGTGCATAGAACTGTAAAACCCTACATAAAAGATGTCAGGACAAGTCTATCTAGTCTATACCCTGAAAACATTTAGTAGCAGTAGCACGATATAACTGTTACAGTTCAGTAAATACATTGCTACTTACCAACTTAACAAACCAATTCGCAGAGTCGAGACTCCTTCGTTTTCTGCTGTGTTCATTGGCGACGCGTCGAATCGCATTCAAATGTATGAGAACTCGATTCAACTCGGCTCGATTCGTCTTAGTGGCCAGGCTTCAAAGAACCATACCATAGACAGTTTTATTTTCATGTTTGCACTCAAACTGCATATTCAAAATGGTAGGCGGTCCACTAGATAACTAAGATGACTGAAAGTAGGTATTTGTTGAATTTATAATTTTCTTTCAAAGTAAGTGCTTGGTCGTAGAAAAAGTATTGTATGCAACGGTGTTTAACTGAGTCAAAAAATGCTCGTGGCGTCTTTATTAACAATTTTCGGCTTCGCCTCAAATTGTTACCCACGCCACTCACCTTTTTTTACCTCTTTTAACCACCAGTTGCATAAAATACTATAATTTTTTCTATAAAATTATTGGGTCAGTGTACGTCATTATTACTGTCACCTACAAAATTATTGGCTTCAATGTACGCCATTACTGTCATTGGATGTTGTCTGTCACACTTTAGACTTAACAGAATTCTCAGTACATTACCTCTTAGGAAAACTTTCAAGGGTGATAAAAAGTTTTACAAGTTATTTTAATGTCGCTGTCAAAATTAAATGTTGGTATAAGGAGTATAGCCTACAGTTAAATTTTTTTGATTTTGTTACACCCTTAAATCCATGAAAAATTTTTGGCACCTTTTAATGTGATCCTAAAAAAGCGCTAACACTTCTCAAAAAGTCCGTGAACCTACTGAACCTTAAGCGACAACTTTTGATTATAAGAAAAAATAACTATCTCATATTATACCCTAAAATTAACAAGTAATTCTTAATATTTCCGGAAGTTCACACTGACTGACATGAAATTATGTTGCTAGCCTTGCATGTCAGCCATGACATACAAACAAAATAAACACAAGAGCAGTGAAAAGCGGTCACAATATGGAAATTATAAACAAAATTACCACTTTTAATTCCTCTCAGTGCATAATTACTCCCGATATAGAGTTCCGTTTTAAAAGAAGGTGGATTTTTTGAAATGTCAACTCAAGGGTAATACAAAGATCTGTGCAAGATTTAATTTAATTTTATAATTATAAAGTAGGAGCCCGTGTGGTGACGGGTTAAGAAGCCCGTGTGGTGACGGGTTAAGAATTTCACCACCCCCTTTCTTCCCGTGGGTGTCGTAGAAGGCGACTGTGGGATATGGGTTAAAGTGTGGCGTAGGCGAGAGGCTGGCAACCTGTCACTGCAATGTCACAGTTTCGTTTTCTATATCGACCCCTTATTTGCCAAGAGTGGCACTGAAACTTGAGTAGTTTCATGTGCTTTGTCTACCCCTTCATGGGATACAGGCGTGATTGTATGTATGTATGTAATTATAAGGTTATTTGTCGAATGTCGGATATCAACTCTTTGAACGGCAAGCCTATCATCTGCAGCTTGAGAGCAATCAGATGGAAGGGAAGGATTTTTTTTTTTTTTTTTTTTTTTATTTATTTATTTTATTTAAGTCGCCTCAAGACGCAACTGGAGCGAAAATGATAAAATGGAAAGGGGCTTCTTTAAATTTGGGAATTTTAGTTAAATGAATACCTACGTGTTAACTATTAACTAGATTTATCGAAAAGACAATTCAAACTCAGTTAAAAGATATTGGGGAAAAATCTTTAAAATTGAAGTTCCGCTATCGACTGTTTCCTCCTTCAAAACTTAAAAGAAAAATGGAGCGACTAATTGACGTATTTTTTTAAGTGGAGATAGTTGAAGGGATGGAAAGTGGAGATAGTTGAAGCGCTGGTGGCCTAGCGATAAGAGCGTGCGACTTACGATCCGGAGGTCTCGGGTTCGAACCCCGGCTCGTACCAATGAGTTTTTCGAAACTTATGTGCGAAATGTCATTTGATATTTGCCAGTCGTTTTTCGGTGAAGGAAAACATCGTGAGGAAACCGGACTAATTCCAATAAGGACTAGTTACCCGTCGGGTTGGAAGGTCAGATGGCAGTCGCTTTCGTAAAAACTAGTGCCTACGCCAAATCTTGGGATTAGTTATCAAAGCGGACCCCAGGCTTCCATGAGCCGTTGCAAATGCTGGGATAACGCAAGGAGGATGATGAGTTGAAGGTATGGAAAGTGACATAGGCTACTTTTTGTGTCTTTCTAACGCGAGCGAAGTCACGGGCAAAAGCTAGTTAGAACATATTCCCACAATATATTATCCTTTTTTACATACAGTAGATAATAGCAACATTCATAAAGGACTGCGTACTAACTATTAAGTGTCCACAAGAAGTAAACAAACACAAACAAAAACATTCTTAAGAGGAGATCAACGCAATTCTGCCCAAAGAAAATAAAAAAAATCACATGGAATATTGACTACACTTATTGGCAAGTACAAACTGCAACCAAAATACTGATTTAAACTTTCACGATTATTACACATCATTATTTTTAAAATCGGGACTTAATCGCGTATCCTACATTGGAGAAACTAAGCGCACCATAGAAGAAAGGGTAAAGGAGCACATCGCGGCTGTGAAAAATCGTCAGGTCAACAAGTCTGCCGTGGCTGAACATTTGTTAGAGTCAGGGCCAAACCACTGGATCGAACTACATGACCCTAAAGTCCTTTCCACGGAACGCCATTTCTACAGTAGAAAGGTGCGTGAAGCCATTGAAATCAAAAAACATCGCAATTTCAATCGGGACGAAGGTTTTAGGATCTCATCCACATGGAATCCTGTCATTAATAAGTGTAAGCCGAAAATAATATCGACAGTCGTTAAATCAAATATCGTCAGTGTTGTATGTCGACAGAGTAACATCCCTAGTGCGCAAACAGTTCAAGTTGATAATCAAAACCAAGTGCGGGTAGTTCGAAAAACTCGCGCGGCTGTCAGAAGGTGTTGATGTCATTTCAAGCCAGTCTTCTCCGAGACCACGGGGACAACGCCGTCCTTGAAACGTTGGAGGTCAGTTTAATATGTAGTTATACGCGATTAAGTCCCGATTTTAAAAATAATGATGCAACCAAAATGTTTTAATGCAAATCAAAGACTTATATAACTCCGTATAGACCACAGATTTCGGGAGATAGGTCATGCCGGGCGATTTGTATAGAATACGGAGGTATAGACCGATAAAGTCTAAGAAAAAAACGTACCTCAAAACCATACAGAAAAAGGTACGGTGAGCTAGATGGCGATACACCTTTGGGGTACGCTCGGCTAGATGGCGCTAATATTAATATTTGACATTTTAACACATATCAAGCTAAGAATATGGGACAAATTGTCAAAACGGAGGTTCAAAACTTTTAAGCCCGTGTCGAGAGATGGCAGTCTATGCACTGTGATTATACGTTTTACTTTGACAGTAATTCTCTATAATACTCGATCCTCTTTGATGCAAATAAAGTTTACTTACTTACTTTAAATAATTGCGATGAATGTATACTTTATAATTAATCAATTTCTGAAATTGTAATTAGGTACCGACTTATATTGTTACCCTGCGTAAAATAATCACCGTATTATTTTAGTTTAAGTGTGAGTTTGTTAGAGCCGAAGTTTCAGAATTACTCATGTAGCAACCAGTATATTTTAATAGTAATTAAGTAGAGATAATTTGTGCGACACACCTATTCTTGAGATGGGCCTAGCCAAGACGACAATAGTTCGCAGAAAATTCGCTATAATCGACATATCGTCACTACTTTAAAAAAATCTCATATCTCACGCTGTTCCTCAAAGTTAAAACGCAGTAAGTCTATATGCATTCCATACATACTTACTACAATTTTCTTTTCATTGACAGACGAAGTTACAAGTTTTTTTTAAAGTAGTGACGATATATTTTTCCAATGAATAGTATGGTGGATGCTTTTTTTTAGCTTAACGCCCCTTAACAAGTGTGTACTGCGGTACAATAGAGCCTATTAGTGTTAGACTTATTAGGTAGACCACCCGATAGGTACAGACTGAGCAGCATACCTAATGAATCTGTACGACGAAACGATTAAAACATTACCATGACGTACTAAAGCCGTTCAGTTTAGGTTGAGAGAAAGGGACACAGCTATAGCAGTTACATAGCTCCGTCCCTCTCTCTCAACCTAAACTGAACGGCTTTAGCACGTCATGGTAACCCCCCAGGTAGCTTTTGACAGCGTGGATATGACACGACACAGCCTTAGGTTTGTAATACACGGTGAAATAAAAAAAACCGGCCAAGAGCGTGTCGGGCCATGCTCAGTGTAGGGTTCCGTAGTTTCCCGTAAAAAAAAATCACTCCCCACTTTACATGTGGGGGGGTTAACCTATTAAAATATTTTTTCGATTTTTTATTTTTGCACTTTGTCGGCGTGATTGATATACAATATACATATTGGTACCAAATTTCAGCTTTCTAGTGCTCACGGTTACTGAGATTATCCTAGTTGACTACGGAACCCTAAAAAGGACCGTTCAAACTTTGCATAGTGACTTTTGAGGTCATACTGAATAACTTTTATTAATGCTGAAATCGCAAAATAAATTTTGACTGTTTCATACATTTCGACTGTCATGATTGTCATGATGCCGCTCTTTTTTTTTTTTTTTTTATTATAAATGGGCTTACTCTTGGCCACAGACTAGCCAAAGGCAAAGAAGTGGCCTACGATGGAGTGAGCTCATTTCTATGGAAGAGCCAATTTTTTTTTCACCATTTCAGCATTGGTCCCATAATAAAAGTTGTTCATTATGACCTCAAAAGCAACTATGCAATATTTGAACGATCTTTTTTATTGCACCCTGTATGGTACACCGTGTTTTTTTCGTTTCCGTAAAATTCACAACGTTAGTGCGTTTTCACATTATCCGATCCGATATCGGATGTAGGAAGGATTTCAATAGAAAAAATCCAAGATGGCACCTGTAATGTATGGGATATTGGTCCGACATGGTAGGCTCATTAACAAAAGTTAGGTACTTACTTGATAAATAATTTCTGTTAAATACATAAATAAAGTTTTTTTGCTTTTCGTAGGTGTATGTAGGGTACCTACATAGTAAATGTCCACTATTTTTTTATATATTATTATTGTACAATTTATTGGATACAAAATTATAAATAAAAACAATAATACTAATAATAACTTAAACTAAAAATATTAAAAACTAGGTGAACTCCTTAGGCATGGTGCCGTAGACACTGGCAGCATTTCCTCGCTGTATCGCTAGGCTTATTATTTGGGCGAGGAAGCTGCCAGTCCTACTCCTACGGTCACCGCTGACCTCTGTCAGTTTTCAAATAATAAATTAGTTAATAATGATGATGTTAATAATGATAATGATGAAGGGCAAAAATCAAATATGTCGCCTTTAAATCACGACTCTATGTATTTCCTGTTCTCTTCTGCTCCTAAAATACATCGTGTTCAGGGCAAACCATTATAATTATTGAAATCACAAACAACTGAAGTACCTAACACAATATAATGTGGTTAAATGTTCTAAAGTATTTACAATTAAATTAATTTAATAATTAATTGCCACCCATTAAGATTTTGTAATACGCAAAATGGGCCATTACGTATAGCTGTGACATCTGTTCTCGCGCACAATCATTTAGCGTGATGTAAGCTTTTGGTCAGAAATTTATTGGTATATTAACATACATATTTATTTATTTATTTATTTTATTAAGATACAAATATAACTGACTCAGTAAGGCTCAGCAGTAATCTACACCCTGTTTTTATTGAATTCCGTTAACTTTAAGGGAAAATTCATTACTACATCAAATATAATTAATTTCTCTAAGAAACTAGCGTCTTAACTCTTGCGGTTATCGAGTTATTAAAAAAATAAACATAATTGCTGAACACGTGTGTCACAGCCTTTACCAATTCCTAATGTTATTTGTTTTGACATGTGCCGTCAATCACTTGACACTAACTTGAATGTAATTCTTAAGGGTCTCTCACACTAATAAATTAATTTATTATGTATGAAAACGATGAAAAATATTTTTTTGTGAATTTAATAAAAAGGGTGGTTCCTAATAATGAACCTAACGACGTGTCGAATTTAACGGTGGTGTAAAAAAAACACGGTGTATAATTGTATAAAGCTTATTGCACATGAGTACCTATAATGTGACTGGTTATTGGTTAAAGTTCAGTAGCGATGGCTTATATAACTAATATCAAGTCTGTGCCAAGGAGTTCATTGACCTTTCAACCTTCACCTACGCGGCTTAAGTTTCCAATAATGCAAATATAATTAACTTGTTGAAACAAGTTGAAGTAAACGGGTCCCTCCGTCGAGGAACACGCTTGTCGAGAATTTCTCGAAAGACGGCTAGAGAAAAAGTGCTAGAGTAGAACCAAGGGTACTACCACACCTTAGACACTGGCGATCGAACATATTATGAATGAGGCGCGTTCCTAGCACACATTCTAAGCTCGTGTAGGTGAACGCGTACTATGCTTGTATGAGTGAAATATAATAGGTCGACTGTTCGCGTTTTTGACAGGCGGTAACTGTGAGGTAACCGAGAGGGAGTAGGCGCCACTTTCAGCGGGGAGCGGGAGTGGCCACACTGTACGATAGGAGGTACTCTTTATTGTATTGTATTGTATTGTACTACTGTTAAAGCTCTAGTGAAGAATGAGTTACTAACAAAATGCGACTAGCTAGCCCGTTTGTACTGTACGTCATAATTTGACACTTACGTCATTTCTAGTTAATGGGGACCACGGAAGTATAACTAAAGATGGGGACCAAACCAAAATATTTGAAAACGATTTCTTAGACATTGCTTATAGCAATTATTTACCTACTCTGTTTTATGGCTAAAGCAACAAAAAATATCTATTGTTGTAATATTCGTTAACAGGATGGTATTAGTTAAGTAAATAACCGGTTATACTGACGATTTTAATTGGTTATCAATATTTAAACTTAGGCAACCGTGCACACTCACACACATTTACATGTACATACATTACACCACAAACATTCTAAGACTTTTTAGTATTGAAGTCATGATTAAAATGACTGATGAATAATGATTAATTATTAAATAAAACTTTTGAATCATCCTATATGCAGCGTGACGTCAAATTGATGTCATCGGCATGAAAAAAGACTTTTTATGTTATTTAGTTTCTTAGTGTCGTCTAAATTGTACATAGTCCATTTACTTAGTGCCACCTAGTCCATCTTCTAGGCCTTACAGAAAACCAGCGTTGCGGAGTGTGCCATGTGGCGCATACCGTGACACCTAGCCACAGAGAACCTCCTATAGAGTAGCAGTCTTGTATATTTTGTTCGCGATACGAGTCACCAGTGCCAGGGGTGCGAGGAGCGGGCGGGGAATGTGTTAAGCGCGCTGTGATTGGCCGTTTCAAGGACGGCGGGCAGTCGCGCCAGATGAAAGGGACTGTCCCTTTACTGACGCGTAAGTGGCCAATGTAAGTTGACCTATGCCGGCTATAAATTATAAATATGACTTTTATGTGGAATGTAATGACGTCTGTTTTTAAATTTGAGCTTCTTGTTACCTTTCCACACCATTTCACACTACAGGTGGACATCTTTAAGACATCAAAATACCCTTTTTCAATTTTTTTACTGCGAAACACACGCGCTGCTTTCGGGTCTGTTACTTGGTCGCTACTGATCGGGCACGGCGAGCGCCCGCGCTTATATCAGTGCAAATACTAGGAAGGCTGGCGACCGCGAGTCGTCTTGTAATGGATGTCTATAGGGGTTGGTCTGTGCACCTAGCTGAGTAAGGACCATTTAGCGCAACTTATAATTTTTTTGGTTTGTTTGGTTTTAGTTTTAGATAGTTATTGATATTGTATTTTGTGCTAATAAATACTTTTTCTTTCTTCTTCTTTCTTTCTTAATTGTGATTTTTGTGGTAGTGCTCTGCCTACCCATACATACATACATATGTATGTATGTATGTAATTGTGGTTTTTAAAATATCTCTTGAAGGAAGGCACAGTTCTCGGTAAAAAATAAAAGAAATTGAGCGTGTCTTCATTTTTGACCACATAGAGGGCGATTTACAGACTGGGACCCGCGAAACACCATTGTAATAATTATCCTGGCAGGGTCGCCATGTAATAATTAGATAGTTATTACGGCTGTGGATGAGCAGCTTCACGGTATGAGATGAAGTTAAATGATAGATAGATACAAGTAGTAGATAAAGCTTAAAGTAATGAATCCCAATCAATTCCCATTTATTGTATAAAGGTGTGCCTATATATACATGTTTGGGTTGTCGCTGACCAAGCAATATGCGTTATGTCGCAGTAAACCATTGTGTTACTGCTAAACACGGAAAGTGGCTAATATGCCATTACACCATAGACGGGGCAGGCCGGGGTGCAGGCAGACCAAAAAGGAGATGGCGGGACGACCTGTGGCCCGTTTCTCGAAAGGTACAAGCCTTGTATTACAAGTGTGTTTCCATGACAACCCATACGATTTGACAGTTCGCGCACTTGTTATACAAGGCTTGTACCTTTCGAGAAACGGGCCCCTGGACGCATTCTACTCGAAATGGTGGGAAAATGCCAACAACAGGGTCGAGTGGAGAAAGCGAGGGGAGGCCTTTGCCCAGCAGTGGGACACAAAAGAGGCTAATTAAAAAAAAAAAAGAGGGCGATTTTTGAATCTCGCATACGGGATTTTGTCACTAAAATACCGGTTGAAAACGGTGACTTGCTTATTATTTTCAGTGACAATTTTCTGAATTCGAACGTGTGAGACTCAAAAATCGGCCCGTTAGTTTGAATGTGAATCTGTTAATTTTGCATCATATTTTTATTCAGATTCACTTTAGATCTTACAATTTTAATTAAGTACGGTTTTTCTTGTCGTGTTACCATTTTACGAGCATTTCTTTTTTTTTGCCACAATTTTTTTTTTGTATTAGGGAATTTTAGGTCAATTGTACTCAGAATCACGAGTACTTTCGATCTCACTGGGAGACAAAAGTGTCCCAGAATCTCCATACATTTTTGTTACTTTCCTCTTTTGTTACCCCATACAACATGTACGGAAAATGGTAACAATATAAGAATGGGACAATTTTGTTTAACTACTAGGATTGAAAAAGCTAGTAATTTTGAGTAGAAATTTTTTTTTTCAAAAATATCACACTTCATAAAAGTGGCAAAAAAAAAAGAAATGTTCCTACATGTACATAGTTTGTATGGGGTAACAAAAGAGAACAATAACAAAAATCTTTTTTGACCTATTGACATAGACTTACACCTACTTATGGACTGATTTCTCATGATTTTACCTTTGTAAACATTGACATCCATTAATCTCAATATGAATTTGAATATATAAACTATATATATAATATATAAATGAATATGATGCGCGTGTATTGTGCAATAGCCCAATAGGAGCGTCTATATAAAAGTGTGTGTGATAAGTAAGGGAAGATTTGCAACTCCATACATCAGTAAATGCGGGTTATTTGTATAGGCATAGTTAAGTGACATCTAGCGACAATCACGCGTCAATCACGCGTCAAATAGCGTGAATTATCAGTACGACTACTCGATACTAGATGGCAACAGTGTCTCGTCTGCTAAACTTACCATCAGGTGTGATCGTGGTCACACGTCTACCTATTCAAACTAAAAAACCGGCCAAGAGCGTGTCGGGCCACGCTCAGTGTAGGGTTCCGTAGTTTTCCGTATTTTTCTCAAAAACTACTGAACCTATCAAGTTCAAATCAATTTTCCTAGAAAGTCTTTATAGAGTTCTACTTTTGTGATTTTTTTCATATTTTTTAAACATATGGTTCAAAAGTTAGAGGGGGGGGACGCACTTTTTTTCCTTTAGGAGCGATTATTTCCGAAAATATTAATATTATCAAAAAACGATCTTAGTAAACTTATTCATTTTTAAATACCTATCCAAAAATATATCACACGTTGGGGTTGGCATGAAAAAAAATATCAGCCCCCACTTTATATGTACGGGGGGTACCCTAATAAAACATTCTATTCCATTTTTTATTTTTGCACTTTGTTGGCGTGATTGATATACATATTGGTACCAAATCTCAGCTTTCTAGTGCTTACTATTACTGAGATTATCCGCGGACGGACGGACGGACAGACAGACATGGCGAAACTATAAGGGTTCCTAGTTGACTACGGAACCCTAAAAAAGGTATGTAATGTCATTTAAAGTATTGTAGTAGATTCATAACAAATTACAAATGTTCCTACTTCCACATTACGCGGGTATTACATATGATAGTATAGTTGTAACTGGCGTGCCGTTACGTCACGCATGCGCGGTCAGGGACCATACCACGAGTGTGTGACGATACGTTACTCGATAGCGTAAACGTCAGGGAAAAAGATATTGTATGGAGAAAGTTTACACTTTTTTTGTGACGTATGATGACAGACAGACAGACAGACAGACAGACGGACCGACAGACAGACACGTCAAATTTATAACACCCCGTCGTTTTTGCGTCGGGGGTTAAATTAACTCGCTGTCAGTTTTGTGACGACAATGACGACACGCAAAAACGACGGGGCGTTATACGTTTAACGTGTCTTGTCTGTTTGTTTATCTGTCTGTCTGTGTGTGTCTCTCTGTGGCATCGCAGCTCTCGAACGGATGAACCGATTTAGGTTTCGTTTTTTGTTTGAAAGCTGCGTTAGTCATGTTTTACGAAAATCGGACCACTATGTGGCGGTCGGGGGTTTTTTCAAAATTAAAATTTTGTGTCCTTCGGTAAAGCATAACAAATGGTTATATTACACTCATTTACTTTACGATTCTCAAATGTTGTTACCTAATCCATGCTAATGTTATAAATGGGAAAGTGTGTGTGTCTGTTTGTTTGTCCGTCTTTCACGGCAAAACGGAGGGACGAAATGACGTGATTTTTTAAGCGGAGATAGTTGAAGGGATAGAGAGTGACATAGGCTACTATTTGTTTCCTGCTAACGCGAGCGAAGCTGCTAGAAAAAGCTAGTTTACTTATACATGCAACATGGCATTGACGACCTCTATTATCAGAACACATAAACCCTTCGAATTACGAAAATTAATTACAGTTACAAAATTTAATAAAAATGTACAAATAAACAAGATTATTGCGGTGCGCCGGCGCAGCTCTGGCGCAATAAAATTGGATCACTTGGCCATTTCACTTTGCGAAATACCGATATGCATAAGTGTGGTTAACTGATACTGGGGCAACCACTACCATGAAGTTATTGACGCGGTAGAATGTACACTATGTACAATGTACAATATGTACATTGTACAGTAGGGTGGGTCACTCCTGTATGGAGAGAAAAAAAGTATTATATTTTCATTTCATTTTACAGTTCCAAAAATGCAAACTGATGCAAATAAACAGTATTTCAAATTATTTTGCAATTTGAATTAATCTTCTGCCTCCGGATCCACTTTGAAGTTTTCATATATTTTTTTGTACATTTCGTGTGGTGTGCGGAGTATATGTATGTATTCTCTTTTAATTTAATATTTTGCTATTAATATATACCATTATTGGCATCGTAATAGCTTGCTAAAGGTTCAAAGAAAATAAATGTAGTAAAAAACCTCATAAATTTAAACCTTTTTACACCCTACTCCATACAAAATACAAAAGCTTCAACTGAAATCCGGAGGCAAAAAAATAAACATAAAAATAGAAAATAAAAATTGTACACTAATTAATTACTTTTTGTGAATGTGCCTCCAAACAAAAAAAAAGTAAAAATGACCCACCCTAATGTACATTGAGCTGCAAAATTGCATGGAGAAATTATAAGAATTCATCGATAAATTCGCCATGTTCTTTTGCAGCTTACTGTACGTTACTTGATAAAGTACACTACGTCAAAAATTGTTTAATGATATAAAGCCAACACTTAGTATATACCTTTACCTATACAATACCTTTTGTCTAGTATTCCGTTTGCTTACTTTTCTACCGTACGTCAATTAATCAATTTGTCATCTTGGTCTCGGAGGTTGGTTTCACAATTCTTGACAGTAATTCGTCAAATATTTTCCCTCTTATTCAAAAACGTACGAAAGTTACCAAGTCGATAAAGTTCCTTTGTCCCTTTCCGACGTATTGGGGTGATAGAAAAGGACAAACGAACTTTATCGGCTTGATAACTTTAGTGTACGTTTATGAATAAGTGCGTTTTCACATTATCCGATCCGATATCGGATGTAGGAGGGATTTCTAAGGCGAAAATCAAAGATGGCGGCTTAAATATATGGGATATCGGTCGTACATCCGATATCGGATCGGATAATGTGAAAACGCACTTCGGGGGTTATTATTTATCTTGATATTAAGCATGTTACGTGGGTTTTATTATAGTCACAGAGGCGACGAACAATGTCATGCAATATATAATATATACAATGGCATAAAGTCTCACGGCATAGACCCGAATCTCAAGAACATTACAATGATTGTCTGTCTGTGCTTTATGGTTTAGGGCCCATTTGCACGGTGAGAACTCGCATGGAGTTTGATTACATTGCGGTATTTGATTGGTGAGCAGGTGCCGTAGCCGAATGGCATTTCTGCGACTCGAAACGAAAACGAAACGCCACGAAAGGTAGTCTGGCTCTGTCGCGCCGATTTGCACGAGCGATAGAGATAGATATCTACTAGCGTTTCGTTTCGTGAGCGTTTCGTGAGCGTTTGTGCCATTCGGCTACGCACCCTGAACTGTATATAACGTCAAAAGTTCGTAATGCACCAACTAAAATCAAATGCGAGTTCGCCCGCCGGGTAAATGGGCCCCTATGTTGCAGTAATTTTTTTTTTTTATTATTATAAATGGGGCTTACTCTAGGCCACAGACTAGCCAAAGGCAAAGACGTGGCCTACGATTGGCGTGAGCTCGCCCAGAAGATGCCTGTTCACTCTTGATTTGAAGGTTGCCGGGTTATATGAGCTCGGAAATATAGCCGCCGGCAAGGAATTCCACTCCTTATATGTTTTGATAGATGGGCGTTTTCCAAATTAAATCCCGAATATCGAATTTCACCAGATGGACGTGTTTGGGCTTATTCTTCTTAGAATCACGAGCTGATTCGATCCCAACGATAAAAAAAATGTGTCCCAAATTTTCCATACAAAATTCGAGTTTCCAATACGTCACGCTCGTAGTAAGTTCATACTAAAATCGTGACGTAATAGGAAAACAAAAATTAGGACACATTTTTTTATCGTCGGGATCGAATCAGCTCGTAATTCTGAGAAGAATGAGCTCAAACACGTCCAGATCTGGTGAAATTCGATACTCGGGACTTAATTTGGAAAACGCCCAGATACGAAAAAGTTGGGATATTCCAGTCTTTATTTCTTTCTTCCCTGCTAGGCTTCCGACGCCTATTGAAACATTTTACCTTATTTTGCAAGCAACACAATTGTACTTCTATTTTCCGTGATCATGATGCATGCATCTGCGTCGAAACATCGGGAGCTCGACAAAAATCAAATAGATAATCACGGTCTATATTCCGGTCAATATAAGTCTAATCTAATGTTAATTAAATGAACATTTCTTTTTTTGCCATTTTTTGATTTTTATTTTTTCGGGAATTTTAGGTCAATTGTACTCAGAATCACGAGTACTTTCAATCTCACTGGGAGACAAAAAGTGTCCCAGAATTTCCATACATTTTTGTTACTTTCCTCTTTTGTCCCACACAACATGTACGGAAAATTGTAACAAAATAAGAAAACATCGTATGTGACAAATTTTTCAACTACTAGGATTGAAAAAGCTAGTGATTCTGAATAGAATTAGCATAATTTTTTCAACAATATCACATTTCATAAAAGTGGCGAAAAAAAATAAACTCTCAAATACTCCTGCTATAGTGGTAGCGTCAGGATCTCGCAATAATAGTGTTTATTTATTTCCAGCTAGCCCGGTGGCCAGTCCTGTGGCTGCCGATCCTGCTGGCTTCGGTCTGCGGAAGCGACATCCTGATGGTCACCATGGGCGGCACCAAGTCACATAAGATGCCGTTTTGGGAGCTGTCCAGAGGTCTTATTAGGAGGTATGGATCAAATAACTAACATACATACATACATACATACATACAATCACGCCTGTATCCCATACAGGGGTAGGCAGAACACATGAAACTACTAAAGCTTCAGTGCCACTCTTGGCAAATAAGGGATTGAAAGAAAACGAAACTGTGACATTGCAGTGACAGGTTGCCAGCCTCTCGCCTACGCCACAATTTAACCCATATCCCTCAGTCGCCTTCTACGACACCCACGGGAAGAAAGGGAGTGGTGAAATTCTTAACCCGTCACCACACAGGCAAATAACTAAGCCTCAACATTTTTTTCTTGGACTTTCTAGCGTCAACTTTTAAAAACTTCAAGATCTTACTTACCTTGTAGTCCGACAGCATTTTCATTTCATTTTCATTATAAATAATAATGATATAGTTTTTGGAGTTTCACTGCTCTAAAGGTTGGACGAGAATGTAAAATAACCCTACGGTGGTGATGTGAAAAATGATGTTTCTGAGAAAAAAAAATGCGTCATATTAGATACAGATCGACGCAATTCATATGGTGTTTAGAGCTAATATTAATTTGAAGTTAGAATCGGGCTGTCGGTGCTTTCCTGGCAGGCAATTATGGTAGCTATTAGTAAGTGCGATAGAGACGGCCCGATGTTTTATCATTTATCGCGCGACCATGCTTGTTGTTGTTGTTGTTATGATACAACGTCCTCGTTCATAATCATCGCAAATTTTGGTAAGTACCTAATAATTAATTATGCTGACCAAACCAGAAACAACAAGGAATTGAAAAGGTACTTGGGACTTATTATATAGACTATATTTTCTTAACAGTAGATAATCTAATAAATAACTCTTCTGTTCCAAGAAACTCGTATATGAGCTAGGCTCTGCACGTGAAGTATTCAATAAATTATCATGCCACGAGATTTTGCCAGAGGTCTCGTCACGTGTCGAAATGTAAGGTCTTGCTAGTAAAGAAATCTAAGCAATGTTACTCATACATTACAATTAACACATAATAAAGTATGTTATGTGTACGTAAATAAACATTACTATGAGCCTTGTGTAACTCAAAGCTATAATTAATATTCTGTACGTGTACGAGGGGAAGGAAATAATTTAGACGTATATTATTTCTTATACCTAGCAATTATATCTTATGTGTAAAACTGTTTGAAGATAATTGTTTTTGTGAAGCGTAGTTTAGTGTGGATCAGAATCATGAAATCTAAATTAGATCTACTTATATATAGGTGTTATCTGTTGTTTTACTTGTTTTATTAGGTAGTTACCTCGTCATTTGTTATCGTAGAAAGGTACAAAAGGTATTCTTATAAACATAAGATGTGCAAACGCCTGCCGTCCATCCGTTTGTCATAATGAATCTAATAGAGAGCTTGCATGTAATTAAATAATAGTTATTTGTTTTACAAGGGGGCAAAGTAGTTGTTTAACTGCACGTGCCAGTATTGATACCCGAGCAAGCAAAAGATTCCAATGTTGAACCGCGAGCGTAGCGAGTGGTTCAAAAAGTGGAATCTTGAGCGTTGCGAGGGTTTCAAGGCACGAAGGTTAAACAAACTTTGCCACCTAGTGAAACACAAAATTTTTCACCACACCAACACGAACAAAATACTAACTATAAAACATCAAATTAAATCAAATCCATCAATTTATTCAATATTTATGATTCAAAATCATCATTTATGGGTAAATTCTACCAGCCAGCTTAAGACATCAAGTTAAAACTTGTATGAGATTACTTTGCACTCTTGTGGATAAAATGCAATTTTGCTATCTGTTTTCGAAAAGCAAAGTAAGCCTTTAACAGTTGGTGTGGTGAAAAATATGTTATAACATGCACGAAGTAAATCATCAGATAAATATAGGTAAGTAAAACTTGGACAGCAGTTATTACTTAAATCTAATTTTTATTTAATAACTCAGATAGAAATACATATAGTATACTAGCTCGCGTAGAAAGAGACAAAAAGTAGCCTATGTCACTTTCAATCCCTTCAACTATCTCCACCTAGAAAAATCACGTCAATTCGTCGCTCCGTTTTGCCATGAAAGACGGACAAACAAACAGACACACACACTTTCCCATTTATAATATTAAGTATGGATGAGTTGATTTAGTTGATTACAACGATACTCAACTCAAATTCATATTCATTCCCTGAGCTAATCGTTCAAATTCGTTTTGACAGTTCTTAAAAAAAGCTGTCTTGACTAAAAGTACAAGTCGCGGCACGTAACCTTAGCGCTGACCGTTATTGCGCAGAAGTCGAAAACAGGGGTTCTCTCAACCTAAACTGAACGTCTTTAGTACGTCATGGTAACCCCCCAGGTCTCTCAGGGGATTAAAGGAGGCGAAGGGTATGCGTCCCCAAGCGCTGCTATCCCCTCCACATTTCACTATGCGCTAAAGTTACGTGCCGCCTCTTGTAGCCTTATCTATTATTTCGAGTAGTACCTAAGCTATTTGTATCATTTACTCACTTTCAATAATTTTATCTTCCAGGGGCCACAACGTGACCTTCATGAGTGCCTTTCCCCCAGACTTCCACATCCAGGGTCTGGAGGAGATCGCCCCCGAAGGTCTGGTGTCTTACGTGAGGAACTACATGACCCACGATCTGGTGGGGGCCAGGATGAGGGGAGAGGAACCTCTGCCGGTTAAGGACATCTTCAGATACGGATATGAGGTAAATGGTAATGACTGATGAAGATCTAGAGAGGTTCTGGAGACCGATCTTTGAATCTCGAACGCATGAATTCGCCGTTCGGAAGTCGTAGCTAGGGTTGCCAACTTTTTTTTAGGGAAATATAGTATTTTAGAAAATTCCATCTAAAAAATATAGTACACCGAAATAAAATATAGTACGGTACACATAATCGATAACCAAGTCGTAGAGATCGTTCTTTCTGTCCACTCTAAGGGGCTCCATTCGGTTTTCATCGATTTTTGACAAGTTTTGTGTTGCATTGGTTCTCTTATTTAAGTATCGTCGAAAGTTGTATGGCCGAATATCACTTCCCAACTCACGTTTCGCGCAATTTTATTTCGCCGAATGTTCATTTCCCAACTTATTGTTTTATTTTCCAAGCTCACATTTACCAACTTAACATTTGGCCTTTTTTAAAAAAGCAAACTTTCATGTTGTCGAATGTTGTACTTAGCGTAATATATAACTAGTTTATTTATTGTATGTAATGTACCAAATGTTTTATTGAACACCAACAATATATAATTATGGCGTATTTCGAAAAATATGCAATATTGAGTCTTCTATCACTTTCTAAATGTATTGACAGGTATGCAATTTTTACTTACGTACCTATTAATATTTTTTTAATTTCATTAGTTACCTACTTAATTTTTTTACAAGACCCATATTTAAAAAAAAATACCCATATTATAAGTACTTATATTTTTTATGAAATTTGACATTTTTACAAAATTTTTACTTCAATGAAATCTAGACTTTTATAAAAATGCAAAAGCGATTTTAATTTTAAACTAATTAAGGCAAAAATTTTGACCAAAGAACCAGTTTCGGTCCTAAAATAGTTCAACTTTGATGCTAAATATCACAGAATCAATGAGCTGTGAAGTAGGAGTACCTAATTAATATGGGATGCTAGTTTGTTTAAAGACGATTCTGTTAATATGATATGCTTTAGAAACTATCGTAATATTCATAATACCAATGGATTCAAATCGAAGCTCATCGGAGTAGAGAATCCCCTTAAGAAATGTCGTTATTTAATATATCATGGAAAAAATACAAATGTTTGCAAACAACGGTGGCTTTATACGTAACTGCAATATTTGCAGGACAGAACGAAGCAATGAAATGTACAGTGAAGGACAAATATGAATAAAAGCGCGAGCGGAGCGAGCGCGAAATATTTTTCATTATCAAAACGCCGCTCCTGGCGGTTTGACCCTAGTGTAAATTCGCCACTGGCATGGACCCCAAAAATATAGTACTTTTGCGTACTATATATGCTTCATATAGAATATAGTACGCTGGGCCAAAATATAGTACAGTACTATATTATATAGTACGGTTGGCAACCCTAGTCGTAGCATTACGTCGTTTTCCACCATAGAGGAATAAGTAAGGGAAGAGTTGTAACTCCATACATCAGTAAATGCGAGTTATTTGTAGTGACATCTATCGTCATTCACTCGTCAATCACGCGCCAACTAGCGTAAATTATCAGTACTGCTACTTGTCAATAGACGTCACGACGAACAAAAAGTCTATTGCTCAACAATTTTTAGCTAATATTACAATAGTATTAATCAGTACTTTGCTTTCAATTACTTCAGCTTATAATATAAGGTGTAAACTGTTTTAATATTACATTTTTGGCAGACGCAATACTGTCGGCACCTAGTGTCGAGTAGCAGTACTGATAATTTACGCTAGTTGGCGCGTGATTGACGAGTGAATGACGATAGATGTCACTACAAATAACTCGCATTTACTGATGTATGGAGTTACAACTCTTCCCTTACTTATTCCTCTATGTTTTCCACAGACTTACGAACGGCGAATTCATGCGTTCCAGATTCAAAAATCAGTCCCGGATAAGGAAGTATCTTTACAACAAAAGAACTCCAGGAAATCGCAGTTAAAACACACTAGAACATACGCTTAGTGAGTTCTTTTGATGGGTAAGGTTGCCAAAGTATTTGAAGTGTTACTGTTAGTCTTGGCAAGGGAGTACCAGCTCTGGAGTTAAACGCGTCTATAAGGCTACAGTCACTGGGTGTTATCAGGCGGGCTGTATCCTCCTGTCTCTTCTCCTCTTTTTCAACCTTGCGTTTTCTCGGCCTAGCGCCAGGGTCCGCTTTCCTGCTCAGCCTTCCTCACTTTGCCCACTTGCCGTTTGCTTTTGTATCCTCCTGTCCTGTCATTAAAAAAAAAATGATGATCGGAGATCTTTCTTAGCAATTTCCTTTCTGCCACCAGTAACTTGTTTTCTTCTTAAAGAGTCAGTGTCCAAGTCTCGCATCCGTGCATGAGTAGATAGAAGTTATGTTTAAACATATTTTTTTTAATTATTATAAATGGGCTTACTCTTGGCCACAGACCAGCCTAAGGCAAAGACGTGGCCTACGATGGAGTGAGCTCGCCCAGAAGATGCCTGTTCACTCTTGATTTGAACGGTATCCAGGGTATTGAGGAGATAGCCCCAGAAGGTCTGGTGTCGTTCGTCAGGAACTACATGACCCACGACCTGGTGGGGGCTAGGATGAGAGGAGGGGAAGGTAAATGGTTCGTGACTGATGAAATTTTAGACCTTAGGGTCTGGGGAAGTAACTCAACCACGAGAGTGGAACTACTCGCAAAATCGCTTAGTGGTGATTTCCTTTTAGATCCATGGTTGGCAAGGGAGATGTGCCAGTTCTCGAGTCCTAGGTGGTCAGGTGACGGTCCCCCCGCTTGCTGATTTGATCTAGGTCCTGGAACTAATACGGAAGTATATAGGTAGAGGAATTGGTACGGTCAGCCAAGAAAGTGGTTTACCTCTTTTAGACTATTTGAATTGAAACACAATAAGTGGTAAACCAGTTTTTTCGCTAACTGTACTTCTTAAATTCACTTTGGTAAGGATTTGTGTAATTTATCTCTTTAATCAATCAAAAAGCGTTTTCGTTAAAGGTCCTATAATCCTGTCTTCAATAAATTCTAAGCGTCTTTTGTTTAAGAAACGTTTCTCATTCAATCTCGATGAACAAAAATTTATAGCCAATACTTAACTAAGAAAATGCTCTGATCAGTTTAATTAAATTATTTACGATACTGGTACATTTAAATTGTTTGCATAATATTAAATTTCTTTATTCCTATAATCTGAATGCGCCTTTCCGAATAATTTCAGGTAAAACAAATAAATTCGGCTTTCTGACAAACATTCAGTTAATTACGAAATCTATTTAATTAATGGTAAATATTTACACCACGCTGCGTTCAAAAACCCGCATTGCCGACGTCGGCGAGAGGACTGCCAGGCTCAAATGGGACTGGGCTGGTCACGTCTGCCGCATGCATCCTCACAGATGGGCTAGTGTAGCCACCAAGTGGATGCCACAAATAGAGCGTGGACGCGGCAGGTCCAGAAGAAGATGGAGGGATGACCTAGACACCTTCCTTACCAACTGGCCGGAAGAGGCACTAAACCGGGTTCATGGAGGTTAAGGGGAGAGGCCTTTGCCCAGCATAATGGTGTCCATTATAGGCTAGATAGAAAAAAAAATGTCTGAACATGCATAATAACTTTATGCTACACAGTTATAAAGTTTGAAAAGTATTATTGAGTGAAAAACGGTATTACTTAAAACCTTTTTAACCCCCGACGCAAAAACGACGGGGTGTTATACGTTTGACGTGTCTGTCTGTGTGTATGTCTGTCTGTCTGTCTGTGTGTGTGTCTGTCTGTGGCATCGTAGCTCTCGAACGGATGAACTGATTTTGATTTAGTTTTTTTTTTTTTTTTTTTTATTATAAACTGGCCAGTGATTGACCTTAGTCGCACCTGATGGAAAGTGACGACAAGGCCGAGGTTGTAGCTCACTGGTTCAGTAACATATTATTTTTTTTTTGTATGAAAGCTGAGTTAGTCGGGTCTTAGCCATGTTTCATGAAAATCGGTCCACTATGTCGCGGTCGGGGGTTTTTTCAAAATTTTAATTTTGTGGTTAGGTTATTATATTAGGTACAGATGTAGTGCAAAAAGATTTGCCTTCGTATTGTTACGGAAACATACGAACGTGTCATGCTTTTTCAGTCAGTCTCAGTACAAGATGTACTGACATTGAGTGAACTAGCATGACAAATACGAAACGAACGAAAAATACGAAGGCAACCGTTTTTGCATTACGTTTGTACGTATTCAGTTTTACCACCGACTTTGCCTGCGTTGAATAGTATGTATACAGTCATATATACAGTCATATATACAGTCATATATGACCTTACCGCATAAGCAATAAAAACGTGTATACATATTTTTAGCACTTTGTCCGTACCATCGTACTAGCAGTTAGAGTTAGTATAGTGCCTGGGTATAATACAATGGCAAAAATTTAATTTGATCGTATGCTTACACCAACAGGCAAGGCACCAATTTTCTAATTTCCACGCCTTTCTTCGGCCTCTTCAAAGTGTCCAATGAGGAGGCACACTGCAAAGCAAAGGTTATGACCCAATTAGTGCATACGTGAGAACGAGAAGATGATATGTTTTTTCTCTCTCACATATGAATGACAGTGACATGCCTAGACACTTGCACAGGCGCCGCCTGGCGGGATAAAATGTCAGTGTGCCTCCTCATTGAAAACTAGGTATCATATATCGTGCAAAAGTTCGAAGGGACTGACTATCATTTGATGTCGCTAATCATCTATAGTATCTCGTATTTTCTAGAAACTGCGATGATCATATTGTAATAACAAAATATGATGGGACTGATGTGGATGAGCAGCGTCACGGTATGAGGTTTATTCAAATGATAGACACGAGTAGAAGATAGTAATGAATTCCAATCAATCCCCATTTATTGTATAAAGGTGTGCCTATATATACATGTTTGGGTTGTCGCTGACCAAGCAATATGCGTTATGTCGCAGTAAACCATTGTGTTACTGCTAAACACGGAAAGTGGCTAAAATGCCATTACAATATTATAATAGTCTCTAAAATACAACGTTTAATTCAACAGTTAAATCTTTTCATCCACAGGCCTGCGACGCGTTCCTAAGTGACATCGAGACGCGTGCCCTCCTCCGCTCAGGCCGCAATTTCGACCTGATCATCCTCGACGGGACCTACCCAGAGTGCGCCTTCGGCATCGTCTACAAACTCAAAGTCCCCTTCATGTACATCAACACAGTTGGCTTTTACGCCATGCCACTCAGCAACTCAGGCAGTCCTACCCCCTTCTCAGTAACCCCGTTCTTCGGCAAAGCTTATACAGATGACATGGGAGTTATAGACAGAGCTATGAACGCGGCTTGGTATATCGGAGCATATACTATGCATAGCTTCATGGCTGTGTTTCTCCAAGGAGTGTTGAGAAGACATTTTGGGCCGCAGATGCCTCATGTATACGATATGGCGAAGAATGTGAGCTTTATACTGCAGAATGGGCATTATT
The DNA here is from genome assembly GCF_023078275.1 of Leguminivora glycinivorella. Lineage (NCBI taxonomy): Eukaryota > Metazoa > Arthropoda > Insecta > Lepidoptera > Tortricidae > Leguminivora > Leguminivora glycinivorella. The sequence goes on along the minus strand of NC_062987.1, from coordinate 20,228,157 downwards.
CGGTTTCGTATCCGAGACCGTATTTGCCGAATGTTGCGGAGGTCGCGTGTATACATTGCAAGGAAGCGAAGAGATTGAATCCGGTAAGTTACCTATCTAATAGGCTAATTGACCCTTTTTTAAAGTCTATTTTATATTATTTATCAACCGAATCAACCGAAATAATCGAACAACCGGTTCAATTAACCGAAAAAAAATACTACCATATTTTATTACGACTTGAAAACCACAAAAAAACATTTATAAAGTTTACTTTAACTTAATTACGCAAAAACATCATTAGCCATGTTAATCTATAGATTGTCTGCGCATGACGTAAATCGAATTGAGCACAAAATTTTCTGACATTTAAGTTATGAGGCATAAAGTTCATCATGTCAGTGGTTGACTCGGCATGAAGTTAAGTTAGGTTCTATGACGTCACTACACGTCTGACAGCGTTTTCGGTGGCCAAAGTAATAAATATTACAGACATTTTTAATCGAAAATACGTAGCCACCATACACTTTTAATACCCAAAATCTATAAGAATTGGTTTCTTATGTCAAATACTACAGGAAACAATGATTTCTTGTGCCAAATTCGATAAGAGTCTAGTAGCCTATTGTACGAGTATGTAAGGTCTGAGTGAACTCGGAGCGGAAAGCTCGGCGTTGCAGCGTCGACTGAGGACACTTGTACGAGCTTCAATTGTTTGACAAGCACGCGGCACTCCCCGCTCCGCTATACGCCCTATATGAGCGTGCCCTCAGGCGTGCACTAACAATAAAACTACCCTACCAACATTTTTTTCCCAAGTGTTGCTATAAAACTAAAAGACGCATAACCATAACTACTAATATTATAAATGGGAAAGTGTGTGTTTTTGTTTGTCCGTCTTTCACGGCAAAACGGAGCGACGAATTGACGTGATTTTTTAAATGGAGATAGTTGAAGGGATGAAGAGTGACATAGGCTACTTTTTGTCTCTTTCTAATGCGAGCGAAGCCGCGGGCAATAGCTAGTACAGCCGAGTTCCACCACAATATAAACCAGTAATAAATCTTCTATTATAACAGTGGCCTATCCCACAAAACTTACAATTACAATTCTACAATTGTCACGTTACAAATTTGTCATAAAACAACGTCGCGCGGGGTGCACACAAGCGCGTCGTGTACGTACGCAACACATGCAAGCGGATTTGGATAAACGTGGATAAGAATAATATGCATAATGATATTTTTTTGTGTTTTCTGATTGATATAATGTGGTATTATTATAGTAATACTTATAATTAATAGTATTAAATACTTAACAACATCTTACTTTGGACGATGTCGAGTAACATTAATAGTAATTTTGTTCAACCGCGTGCTTTCGAACGCAGTAGGTAGGTACATTTCGCGTCGCCGCTGCGGGAGAGTAACTACCGAGTCGTCCTTATACTGTGCTCTAACTCTATAAAGCTAAAGTTTATAAACTTCTGTCCTACAGAGTAAAAGTCTTGATAACTACTAAGAAATGCAGATTGATAAAGTTAGAGCAGCCCTGAATGTTTTTCAACACTCAGTAATATAATATTAATATCGTAGAAGGCACTATGTAAAAATAAAGGGAAGAAAAAACCTGACGTACAAAGTTGAAAATCAGGTACAAATATTAACAAGTTTTTTCAAAGCATTCTAAAAGCTTCTACATTTTCTATTAAATTTAAAGTAGTATGGAATGAACTTTCTTCATTAGCTCAAAGTTTTAAGTAAATAAGTACACTACAAGTTTAATAAACAATTATAAAATCTCTTATCTTCGTTTTAGTCCCGTGAGTCCTTCAAAAAGTTGCACATTTATAAAACTCGTAAGCGAGTAGAAAGATTAGGTCAACATAAAGTTTTGTTATGTTATTTGCTTTTTCTAGAAAGTTTAAATTAAAACCAGCACTTTAGTGCTATTATTTATTCGCCGCAACTAACTACCATTCGTCGTAATTACAAACTTCGTCGCTTAAAAGTTGGAATTAAATTGTCTTTTTAAATTTAACGTATTAAGTGCACAAGAAATTAAAGTCCAGAGTGGGTGTAGGTATTATATACTCCATGACAAATACGAAGGCCCGATAGATGTGCATTAGGGTTTAAGTATAGGATTAGTTAAAACAAAAGATAGGTACCTTCCTGGCCAATGCCGCAGCCGAATGGCATTTCTGCCATAATAACAACAAAAACAATAAAATACAATACAATACAATACAATACAAATACTCTTTATTGCACACCTTGATAAAATACAACAATACAAAACAAAGAAGCAACACGAACAAAGGTAAACAACAGGCGGTCTTATCGCTAAAGAGCGATTCTCGATCTTCCAGACAACCATGTCAGTAGGTGTCAGCAAATTCGAAGAAATAAACTTATCGCACAATACAGACTAAAATTATAAAATAGGTACATATACATATATAAACATTCATACATAGAGATAAATAACTATATGCATAAATATATAAATAAACACATATAACTGCAGTACCAGGTATTTAGAAGGAGTAATCAGACAAAAATATTACGGAAGAGATAAAAAATGGAGTTTAAGTAGTCTCTTGAAAGAGTTAGACTGAGCACGGCTTATGTCATGTAGGGAATATATAATTAGCTCTTTTGTTAAGTTTCAAGCAAGTACTATCGGGCCTTCGTATTTTGAATGGTTCTTTGAAATGGGTCAGTATCAGTACAAAGGGGTAGCTTGCAGAAACAATGGATCATTTGATGAATGTTTGCGTTTCGTAGAGTAACATATTTATTCGTTAAGAAGCGAACGATTGGCCTCTTGCTTACGCAGTGTCATATGTATGCATTACTGAATGCATACATATGACACTGCGTAATTTCGTTATTTCGTTTGCTATATGTAATGCAATGACACGATCGGAAGTAAAATCCCATCCTGGCCTGACCTTGGGACCTGTGCAATACATCTAAAAGTAACATCAAAACTGAACGAGGAAGTATGTAGCAGGAAACAAAAAAAGGAATCATAGTTGGCAGTTTTAGTAACTATAGCGCAGAAACAGGCCAGAGCAAGCACATTTACAGAAGTCCACAACAAGAAAGAGTTGTACATTTTTTTGAACTTCCTTGTAAAAAGTTTTGCAATTTGGAAAACTTTCTGGTTGACAATCAGTGCTTGCTTCTTGTTTTGGCATACGTTAGGCACCTAAAGACAAGTCCAAGTTAAGACTGCACTCAATGCATTGTATGTCGATTCCAGGATATCGAAGAGTGGATCTCCGGCGCCGGCGACGCTGGTTTCATCTACATCTCCATGGGATCCTCCGTCCGTACCTCCAAGATGCCTCTGTCAGTCCACCACCTCATCATCAACGCGCTGGGCAGGCTACCTCAAAGGGTTCTGTGGAAACAAGATGGAGAGCAGAACATGACAGACATCCCGGCTAATGTCAGGCTTTATAAGTGGCTGCCTCAGCAGGACTTATTAGGTAAGCATCAGTGAAATAACCTTTTCATCTAACAATAGACATCTACATCTACAACAATAGTAGGTATCTATAAGCCATCCTTAGTCCATCTGAACACCAACGCGCTAGGCAGTAGGCAGGCTTCCTCAGAGATTTCCAATATCACTTGCTTGGAACACTTTTCCACCTTATTAGTTCGGATGCGATCTCTCAGTACATCACCTCATCATCAACGCCTTGGGCAGACTTCCTCAAAGGGTTTTGTGGAAACAAGGTGGAGAGCAGAGTATGACAGATATCCCGGCTAATGTCAAGCTTTGTAAGTGGCTGCCTCAGCTGGACTTATTAGGTAAACAAAGAACTGCTTAGAGAACCGTTCCTCGTAGCTTAAGTCCATCTATATGCAGTGGTGGCTTGAAGATTCATGGGTTCCTTCATTCTCTTGAAGATTAGGTTGTTAGGCAATGATCTTAACAGTTCACGATCGCATCATTTGGTGTTTGAGTTATATACCTACTGGCGTTTATTAATATCAGCTCTTCAAATGTCCTAGGAATTCACCCAAAAGCTTGACAATAAACGTGCGAAGAACAATACCGAGAACTTTCCATGAGAATATTCGTAATTTTAGAAACATCTCTTCGGCGCATTGCTACACTATGAGCAAAACACTGTCATGTTTTATATAATTCGTCAGTTTATTTGAATCAGCTACATAAACTTGATACCTACCACATTTTATGTATTACTTATACTTCCTAGGATACTGTTCTCGCAACTAAGAGGCTACACGTGTTTCAACGAAGCAACTCGTTGTTTGTGTACCTAGAATATCTATCTCTAACCTTACCCGTGGGTGCACGTATATTTCTGTAACACATTGAATTATATATTACTTCGTAAGGATACAGGCACCAAATATGGTAGTCAGCTGCAGAGAAAAGAATGTAGTCGATTACAAACAGATACATGTATCTATCTTTCCAGCTCATTTTTATGCAGCAAGGTGATGAAAAATAACATCTGTGTACTCTATTATATGTAGGTAGTGTGTATGTGAACGAATGCGAGCCAATCGTACAGTCTTTTCGACCAATAGCAAGGGCGGCTCACTCCGCGATTCTATCGCCGCGCTACAAGTACATCCTGGCGGCCGCGAGTTCGCGGCCTACTCAGGGGTTGCGCGCGTTCTCACGGAATGCACGTTCGCACTTTCTATTGTTACTTTACGTCGCGAGGTTTTTTTAAACGATGTCAGCGTGTGGAATGGCTAATAATACTTAGTTAAATAGATATATTGAATAAAATAAATACCCGAAGACATTCTTACTTAGATCTACTACTGATTAAGTCCCACGGAAAAGTTCAATAAGGCTTGTGATGTTGGTACTTGAACAAAAATATATAAATACAGTATATATACCTAAAAAGTACCCAAGACTTGAATATAATAGTATAACATTTTATGTAAGTATTAATTCGTTTGGATCCATTGGTAACCCTATCACCGGACGCCGCGCACGTGCGGCTCGTTTCTTTGTAAGAATTTTGTAGGTATTTAAAAAGGCGGCATTTCGTGAACATCAAAGCAGTGGGCCTTCTGTACTTGTACTATTATATATTCTGTGCCAATAGTGCGCATTTATTATTATTATTATTTATTTATTAACACACAACATCAAGCAACATCGTTTTAAACGGAACCATTCCAGTCGAAACCATTTCAGGTGCTGTAGCCGAATGGCATTTCTGCGACGCGAAACGAAAACGAAACGGCGCGAAAGGTAGTCTGGCTCTGTCGCGGCAATACGCAAGAGCGATAGAGATAGATAACTACGAGCGTTTCGTTTCGTGAGCGTTTGTGTCATTCGGCTACGTACCCTGATATATCATGGACTCAGACGAAGAATACTATATACTTGACGTAAGCGTACACCCGAAAGGGACAGATATAGAATAATGGAGCGAAATTAAGAAGTACTTTAAAAATGGCTGACAGTTTACCATAAACAACCTACGTAATTTGGGCGGATAATAAGCTTGACGTCACGTACATATTCCTTACCGCATGTGACGTATACAATATTTGTTCAAATTTGAACTATAACAGTTGTCAGTATAGTAGAATTTATAACGGCCAAATGTGGAACAATATGCGGTAAAGGGTTATTGTTTGCCACAAACTCGTTTGTGGCAGCGGCGGAAAAGTGAAACTATGATAAAGACAAAAAAACATTTTGCTCTCTGTCACTCTTATTATAATTTGTATGTGACCATCTCGTTCGGTAGTGGTATTATTATTTGGCTGTCTAGTCTATAGTATCCTTTGTTTAAGATCATGGACCAAGCAAACGCTTTCTACTTAGCGTGCCAAAAACGAACTCAGTTAAAACGACTAAGTTGTCCGTCTCTACTTATAGCTTGCAACTTTCACGCATCAAATTTTAGTATGTAGGTCAATGAGAACCTACAAAATGCCTCGTTACGTGATATTTAATTGCAACAACTCAAAAATTATGAACAAGGGCCAGAGAGCGGGCAGAGGGCGGGCGTGTGGTCTAGTGGTAAAGGCGTTAGCCGCGTAAGCTGAAGACCCGGGTTCGATTCCCGGCTCGGCCACCAGTGGGCCTTGCCGTTTTTTTTTTCGTGTATGATATCTATTTCAATTTATAATTTATATATAGTAGTGTTACTACTTGAAAAATAACAAATCAAAAATATTCAATAAAATAATTTGATTTGTTCCCTAGTTGTAAGGGCCAGAGACTTATTTTTTATAATAGGTAAGTAACAATGCCAGTACAAAACGTGACATGCTCGGCCCATATACAAGTAGAATTACTTATTTGTTGAAATTATATGAATTGCCTTATCCTTACTATTGAAATCTTTATTGCAACCCATTTCTAAATGGCCTGAAGCATCAAAATGGTAGTTAAATTGAATTGCATGCACACTATTTGACTTTAATCCCGCTCTATGTTGGTTTAGTATTATGTTTCAGTCCTGAAAATATACATTTTGTATCCCTGATGTATTATGAAACTTTTTGCATTAGAACGTTGTTCAAGGTATTTCATAATGAAAGACCCATTTACACGGTGCGAGAGCTTGAATGCGAGTTTTTTTATATTGCAGTATTTGATCGGTGGTATACAATTGTATGTCATCCTCTTGAATTATTATTTCCTTCAAATCCCTAAATTACTGAGCTTAGTACCGAAATGCGAACAGTTTCACGTGCTCTGCCTACCCCTTTGGGAATCAAGCGGGATTTTACGTTTAGAATTTCAAACTGAAATTTTGACAGTTTCTTGAGCTTTGCCTACCTTTTCTAGGAATACAAGACACAATCTTCAGTTAAGGTAGTAAATAAAATCAAAGACGTGTATGTAACTCCGTATAGACAGATAAAGTCTAAGAAAAAAACGTACCTCAGTACCATACAGAAAAAGGTCCGGTGGCCTAGATGGCGTTACACCTTTGATATTTGACATTTTAACACATATCAAGCTAAGAATATGGGCCAAATGGTCAAAACTGCGGTTCAAAAGTTTTAAGCCTGTGTCAAGAGATGGCACTGTGATTACACATTTTAGTTCGACAGTAACTCTCTATAGTACTCGATACTCTTTGACAAAATCCATATTTCAAGAAGTAATATATCACTATTGTCACATTATTGTACTACTCTTGTTTTGTTCTCGCTATTGCGAACTGAGATTTATTGCTTTAATAAAATATCAGGCGTTATTTTGTTTGGTGCTTTTAAGCTTCGGAATGTGTTTTGATACTCTAAAATACGTTTCTGGATAAATACACATGTATTTATTTGGAAATAATTAGACAATTATTCTTCGTAAATCAACAAAAACTAAGGATCCGTTAAGACGTATTTAAATAGGCTAGTTTCCTTACTTGAAATAAAATATTCTATACGGTGCACGAAATAAAGCAACACATAATTCGAAGAAAAACATGGGCAGTAGTTATGTTGTACATAATTTCTATTTAATAAGTCAAAGAGAAAGATATAAAGTAAATGAATTGACCGTGACGTCACTCCTCAGTATTTCATAGTAATTCTATATTAGCAAATCGTTTTGACAGTTCTTAAAAAGGAACTTATTTGACTAGTAGGAAACTACATAATTTTAAATTAAAGGAAAAATGGAAAAATTCACACCTCCGGCAGGACTCGAACCTGCGACCTCTGGCCCTATGTTGGCGACTGGCTGGTGCGCGACCTTCTTCATAGTTTAAAATTATGTCACTTTCAAAAACTGTCCTCATGTTATGAAATATGATCTATCAGTCTTCAGTCTGCCTTCTGTCACGAAACTGTAAATAAGCTTGTGTTTGTTTACCAATAATTAAAATTAGTGCTTTTATTACATGTTTTCATCATTTCACGTCAATAATAACAGTCCACAACCCCGCTAGCTATCATTTGGGGCCAGAGGTCGCAGGTTCGAGTCCTGCCGGAGGTGTGAATTTTTCCATTTTTCCTTTAATTTAAAATTATGTAATATCGCTCGCAGACGTTTCTGCATGATTTTAGTAGGAAACTAGCCTATTGTTAGGTTATTATATTTTATGCAACAAATCTTAGTAAAATACTTACCTATGTTTCTCAAAATCTGTAAAACATTGAAATGTTACGTTAAAAAGATTATTATCAGAGCTGACTTTAATATTAAGCTCTTTAAATATAATTAATATTAATTTTGCCAGATTGAAAGCAAATATTAGGTACTCTCTTGCCATGTCAAGTTCAAATGAATATCAATGTTAAATAATACCCAGCTGTTTGTTATCAAAATATTTAGTTAAAGACACTTTGAAAGAAATGTAATACTTATTTAAGGTAAGACGAATATTATTTGATATTTACACCGTTCTATTGCAGACAAATGATTTGACATCAAGTTGAAATACTTGAAACATAATATCTTTTTCTATAATTAAAGTATACCTTCAATCATTTGTTGCGGTACCTTAGGAGCATTTGACGACCGGTCTGGCCTAGCGTGTAGTGACCTTGCCTGCTAAGCCGCGGTCCCGGGTTCGAATCCCGGTAAGGGCATTTATTTGTGTGATGAACACAGATATTTGTTCCTGAGTCATGGATGTTTTCTATGTATATATTTGTATATTATATATATCTTTGTCAGTACCCACGACACAAGCCTTCTTGAGCTTACCGTGGGACTCGGTCAATCTGTGTAAGAACATCCTATACTATTTATTTTATTTTCGTATGGACAAAAATGAGTAAACCTATGTTAAGAAATAAGTTAATCTACCTGTATAGGGGCCAAGCGTGTTTTACCTGACTTGACATGAGGAATGTCTCTAGCCCTTGTGTGTTCATAATTTTAGTGTTGTTGCACTATGAAGAAAAGAGGCATTTTTTCACCTACAAAAACTAACGCGCAAAAGCTGAGGGTATCGACGGATTATCTAGGCGTTTTGACTGAGCACTTATGAAATCTGTGGCGTATCCACTGGGCTAAAAACAGGCAAATCCTCTAGTCACTTGAAGCGTCTGAGCCGATGTTGACATACTTGCGATAATCGGAATTTTATTTACGCGACCGTACCAGTAACTTGAATAATTCAATTTATATTAAGATGCATACTTGTAGGTAGATGTTAAGAATTGAGGGAAGGCATGGAAAAATACGCACGCATCTAGCAGGCCTCCGTGGCTTGGTCATAGCGACTGCTCCGGCAAAGCAGTACCTAGCTCTCAAAATCGAGCAGGTGTGATTTTCTCCATTTTTCCTATATTTTTTTTTCTGTTTCCAGGACACCCGAAAATTAAAGCGTTCGTAACCCATGGAGGGTTACTCAGCATGTTCGAGACCGTCTACCACGGGGTGCCCATAGTCACCATCCCAGTCTTCTGTGACCACGACGCTAATGCCGCCAAAGCCGAAGTCGACGGATACGCGAAGAAGCTAGAACTCCAGCACCTAACCTCAGAAAAACTATACGAAGCGATCAAAGAAGTCATAAATCTGCCAAAGTATAAAACAGAAGTGAAATACAGACAGACTCTCTTAAGAGATCAGAAAGAGACACCTTTAGAACGCGCTGTTTATTGGACTGAGTATGTCATCAGACATAAAGGAGCGTACCATCTCCAGTCTCCAGCCAAAGATTTAAACTTCGTCCAATATTATCTACTAGATGTCGCTGCCTTGACTATACTTGTCATTTTCACAATCGCATCACTCATCACCTATGTGATGAGAGTTGGTTTCAAACGTTTAGTTAAGTATGTGCAGAACAGACAGATGGACCAGTTGTTGAATAAGTCGAACGATTTGTTGCAGCGGTCGAAGAAACTTATCGACCACACGGCGATGTCGAAGAAACATTTGTAATACCAAAGTGTGTAAAGACAATCATAGTTTTTTTGTTAAAATAAAAATTTGAAGATTTATTTTGCTATATAAAATCCAGTGCAATGAATTTGTAGGGAGAAACCATAAAAATGTTTCACTAGTTTAATCTGGGAACTAAAGGAATGATATTTTTTATACTATGAAACATAGATGGCGTTATTAAGTAGTTTCATCACCATCGATACCGCCATCTGTTGACCACTAGGAGAAATATGCATTGTTTTCTTATTTCTGACCTTATGTGTCTTTTTCTGTTTCTCCAACTGATTGTGTAGAAACTGCACGAACAATTTATACGTATCCAATTTCCATTGATTGATATTGTTGCTTAGTTCGTGTTCAAACATTAAATAAATGTCATATACAAAGAAAAAATGAACAATGCCTCCAAGTGTTCCAAGCTGGATTCGAACCAGCGTACTCCGCTAACCGGACGGATGCCTCAACCACTCGGCCATCGGTACACGAAAGCAAGGGTCGAAATTTTCAAGTATATGACACAATTACCGAGAGCTTGGCGCCCCCATTCGTCCATTTTTAGTTCGTGTTTGTCTTAGAGAACTAATTGTTACAGCTGGTTAAAACAGCAGGAATGAAATAGCTATTATTCATTGATATAATTTATACAAAACTTTGTAACAAATACTCTGTTTTCAACTTCAGCCAACTATGAAAAGTTTTGCATTCTGTACCTACGCTTTATCTTAAATTGTTACGGGAAAACTCGAATTGTTCATGGATAGATAAAAACGGGTGATTACGAGAACAAAAGCAAGCTGTGCTAATTATATATTATTATATCTTAGGAGTAAGATAATCGTGATAATATACGCTCAAAATGCCTTATTTCAGTTGAATAAAATACCTAGTACTAAATAAGTAACTAAAGGCATATTACACGGTGTGAGAACTCGCATGCATTGCATTACATTATTTCATTTGATTGGTTTTGCTGAATCGTAAACAGTACCTAAGACGGTCAACCAAATCATGGCACTAAAAAGGTGGCTAATTTGAAAAATGTAGGGTTCACCGGCAGGCTTTCTTCATAAAGCGCGTGCTTTTGATGTTGTTGGAATCATCAATGAGTCATTAAACTTAATAATTGATGGAAAATGTAGGGGCGAAGGTTTAATTCCCATCGAAAATTTGAATTTTGCGTCTTTTTTTAATGCCTAGATTTCGTTGACTGTCTATAAATTCCTACGTCTTCAATGTAGCTTAAATTACATGTGAGTTTGCGCGCCGTAAAAATATCAAAAATGCATCCTATATACGTATGGACTTAAAGTTTTTTTATATGTAAAAATATACCCCGTCTGTTTGACCAAGTGATTGGTAATGTGATTTATCTACTCCTAGTTGAATAATTACATAAAATAGGTAAGAGAAAAATTACAGATGGCCTATTTGTATTAAAATTTTATTAGTCGTTGTTTTTGATAAATTGGCCTGGTTCAAAGCGTTTTCTTATTTTGAATTGTAAAGGTCCATACCTAATGACTAACTTAGATTTCACCAAGTCTTATCAAAATATGACAGTAAACAAAAATCAACAAAGACGGCAGTCTACTTAATTAAAATGACTAGTTACTAATATGAAGTTACCATTAGAGATTATAAAAATATTTTGTTACCACGGTTTCACAGGGTTCAGGTTCAATCCTACACAAAACCTTCAAAAGTTTTCTAAATAAAAAAATAAGTCAATGTGCCTTGCCTAATTATATAGGAGATCATTTACATGGCGCGAACTTGTGTGCGATTTCAGTTACATTGTGGACTGTTAAGGGGTTACACGTACCATTCAAATACCACAATGTAATGGAACTCGCATGCCAGCTCTCGCATCGTGTAAATGGGCCCTAATTGTGCAGTACTTACCCGTGTGAGTCTTAATACTCGTAAAGTATCCACAAAATAAGTGGTATGACCACTGGTACAAAAGACATAATAAATTGAGAGCAAAGGTTGTGTGCCTTGATGTTTGTAAATATTAGATTGTTTAAGTTGAATTTAAGTTAAGTTTAAGTAAATAAACATGAGTTGAAATTAAACTGTAGTTTTCTTCCTATTTCTGGTATCGTAAGGTATTTTAAAGAAATATGATAAGAATCTAGGTAAGGGCATTTATTTGTGTGATGAGCTCAGGTATTTGTTCCTGAGTCATGGATGTTTACTATTTATAAAAGTATTTTTAATGTTATATATCTATCGTCGTCTGAGTACCCACAACACAGCTTTCTTGAAGCTTACAGTGAATGTCCTGTAATATTTATTTATAGGTTATTTGTCCTTACTTTTGGAATAAAGCCTCAAAACTCATTAAGATTAAGATTAAATGAAACACCCCTTAGTGAATACAGATTTAATTTTACTTAAATCACAATTCTAATACTGTTTTAGAATTAACTACTTACATGTAATGAATAAACAGTGAGAAATAAACTAAAATGTACCTACGTTACTTTGAAATGTTTGTAATTAAAAGAAAGACTAGTTCTAAAGAATCTATTAGAATTCCTAATTACCTACCACAACAAACTAAATAAAATCTTCAGAGTTAAATAAATTTGCTAGAACGCAACGTAAAATATACCAGCAAAAATTGTATTTGTACAAAGTTATGTAAATTAAACCTAATTAAAAAAAATTGTAAACAATTTTTATGCAACTTGAAATAAACTAGCCAAAATTGTGAGAACACAGACACAGATATCTAAACACAGATAGAGATACAGATAAACACGCGTCTGTTTTACTGAACTGAATGTAGGAAAAAGTCATACATTATGCTGCGCATTGTAATATTTGTAATGTTTCAAATTATTATTTGATTGCATGGTTATAAATGCATTCAATGCTGCTTAGCGTCTAAAGCACAAAACTTACTGTTCGCTTATAAATAAGTACTTACATCGAATTAATAAGAAGTAAATACAATTTTGTACAATTAACAGCCGGAAACTAATGTAAGATTAATAATTTGCATCGTGTTGGAAAATTGGTGCAAAAATTTTGCTAAATAATAGGTATGAATTGCGTGATGAATGGTGGCAACTGTGTTTTCTTTTTCTATACTCGTAAACTAAACGAAAAATTTGGAAGGCTAATATGAAAATATATTCTTTTGACTTTTAGAAACCAAATAGTTCCTACTATGATAATGATTATTGCTAATTTGAAATGCCGAGTCATCGTGTACGCAAAAACAAAAAAGACAGACAAGTGTTACTCTGTTTTGTTGTGTGGTTCTGTCGTGCACGAGATTTGTATATGATTATTATGACATGTAAAAAAACTTTTATTCACACAGTGTGCAAATATATTTTAAGTACCATTAAACCACCGAACTGTAGGTAACATACAATCTCCATAAAATATATATTATATTATAGTCCATATTAAGATCATAGATTAAATGTAAGAAAATAATACCATCCCATACATTAAAATGCGACCGCCTCAGAACGCGCATACACTACACCACACTAGTATAATCGAAAGCTACAAGACAGTTTTTTTGTGGCGCCATCTATGTGTGGTGTAGTGTATGCGCGTTCTTAGGCGGTCGCATTTTAATGTATGGGATGGTATGACCTTCTTATATTATGGTCCTAGGGTCCGCGGATAATTTCATCATCACTTACCATCAGGCCCCGTAGCCGAATGGCATTTCTCCGACGCCAAACGAAAGCGCTACGCCGCTGGCTCTGTCGCGCCAATACGCAAGCGCGATAGAGATAGATATCTACTAGCGCTTCGTTTCGTGAGCGTTTCGTGAGCGATTGTGCCATTCGGCTAGCCACCCTGGTGCCGTAGCCGAATGGCATTTGTGCGACGCGAAACGAAAACGAAACGCCGCGAAAGTTAGTCTGGCTCTGTCGCGCCAATACGCAAGAGCGATAGAGACAGATAGCTACGAAAGATATATTATCGTGAGCGTTTCGTGAGCGTTTGTGCATGCGACTACGCACACAGGAGAGCCACTTATGCGTTGCCGACGTTTGAGAGCCCTAAACATAGGTAATACCACAGAATATATAATAGTACAAGTACAGAAGGCTCACTCCTTTGATGTTCACAAAATGCCGCCATTCTAAATACTTACCTACATTAAGAAACGGACCGCACGCGAGCAGCGAACATTGAATTTTATTGCGTCGCGCGAAGGTCTTCGCCAATGAATGGGCCGCGAACTCGCGGCCGCTGACATGACTGTACTTGTAGCGCAGCGATAGAATCGCGGAGTGAGCCGCCCCTGGTAATACCTGCTTCTTGAAGAACCCCATAGGTCAACTGGTTCAATGGTACATGTGAACTAAAACATTAAGAACACCTCACTGTGTATCTCGTGTGTCTGGTGATCGTGTCGTGTTGAACACCCGTGTTTCTCGTGTGTCTATCGTGTCGGTGTCGTGTCGCTCACTGAGTTATACGATCAGTTTGCCCGCACAGTTGGTCACGTGATTCGGGGTCCTGTTGAATTTTGATATTCTAAATTAAGGGATGATACGGGACTGCAAGCCGACTGCAATCCGACTGCAACCTGAATGATGAAAACTCAAGGTACGCCAACCGACGATTTCGTTAGAGCGCAGTTTCCACACAAGTCAATTGCAGTTGTGTAAAGTTTCCTCAGAAGTTGCAGTCGGTTTGCAGATCGTCTGTATTAGTGTTTTGTAAATTGATGTTAGAATTAAAAATAAATAATGATCTAATATTAAAGCTTATAAATACGCAATACTGGTCCCCTTTTTAATGATGAATGATTTACTTGTCTATTAACGAAAATCATCAGAGACAAAAGACGAATGGAAATAAGTCTTATCACTGTTAACAGTATTAACTAATCATCAAAATAAAATTGAATTTTAATGTACAGGCACAGAATATATAATAGTACAAGTACAGAAGGCTCACTCCTTTGATATTCACAAAATGCCGCCATTTTAAATTCTTACCTACATTAACAAACGGACCACACGCGAGCAGTCAACATTGAATTTTATTGCGCCGCGCGAAGGTCGTCGCCAATGAATGGGCCGCGAACTCGCGGCCGCTGACATGTACTTGTAGCGCGGCGATAGAATCGCGAAGTGAGCCGCCCCTGGTTCAGGCTCGAGGCATCCGACAATTCAGTTTTCTGTAATACTCGTACTTATCACTCATCAGCAGGGTTAGCACATGATTGCCGCGGGAGTATGTCGCCGCGAGATAGACTACCCGTCCTTATATCATTAATACAGTTAGAAGAAGACGTGTGATCTATCTCGCGGCGACATACTCCCGCGGCCATCATGTGCTAGGCCTACAGGTGCCGTGGCCGAATGGCATTTTTGCGACGCGAAACGAAAACGAAACGCCGCGAAAGATAGTCTGGCTCTGTCGCGCCAATACCGCACGAGCAATAGAGATAGATATCTACGAGCGTTTCGTTTCGTGAGCGTTTGTGCCATTCGGCTCCGTACCCAGATGTGTCGGAAGGCACGGCCGCTATTTTATACGTTACGGATATTTTATCGCGATATGAATCTAAAACCTAAACCACTAAAACGACCACTAAACAATAAAGTTAGAATAAGGATATTTCATCGAATGGTTTGCTTGGGCTTGTTTTAGGTGCACGCGGTCCGCGCGGCCTTACATTGTGCGCAATATCTTATATTATCTGATGATACTGGGACCGTTCTAAAGGCATGAAATTAGTGTCTAATTCTGCGAACCAGCTGTCTCCCAAGCCTAAAGAACATGATATACCGGCTCCAGGGGATTAGGAGCCGCTGTGCCCATTACATGACCTTGGCTGGCTCGTGGCTGCCAATCACGCTGACCTCCTTGGGTTCATCCTCTGGCTTGATCTTGGCCACGGACGCTGAGTTCTTGGACACGGCGAAGTTCATTATACCCCCTGGAATGAAGGGATTTTGTCAGTCTAGTCGACGGATGGAGTTTCATGGTAAACTCGAAAGAACTTGGGTTGTTGGTACTTAGAAAACTATTTATAAATACTAGCTTTTGCCCGCGGCTTCGCACGTGTTAGAAAGAGACAAAAAGTAGCCTATGTCACTCTCCATCCCTTCAACTATCTCCACTTAAAAAATCACGTCAATTCGTCGCTCCGTTTGGCCGTGAAAGACGGACAAACAAACAGACACATACACTTTCCCATTTGTTATATTAGTATGGATACAAATACTATAGATAGAAAGATAACAACTGGAACTCATGACTCAGAGACAAATGTTTATCGCATAAATAAATTCCCTTACCAGAATTTGAACCCAGGCTAGCCCAGCTAGTGAGCGGAAACAATTTTTGGCTGTTTCATAAATTTCCGTCATGATGCCGCTCGTTTTGGAACAGCCAAATTTTAACGGTCCTTTTTATTTTACTTTGTAGATACATGCCCTAGTTGCATAATCGACTTTTTTATATGTTATGGTAATGGCTTTAGATTCGCACTTCAAGTATCTTCTGTCATTATCATAATAGCTGTTTCTACCTCCAAAAGGAAACTTTATTGGCAACGTTTATACAACAGTTATACAATACAACATTTATGCATGGAGCTTTGCTTTGCTCAGTCGGCCCGAAAGTTTGGCCGCAAAACTGATATAACTCGCGCCTGTTCTGTTGGGCACAACTTTTAATACAGCGGGCATTTATATCCATATTTGGATTACGAAAATTGTTATAAAATATGAGAAAAACTTATGTCAGTCATTTTTTCTTACCGCATCCAGTGGTCTATAGAAATTCCGGTGTAATCGCTACAAATTCAGATAGGAGATATCGGAGATGGTGGAAGTTTGAATAAAACAGTCTGCAATTTTCGAATTAAACGCGAGCGAAGCCGCGGGGAAAAGCTAGTTATATATTTTCTGTTTCTGAGTGAGAACAGCTGGTGCAGCATGGTGCTACACAAACGGCTATATCTTTTGATTGCGTTGGCTTAATTCTTTCACAGCTCCAAGAGACAGAAGACTTGAGTATTTGGTATAAATTATAGCTTGATATCACTACGCGTTCCTGGGAAAAAAGGTCTTGACAGACAGACGGACGGACACCAAAGTCATCCTCATGGTTCCGTTTGTTTTCGAGGTACGAATCGCGGACGGTCTACAGCATATTATTTTTGGATACTATGCTATCGTCGGACGGTCAAGTGGTTATGTGGGTATATGGTTATAGTTTCTACATGGATGGAGTAACAGTGAACGCACCGCCCGCACTCTACCTTTGAAGTGGAACACGGCGCCGCCTAGCGCGCCGAGGATTCCAAACGAGACCAGCATCCATTTGATGACGCCCACCGCACGCTTCGGCCAGAAGAGTTGGTGTTTTAGCATGTTCACGAACGTCTTGTTTAGAGATAGACCCTGTAACAATAAGATTGATAGTTGGCAGCATTTCCTAGCCTCAAACACACAATCAAACCTGTTTCCCAGAGGAGTAATCAGAAATCACGGATTTCCATTTGCTACGATCCTGACAAACCACTATCGCTTCACACACTTTCATAACGTTTCTCATACACGCTCGTCGGTTTTGACTACAATCACTACAGGTGAGCACTTTTTATTTCTATTTCGCACACTCGTCCATTAAATTGTTACATAATTTTGTCCATCGCTGGCGCGGCGCGCCGCCAGTGCAGCTCAAGCCGCACTGGCAGGGTCGCCATGTGATGTGGGGGACTAAAGGACAAGTCGATTGTATGGAATATAGGTTTATTCTGTGTTGAATTACAATTAGCGGCAACTTATATACATAGTACGGTCAGGAGTTGTAGTGTGAGTGTGGCCTGTCACACTACACACCACCGCCTCAAACAATGCTAAATGAACTTGGTCTGACTCTAATTAATTATTTTATTGGTGTACTAGTATACTTTCAAGTAAACTTTGACTATGGAAAAGGCCCGAAATTTGAATTTTTCATTGGATGAGAAGCCATTGGATTTTGGTTAAAGCCTGGCCAGAAATCTATGACTACGTGCGTATGCGCCACGTTGCGGAATTTCTAGAGAACTACTTATTTTCTTTATAGTATACTATACTGAACTTTCACCGCATACATTAGAATAACAGCGCCCTCTTGACAGTATATATTTCTGGTCATGCTTTACAGTATGCATGATAAATGTTTAAAGAAGTTTTTCTACTTGTCGACTATAATCTGTCAATTAGGGCACCACAGACTAAACTATAAGTTGTGCTAACTTTTCAGTGTTGGATACTCTATGGCAGTTCCGACTCAATTATAATAAGCTCATTAACCCTTCAGGTGGCGAAATCCGGGAGCCGACCGCACGTAAAGTGGCAGGTAACCGGGAGCCGGACTTGAAATAAAAAGCTGTTGAGTGGCAAGGATACCGATAAAATGACAGAAAAAGTTTACCCTTGAGTGGCGGGGCCCTCACGGGTGGTCATCGCGAATGTCACTTGTGTTACAAAAATTATAATTTCTCAAAAAGTGTAGGGATGTTGTGCATAAACCATATATCACTGGATTCATTATGAAACGGCTAAAATCATTCCATAGCAAAAAAATACATTCCATTTATGTGAATTTTGCTAGACTCGATCAAATATCAGGTGGCTACGTTTTCCACTTCCATGTATTAAAGTAACTTTATTTAGGAAAACAAACACTAAATTGTATAAAAAAGTAATTCAGGGACTTAAATATACATTTATTTACACTTATATCCCTTTTTTTAACATATTACAGTACAATTTTTGCAAAAAAGACGGTTTTTAAACACGTGTCTCAAATATGGCAGGCGGTTGGTCCAATCAAATTGGGTCATATTTCAAGCTGTTTTGAAGTTGAGGGTGTTGGACCTTTACTGAATGCCGTTCTTGTTTAGTGACGAATGGTTCGTGCAAGTGTGAGGAAGCCAGATACAGTTTTAGACGGTTTTATTTATATATTTAGGTATATCGTCGCACGGGGTCCGGGAGCCGGTCCCTGCCACTTATCGGCTTGTTTTTCCCAGAGTCCGGCTCCCGGCGCCTGCCACTTAACGGAATGTTTTATAAAACGACCGTGGCACTTATCCCCTATGCAACTTGTAGCTCCGCCACCGCCACCTGAAGGGTTATAGTTGACTTTAGTTAACTGTAATAATTTCAAAAATAGAACTTCATACAATTTCTATACTAATTTGCGATACCTGGCAAATTTTCCTGCATCTGAAACAGATTTTTTTTATCTGTCGCGTTATCGGCCAATCAGAGACGGTTATTACAAACAATTGGTTGCTAGGTAATTTGATGTTGATACAACGGTGAACGACTCTATTAACATTAATTTTAACTTGCATGAATGATGATATTTCCGTCCATTGATGATGAAGATGATGACTCGTAGAAAAAGTATTGTATACAATAGTGATATAATTAAGCTTTTCTCTCTCGTACCGTACTATTAGGCCACTCAGCAAGCTTCGTGGCCTAAACATGGTACTCGACTGAAAAGCTTTGTATTATATCACGATTGTATAAAATACTATTTTACACCATGATGTGGTTTTATAACCTTATGTTTTCAATTTGTGCAAAATTAACAGTAGTCGATTAGTTTCGAAGGGGTTACAAAACTCTAAAACCTAATAAGTACCTTGAGATAAGTTATAACTGCAAATGTTTTATGTGTTGGAGAGACGGTTACCGTGTTAAATATTATTACTAATCTTATTAATACTTACACTTACTTTAAAAAAGTTTTTATTGAATTAAAAACTTAATTGTTTCACTCTTTAATACCTTTAACGTAGACAATGTTACCCTAGTTCAGAAACTTGATAAGAAGCAACCAAACTACGAGCAATTACGAAGTTTCTCAAAAGAAACTTGTGATGTCACGTCGCGGTTAGATGGGTCGCCGGGCGTGTTTTATTTATTATTTCGTGCTTTTTACGAGAATTAGAAAAACAAGAAACATTTAAGTGTTTTTTAAAGTGGCTGTAAGGAGTAGACTGTAATAATGTTTTGTAAAACTTTACATACACTACACATGTGTTGTGCAAAACAATACCTAATAACTAATAACAATAAAAATATAAAATGTGCAAAATGTGCCACAAAAAGAAAAAAAACTGATACCTATAGGTATATCTTTCGTACTTCGGTAGTTCAATAGATGCATGTATATCATCAGCAATATTCGTTCCAGTTTTGTCATGTCATCCGTGTGGTGAAGGGTTAAGAATTTCACCACCCCCTTTCTTCCCGTGGGTGTCGTAGAAGTCGACTGTGGGATATGGGTTAAATTGTGGCGTAGACAAGAGGCTGGCAACCTGTCACTTCAATGTCACAATTTGGATTTCTTTGAACCCCTTTCTGCCAAGAGTGGCACTAAAACTTAGAAGTTCATGTGCTCTGCCTACCCCTTTATGGGATACAGTCGTGATTATAATTATGTATGATTATATGTATGTATGTGTTTCTACATCACCAGGGTACGTACACTCTAAAAAATGAAGACCAACTAAGAGCAGTTTTCTCTTAGTTGACGTTAAGTTAATCACTACAATTACGATCTTATATAATTCAAATAAAGCTGATTACTAAAAACAACAAGGGAATGTATGATTGAACTAATTACTTAGGTGTTTTGTTATTCCTAACCATTGTACACCTTGAATCAATTATTAACTTGTTAGGCATAACTATGTAACATAGGTTGATTCAATCCTTAGTTGAACTTACTAAGGTAATTTAGTTAGCATAATTATTTTTCATGGAATTATTGAACAAGATCTTAATCGATTCAGTTACGTTGCAAAAGTAAGAGCAATCAAAATTACCTTATTTGATTTGTCTAAGATCTTATCAGGCTCGTATGGAATCAAGATGCTTGACTACGACTATCAAAATATTGATAGGAACAACCAAATTTTTTTTAGAGTGTAGCCAAATGGCACAAACGCTCACGAAACGAAACGCTCGTAGATCTATCTATCTCTATCGCTCGTGCGTGCTATTCGCGCGTCAGAGCCAGACTACCTTTCGAAGCGTTTCGTTTTCGTTTCCCGTCGTAGAAATGCCATTCGGCTACGGCACCAGGGGTCTCCAATTTAACATGAATCACTCAAATAAAATTCTACAAATTGAAGATTCAGGAAGTGCAATAGAAATACTGGTTACGAATTACGATAACGATAATATCGTAAGCGTTTGCATTTGGCTATGTACCAGTGGCGTAGCGTCTATACAACTCGATTCCCAACGGGTTCCTTAAAATTATGCAGTATCTGTTGAAGTCCATACAAAACAGAGCCCAAAAACCCCTCCGGCTTTACCAACAAAAATTTTCACGCGTCGCCACTGCTATGTACCCTGAACACACCACCTATGATTCAGAGGCCGTGAATTTTCCAACTTTTAAATTTATTCTAAGCTACTTAAAATTCAGTAATACAGCAATTTTACAACGACGGAAAATCCAGCAAATTATTGGTTAAGAAAAGGGCAAGTCAATTTCGAATCAAAAGAAAAGCCACATTGTAAGTGACACATGTTACTTTCTCAAGATATGAATAGACATGATTGTATGTTTGATATATTGGGTGAGCCGTGCGGTTTGAGTTATGAACATTTTTTTAAAACGCGATCATAGAAGGTATAGCAAATGCGCAGATTTTTTCATGTTTATCAAAATGCTTAAGTAGTTTAAATATGTAATGTCACATCTTAGAAATTAAATCTGTTTTATTACGTAATTAAATACCTACACAAGATTTCATAGGTGGTAGAATGATATCGAAATCTAACTTTTTTGTGTAGGTACCTATACATTTTAGTTAGCGTGCATTTTTCCTTGTACTTAAATGTAAATACTTGTCCTATATTGCATTGGTTATTAAAATCACTGCCATCTTAGCTTAGTCTGACTTTTTTCGCATATATTATATTTGTGCCAAATCTTTGATTTTTTCAACTTAAACTTAAGCCCGATACAACGGCCAATCTAAGCGCTCGGCAGTGCGCGGCCCAAGTTCCAGCAACAGGCCGCGCGCATGCAGTGCACTATTTACACGAATCATTTCGATCCACTTTTGACCCCCCTGTAGCTCAGTGCCTATTTCAAGTACAGATATAAAATTGTACCTATGTAATACTAGAACTAAAGCAGTATGCCAAATTTCATAGATATAGCTTTAGTAGATCCTGAAATATGACCCTGTGAAAATAGCTAATTTTGGCACTGACTTACTCATTCACTCACTCACTGATTTAAATAAATAGATAGGCATTTCAGTTCTCAGTGGAATTGCGTACGAGGAAATCTTTAATACGGTGTAATAAAAAATATTAAAGCTTATTCACGCAGTAGAATTCCTTAATTCACAGCCGTGTAAGCTCAGTTCCACGTGCGTTTATAATTTTATTTTTCTTTGCAGAGGAAAACATGGAAAATGAATAAATAAATTCGTGAGAAAAAAATAATTCAGAAACGAAACGCAACGTTTAATAATTATATTTACACGAGAGACTTTGTACAGTCATCAGCAAGAACATCGCATAAAAAGAAGGCCGCATAAATCTCCGACACAAGCTTATTTCTAGAGCCATAAGACGTGTGAGATATTTCTTCTTCTTATTTTTATTGTAGGTACGATGACTGTAAGACTCCAATGGTGACTTGACTATTTAATCAGTAGGTACACGGTTGTACTCACGTTATTATATCGCGACTGTTGCGACATGTTTCGAATCATTTAGGAGACCCGTCCTCAGGCATGAGTGCTCGCGGTGGCTCGACTCTGTGCTCTGTGTCTTTTTAAATAAACTGACCAGTGATTGACTTTAGTCGCACCTGATGGAAAGTGACGACAACGCCGAAGTAAAGTAAAATCCATAATCCTACGGACCAAATTGACAAGTAAGTGTGAACGAATGTTGCCACAGTTTGGCCAGTGTCGTTCTTATCGATATTAAAATTATAAGTATTATTACATCGTAGATTTAAGGTGCACCCAGACGGGACAATGAAATTGGCAAATTGATCGGCTAATCAATATACCTACTTTTTCTGTGATTTCGACAGATCAAAAGGTCTGTAGACCGCTAATTAGAGATATTTTTTTAATTTCGAAGCAGCAATAATATTATTCGAAAATTATATAGATATTTATGATATACTTGCCATAGCGTGACAGATAATTTATTATCGTCGGACATGGTATTTTATTTTTTACCTACAGGCTCGGAAACCTTTTTATGTTTTAAAACTAGTGGGTAAAAATGCATGGTATCCATCCACTACCTCGAAGATACATAGAACAAACCAAAATGTGTACCTCTTATTTGAAACTCATATACTTATTCTTGATTTAAACTTGTCTGTTGTATGTACTTTACAGCTTGTCGATATATTGTTATCGACATATACCCTTCCCTATTTTAATTTTGCTGTTCCTGGTATCATTTTACCTGTCAGTCATTTGTCAATTTAGTCCGTAGGATTATGAATTTTACTTTAGTAGCTCACTGGTTCTGTAATAGCCTATTCACTCTAGATTTGAAGACACCCAGATTGTAATGAACCGGGAATACAGAAGAGGGGAGTATGTTCTATTCCTTCAGTTCGCATTAGGAAAGAAGAGGCAAACCTCTTCGTGCGAATGAAAGGTAGGTCGACAGCGTAAGGGTAAAACCTCTCCCCGGGCCTGGTTATCCAGTGATGGAAAGCGGAAGGAGGAATCAAAACCTGTGTGTGCTCACTTACTTCTTCGACCCAGAACAGGGGCGCATAAGTGTTAGGCATGTCCTTGCAGAGGTCCAGCTTTTCAGTGTTCAGCAGAAGCATGTTGAACTGTACGCGCTGGCGAGCCACCATCGGTGTTCCGCTTATCTGTATTGACAAAAAATCTTTAAAGTCAAAGTAAATTTTATTTTTCTAGTAGGCATACGAACGTCAAATAAAGCTACGCCGGCTCTAACCCTACGCCTCAGCCTTGAGAAGATTTCAGTCTCCCCTCAATCTGAGGAGGAACTTCTTCTGGGCGGGCCATTTATAAGGGAACATCACTATCGACGTGACATGTCCCTGATATCCCTACGCTTCAGAATTAACGGCTGAGAGAGCTTTGTTTGCTTGAAATTTACGTTTGTACGAGTATTATAGGCTTCCAATAAACTGAATAATTATGTGGTGGTGGCCAGGGGCCGTAGCCGAATGGCAGGGAACGAAAGCGAAACACCGCGAAAGGTAGGCTCTGTCGCGCCAATACGCAAGAGCGATAGAGATAGATATCTACGAGCGTTTCGTTTCGTGAGAGTTTGTGCCATTCGGCTACGTACCCTGGTGTTTTTACTTTAACACTTTTGAAAGTTTGAACCGATTTCAAAGACTCCTGATGGTAAGCGATAAAGGCCGCCTTGCCCGTGATGTCAGCTTAAGCCACAGACCAACCCCTATAGACATCCATTACAAGACGACTCGCGGTCGCCAGCCTGAGGTGTGTACGTAGTTTATGTTATAGTATAGTATAGACATAGAGTTAAGTTTGCATGCCACATTGTATAGACAGTCTTAATACAGTCGTCTACGGAATCGTACATGTGTTTCATTTAATCGGCTCCACACCACATGGCGACCGTGACATCGTTTTACGCGAGCGCCGCCGCGACGAGGGCGCCTGACATCAGCATTTTTAGTCGTGTGAATATATAATTAACAGTGAGACGCGAGCAAATGCATAAGTGATTGCACGAGGGACATAATTAAATTACCAAGTGAAATACACTAAATAAAAAATTTAATAAATAACATGGGTAACAGCTACAGCAAACAGGAGGAGAAAGAGGTCGTTATAACCCAAAATGCGGTCGGATCAAACGACGCAACAGGCACAAACGAGCATACTAGAATAAATAACATTCTTATAACCGTGTTGTTCGTGGTTTTGGCTCTCATCGTTTGCTGCGGACTGTACAAGTTCTTAAAGAAAGCACATGAAAAATATGTGCAGAAAGCAGTGAGGCGAGAAGTATGGACACGTCTGCAGACCAGGCTGTCAATGAAGAGGTCGACGCCAACCACAGACGAGGCGGAGGAAGGTGTTTAAGCAGAGCACGGGAGACGGAAGGACAGAGGATGAACTTTAACGTGATTACGCGCGTGTGAAGTGAAAAGTGTGAAAGTTTCTGTACGTCAAAGTGATGTCAAGGGTATGGATTTAGATTTAAAAAATATATACGATAAGTTAGAAAAAATAAGAGTTGATCTACGAAAATTAGGTGAGGTTAAACGGCAACAAAAGCTAGGTTTAGAAAAAATCAATGATGCGCAATTAATATATGAGGACTATAAACAGTTAATTGCATCTCTTCATGTCGATGACCTGTCAAAAGAATGCATAAGTTCGGAATTATTGTGCGAGAAAATAGACGAAGTTTATAATAAAATTTTACAGTATAAAGCTATAGAAAGTGTATCCGTAAAACCAACTACAATGGCGAAACAATTTGAAATACGAGAAGCTAATAGCATAATCCCAATTTTAGATGATAAAGAGGAAACTGTCGAAAGAATGATAGCAGGAATAGAAATGTTAGATGACATGTTAACAGATAGTAGCGAAAAGAAATTGCTGATTTCTTTTGTTCTAAAAACACGACTCAACAAAATTGCACAGTTAAAACTTAAGTCTAAATATGACACCGCTACCCAACTAGTAGCCGATATAAAAAAATATTTGCTACCCAAGAAATCCGCAAACTCTCTTTTGCTACAGTTAAATAATATATCACAAAAGGATATGTCTATTGTCCAATACGGTGATAAAATAGAGGAGTTGTTCATTGGTCTAACGATAGCGCAAGCCGACGGGAAATCGGCCGCTTGTGATATTTTAAGACCAATCAACGAGTCCCTGGCCATAAAAAAATTTACAGATGGGTTGAGAAACCGCCGTCTCAGTACCATTCTAGCTGCAAGAGAATACACTGAGCTGAAGGAGGCCGTCAGAGCGGCCCAGGATGAAGAGCTGGCACGACCCCAGCACGAGCCCGTAATCATGAATGTGAACCGCGGCTACACGCGAGGTACACAGCAGCCCCAGCGCTACGCCTGGCGCGGGCGCGGGACGAGCTACCAGTATTATCGAGCTCGAGCCTACCAAAACACATGGACCCGCTACTCCACAAATAGAGGTACTGTCCCTAGCAATAATTTCCATAGGGGTCGCGGACAACGTGCGATTTTTAGGGGACATAGCGGAACTCGAGCGAGCCGTGGACGCCGAGGGAACGTGTATACATGTACACACGAACCGCAGACCTCCCACGATACAACAAGAGACGAGACAGACAGAATACAGTTTTTTCGATCATAAAGTTTTAACCATATGTGACGGATTAGACTACATAAATTTCACCGCCGGTAGCAAAAATCTTGTTCTCATGATTGACAATGGCGCACGTATATCAATTCTACAACAAAGTAAAGTTCCCATAGAATCACGGATATATGAGAAGAGTACTATAATATCAGGCGTTGGTGGTAGTATCATAAGTACACATGTTGCTGACGTGACTTTAAACTACGGTAATACAATATCATTTGTACATAGATTTCATATATTGCAGGATCATGATATGCCATGTCATGCGAACGGTGTTCTCGGACTTGACTTTATGAGAACTTATAGTGCAATTATAGACCTTACGACTGACGAACTCACTTTACACCGTGGGAACGAAAGGTGTGTGTTACAAATACAAAGAGGCAGCGATAGCGAAACACACACACAACACAATACAGAATACAGTCGTCTACGGAATCGTACATGTGTTTCATTTAATCGGCTCCACACCACAAGCCTTCCTAGTATTTGCACTGATATAAGCGCGGGCGCTCGCCGTGCCCGATCAGTATCGACCAAGTAACAGACCCGAAAGCAGCGCGTGTCTTTCGCACAAAAAAATTGGAAAAGGGTATTTTGATGCCTTAAAGATGTCCACCTGTAGTGTGAAATGGTGTGGAAAGGTAACAAGAAGCTCAAATTTAAAAACAGACGGCATTACATTCCACAAATAAGTCATATTTATAATTTATTCAGAGCCGGCATAGGTCAACTTACATTGGCCACTTACGCGTCAGTAGAGGGACAGTCATACTTCTGTCCCTTTTCATCTGGCGCGACTGCCCGCCGTCCTTGAAACGGCCAATCACAGCGCGCTTAACACATTCCCCGCCCGCTCCTCGCACCCCAAACACTGGTGACTCGTATCGCGAACAAAATATACAAGATTGCTACTCTATAGGAGGTTCTCTGTGGCTTAAGCAGAGGTGGCTCACTCAGCGATTCTATCGTCGCGCTACAAGTACATGCCGGCGGCCGCAAGTTCGCGGCCCATTCAGTGGTGACGACCTTCGCGCGGCGCAATAGAATTCAATGTCGGCTGCTCTCGTGCGAGCCGTTTTTTACTGTAGATAAGAATTTAGAATGGCGGCATTTTGTGCACCTCAAAGGAGTGAGCCTTCTGTACTTGTACTATTGTATATTCTGTGGCTTAAGATTGGTCTAAATTGTTTTGTGAAGGTTTCAAGGTCGTATCGGTCCGGAAACAACGCAGACACAAGTACACAGTTTAGCGAGACTGGAAGTTTCATCCGGTTTTACACGTGCTAACAATTTACAATACATTGTATATCGAGAAATTTGTATACCTTTAATACGAGCAATTTTTGTTTATATGCGCAGCAGAGCCAAGTCCAGCAAAAAAGCGGCACGGCCGTACCGTATATTGATTTATATATACCTTCGATTTCGGAAACAGCTAGAATTTGTTATGTGGTGGTTTTCGGCGATGAAAAATCGATCAAGCTTAGTCATAGGTCTCGGAAAACGCGAATTTTCGAGTTTCCATTCATTTTTATTTCGCATTACTAAACGAAAAATACGGTATATTATTGTATGGTATATCATCTAAAAGCACGATACAATACATTAGAACTTCGAGCGAAACCTTAAACATAATTAGGTACGCAAAATGATCTTTGAGACATAAAACACCACAATTTATCGACCACTCACGTATATACAATTCCCACTTAAACCAGATGTTCGTGAAATCGCGCTAATTAGTGTAGTAATGCAATTTTAAACTCCAGAATTAAATAGCAAACAACACTCGTTATGAGTTCTGCGAAGCTACCTGAACGCTGGATTTTAATTTGTGCTTTTGCTAGTATGACATAAAACGGTTTATTGGTTCCCATAACTTCTTAACGCCGTGGCTTGCGTGGGCGACGGTCGCGCGACCGTCGCCCACGCAAGACACGGTGTAAGTCATAATGTCCACATTTTATTTAGTCACAATTTGACATAATTTGATTTTTCTGAGAAACGCGTAACTTTTTAAGATTGCCAAAAAACAAACCTAACCTAACCAATCTATACATAGATGATGATGATGATGAGAATCTATATATAGATGACCTTAATGAAAACCCTGAAAAGTGAACCGTTTCAGAATTATGACTAATGATAATCTGGCAACCATTACATTATGACTTGTGATCATTATGTCAAAGAAAGGGATCCGCATAAAAACACTTATAAAAGTAAAATAAGTATTTTTTTTCTGCAGTGATACTGGATGTATTCTGGTAGCTCGTCACTGAGGGTATCTAACAGATCCCGTGCTGATTAGTGATTGAACGCCCTAGAAGATCTTCCCTTTGACGTTGAAACATTTTGGAAAAATAATTTAAGAAGGTAATTTTTGTATGCCAATTGATCCCATTCCTATCCCCGATCAAACTTTGTATAGTACCAAAAACTTAACCGTGGTCGATGTAACTGAGCCTTATTCAGCCTAGTTCTCCCTTCGTTACCCGCCCATCTATTTTAATGTGGATTAACGTGACTACTGTCAAAATATTACATAAAAATATATACTGTAATTAATGGTTCTAGTACGTATGTAATTTTTGAGGACTGCTCTACTTCTCCATACAAATGCTATTTTACGACACGTTTACATTATCGGGAATACCGAGTAACTTATGCTAAAGTCATAAATACAGAAAAGCTCTGTTTAGGACACGTTATTTAATTGAGCTTACACAAGCTCAGTATATAGTAATGAGTTTCAAGCTTAAGTAATAAGCATTATAATTACTTAGTATTATAATTACTTTAGTCCATACCCTATATTACATTAATTACCTAGACAACTACCACGCCGCAACAGTTTTAGTTTTCAAGAAATTATTCGGAGTGAACACAGAAGTTAACACGTTCACTGCAATTAGCTTAACTGGCCAATCAACTGTACTGCATTGAACGTGTTAATTTGATGTGAATTACGGATAATTTAACCCCATTCCAAGGGTTAATCGACGAGTAATCAAACCTAGAGGCCTGGTCTAAACGTTTAAATAGTTTAAAGTTTTAAAACTGGCTTAGGTCAACTAGAAATACTATAAATCTTTATAAATCTTAAAATGGAAATAATGAATGAATACAAGATCTCAAGATTGACTTCGATGGCTTTGGACGAATTCTATTTTATTAGGTTATAGATTACTACTCGTCCGTTAACGAGTGACATTTTATAGCAGCGGTTTAATAAATAGCAGAGTTTCACGACTCGACTGTGACATTTATTTATTTATTTATTTATTTATGTTAAGGAGAACCAACAGCTATTAAACTAACAGTGTACAACAAGATATGATTCAGAAAGCCAATTACAGGATCTCACAGATAGAATACAGATAGAGACACTTACTTACTATGTCGCTGTAAATTCAGACCTTACCCTTAAAACTAAATTAGTGAGCGAGCCCTTTTGAAAACACCGTAGTCCTGCTAAAATATGACGGTTCTAGTGTCACTTTGGAATTATTAAAATGGACTTTCCACAATTATCTATCACACAACAATTACAATCACAATTATCGAAGGTCTGTCTCTCAATGAATAGTTTCAAGTTCTTTTCATGAAGTCCCTAAATACCCTAAAATACAGGACCACAAAAAAGACTTCAGACGCTAAAACAAAGATTTATACGAACCGGTTCAAAGTCGATCTCGATGCCATGCTCATTGACGTCGGGGTTCAACCCCTTACAATTGGCCACTAGCGACGGGTCGCTGTCCAGGAAATGGGGCATGGAGACATACATCGGGGCCCCAACGCATTTCGTCACGTCCATGAGGCCCTTTAGTGGGCATTTGTCAGGGGCCTCGCAGAAACAGTTGAGTTCGGGATCGTTGGCCAAGTCTCCGATGTTAGCGATGTATCGGTTGGTTTTGATGCCGCGGTATGAGGTCTTCTTTTGGTACCAGGGTTTGAAAGATCTGCCAGGATTGAAAATAATTCTGTGTCAAAAGTGAGTAGCTAAATTAAAGATTGCCAACAAAACCAACAACAATGTTGCCACTTTTTAGGGTTCCGTAGTCAACTAGGAACCCTTATAGTTTCGCCATGTCTGTCTGTCCGTCCGTCCGTCCGCGGATAATCTCAGTAACCGTAATCACTAGAAAGCTGAAATTTGGTACCAATATGTATATCAATCACGCTAACAAAGTGCAAAAATAATAAATGGAAAAAAATGTTTTATTAGGGTGTCCCCTACATGTAAAGTGGGAGCTGATATTTTTTTTCATTCCAACCCCAACACGTGATATATTGTTGGATAGGTATTAAAAAATGAATAAGGGTTTGCTAAGATCGTTTTCTGATAATATTAATAGTTTCGGAAATAATCGCTTCTAAATGAAAAAAAAGTGCGTCCCCCCCTCTAACTTTTGAACCCTATGTTCAAAAAATATGAAAAAAATCACAATAGTAGAACTTTATGAAAACTTTCTAGGAAAATTATTTTGAACTTGATAGGTTTAGTAGTTTTTGAGAAAAATACGGAAAACTACGGAACCCTACGCTGAGCGTGACCCGACACGCTCTTGGCCGGTTTTTTAATATCTACTTTTGTTGCCAGACTATGATTACGTACCATCAATTTTAGAACCGAAGCTAGGTCGAACAAAAGCTAACAGTGCTTCCTTCTTTCTAAGTTCAATTTCATACACCACCGAATCACTCTGAGGTCAAAATAGGCTCGGCATTTCAAGACCGAAAAAAAAACAATTTCACCGTTCTAGAAAGTTTGTATATAAATGATAATAGAAAGAAGTTACCTGCACAAATCACCAGAAAACGACTGCAGCCTGTCAAACTCTGTCAAAAACGGCGGGAAGACAGTGCCATCCGTCCCCCCGTACTCATTGCAATGGTCCCTCCACATCTCCTGCTTGTCTTTACCGTCCACAGCAAGAACTTGGCCTACGTCCATGACGTTCTTTTTGCCTCGACTCACGGTGATCACTTTTGGGTCTACTGTGCCGTTGCGCTATGAAAAAAAAGTGTTTTAAAAGATATTTATTTGGAATAACGACGGATGCACTACGCGTAATATCGGAATTTAGTGTTTGGTTCAAAACTGTAAACTTAAAGGTTTGATTGAAGTAATAAATGATATTAGTTATGAGTAGTTTTAGATATTTTTTAAAGAAATGTCACTTTTAAATTTATTCTAAGCCTAGTTATTGTGCCAATTTGAGAGCCCACGTTGGGTGCCAATCTATAATACATTAGATACCATGTAGGGCACCAATATATGTTACATTGAAGCCCACGGTGGGCGCCAATCTATGTTACATTGAAGGCCACGTTGGGCGCCAATCTATGTTACATTAAAGCCCACGTTGGGCGCCAATCTATGTTACATTGAAGCTCACGTTGGACGCCAATACATGTTACATTCAAGCCCACATTGGGCGCCAATCTATGCTACATTGCAGCCCACCTTGGGCGCCGATCTATGCTACATTGAAGTCCACGTTGGGCGCCAATCTATGTTATATTGGCGCCCAACGTGGGCTCAGAGGTTGACAGATCGCCAAATATTTAAAAATTGTTGTAATAATAAAAAGTGCACTTACCGCACCAAAAATAGAGAACCTAAACTGGTTATTAGGCTCCAGAATCAAGCCAGGAGGTCCTTCCTTCTTCAAAGCAGTACACACTGCTTTTGGAGCAAACTCTGTTCTGGCACAATTTATGGTGAGACCTCTGAAGAGGACATCCAGGGCTTTGACTCTGAGGAAAATGTCGTCAGGGTTGTCGAAAATGCCGTTGAGGGCCTTGTTGATCATGTTGAGCATGGCTGGCTTGTCGCGGTAGACTACTGTTGCCATACCCTGGTAAACCGAGGTATTAACGCAAATTAATAATTATGCAAAAGAAGAACTAGCCTACGCCAAAATCTTGGGATTAGTTGTCAAAGCGGACCCCAGGCTCCCATGAGCAGTGGCAAAAACGCCGGGATAACGCAAGGAGGATGATGATGAAGAACTAGCCTAATATTGGAGTATGTTTTGAAGCCAAGCCGATATTTTGTCGGATACAACTTATATCACTTATCACTTTTAAGAATAGGACAGTCACTTTTATCGACTTATAGAGTGTAAGTATCTTGCTTAAGCTAACCGTATACTTTAATGATATATTCTCCTTATCAACATATAATTATACTAGTAGGTAAGGCATGGTAATGACCTTTTCTCTGATCAGACCTTTTCCTCACAGCTCTAGTTTCTTCCAGCCATTAGATTAATACTTTAGTAGTCTTCTTGAAATTGATAATATTTTCTAGTGGGTACTAGCAAAAAGAGCGGTGGTGTTTTCCTCTCTTATAAGACCCAGTACTGACAGTTTTGGCTTCTTCATGTCCTCAGAAGTCAGAACCCATCTACCCTCTTACCGCCATAACTACCTCTATGGGTGAGGAATAACTATTTTACTAGTCTCATATTGTCCTAACAGGTTCTCGGGTTCTCTTGTAGTAAATGATATCTTGTACCAACCAACATAAATGGATGCGGCATGGTGATAACCTCTTCTCCGGTAAGACCTGGTCCCGACTTTTCCGGTTTGAAGTAGAAAACGTCCACCTTCTTGTAGTTGATTGTGTCTTCTGCGTCGTTCTCTTCTACTTCCACTTTCTCTTTCCATTCTCTGAGGGTGAAATAATAATATTTTACAATATGACAAGGTTACCTATAAGCCCATGTCCAGTTTTGAAGAATAACAACTATTTAGGATATAATTATGTATTGTTTTAATGAACATAATGTAATAGAAATAGTGGTGATCCGTTTAGGGGCGTATTTGGTATCGTATTCTTATTCGCACCCTAAGTGCGTTTTTACATTATCAAATCCGATATCGGTTTTCAAAGGCAAACATCTAAGATGGCGGCTTAAATGTATGATATATCGGTCCTACATCCGATATCGGATCGGATAATGTGGAAACGCACAAAACATAGGGATTTGACGAGTGGCGAGTTTGGGGGGAAGATGAATGTACGATGTGCCCCACGGAGGAAAAAAATCGTTAAATATTTTTATCTTGTACTTTTCCATAGTCATGCTATAAAGATGTTACTCAATAATTAACTTAATTATCAATAATATATCTTTCTTCATTCATATCCCATATATTGATAACCATACCTATAGGCCTACATCAGAAACAGAGCAATCAAGGCATATATAATTTAATGCATACAGAGTTTCATCTTGTATGCTTACAGAATACATTTACTATTCGTATGCCAGATGTTACAATCCACACAATATGAAGTGCCGCGGGTAAAGGTACCTTATTCCCTTAAGAGCGATTTCGTGTTAAAAACAGTGAAATCGCAACCGAGCGCTTGGATCATTCCGTGTGTGGTATCAAATTAAAGAGATTTGCGAATAATAGGAATTTTTTTACTTGGTCTAACAAAATATGAGAAAATGTCCAAAATTGGTAATAATTGTACCGGTGAAGGATCGTTTTCAAAATATATCCACAAATAAACAATAGCAATTTATAATCACTAAGACATAACAGCAATTTTAGTAAACGTTGCAGATTAATTAAGTACAAAAATTGCTTCGATGTGATGTAGATTTTCAAAGAAATTGTCACTTAATGTTAGGTAATTTCTGAAAAAAAAAAATCTTATCCTCGTTTACTCTTTTTTTAAACCTTATAATAAAAATGTAGTCTGAGAAGACTGTAGTACAGGATATACGAATTATAAATTTACCTGTTTTAGTATTGAAAGTGGGACCACTTAATTTGGACAAATTATACAAATAAGATCGAATTCAGCTCTATACGTGAGTTTTTCTAAACGTCTATTAGAGAAAAATTCATAAATAATTTAGTGAGTTAGTTTTTAAAAATCCAGTCTTGTATAGGTAAATTAAGATAATAAGATGCTCTAACTGAAACTTGAATTAAATAAATCTATTGGATAACGGAAAGTGTAGTATTTCACCGACTAAAACTATCAATTTTACATTCTTTTGACGTTTTTTTAAAGCAGCCTTAAGTCCCGGCGTAGTTTGTACAAGTAGCTACAAGTTACCTACTTAGATATATTCGAGTTTTAAACTCTTAGGGCCACTTGCGCCACCGAAAATGGAGGGTTAACCCACAATTTTGTATGGAATCTGACAGATGACGGCCCACTAACACTAAGTTAAGTGGTTGGTGCATGTGGGCTTATAGAATTAAGATGAAGTTCCAAATACAAAATCGAAAAAATCATGCAAGCTGGTCTAGCCTAAATGACAATAGTTGACGATAGACGCCGATCGAATTCGAATCGCAGTCTGGCTCTGTCGGGCCAATGGGAGAGCGATAGAGATGGCTAGCTACAATTTGTGTTTGTGCATTTGACTACATACCCTGGGTCTTACGAGATTAAGACGATTGGCGTTTATTGATGTATTATAATTTAATTTAATGTATAATTTAGATTTTATTTATTGCTGACATTTCTGACATTTTTGTATTTTGATTTATAATTATAATTATTTATATTTACATTTGAATTTTAAATACCCTAGGTACCCTAGGTAGGTAAGTACTTAATGTTAATATTAATATATGTAATTCTAATTTAACGTATGAGTTTTATGATTTTATCTTTTTATGCTATAGTATAAACAGAAAAAATGTCAGTATTGTCGTAAATATAATTTTTAATTTTGAAATTGCTGTTAAGTTAGTTTCATTGTATCTAATTTGTTTTGGAACTTTATTTTGTCTTATTATTATTATGTTATAATTATATCCAATACTATTGCGACGAAGACTGACCACCGCAAGGTACCTTTAACTTTAGAACGACATATTTTGGAAATTTTGAACCTTAAAGCCAAGACTTAAGGTTTACAAGGTCATTTAAAAATCTTGCTAGTTTGGGTACTTAATATTACAAAAGAAAGCTCCAGACACGTCTGTCTGTCAAGTTAAGTGAAACTTGGAAATCTACTAGAGTTAAGTTCGTTTATTTAAGCGCATACTATAATTTTGGTACACTTTAAAGTTTAAGGCTCATTTAGACGGTGCGCGAACTAACATTGCAATCCATTGTAGGATATTGAGGTTACATTTAAGTCAGCCGACTAAGATCTCGTGCGTATAATGAATAAGATCTCGTGCGTATAATGAATAAGATCTCGTGCCGGCAAATCCATAGATTTAGGAAGGAAAGGAGATCGGACGTGCGAGGCGATTTGTATTGAATACGCCTATCACAAGTGCTTGAGCACACACACTTCTATATGAACGCTCTTATTGGGCTATTGCACGAACGACGCACGCATACAACGACAACTGTGTTCTTAATGATATGTCAACTGCGACACGCCCGCCCGCGGCTTGTCGGATATCTAATAGGTATAGATTTAGATTTAGATTTCTTTATTTCATGATAAAAATTACACTATAAATTTGTTACATGCCAAAGTTATGTTTATCTTCTCATCATGATCGTCGAAAATTACATTATAAATTGAAAATAATAAAATGAATATTTTCTCCCAATAAGGGTCGTCATTTACAAATAGAAATACACAAAACACAATAATAATGCGCTGAGCTCATGTTTATTTTGTTTTATTATTTATTTATTTAACGATTGTAACATATATAGTTAATATACAGTGCTTAACAAAACTACGGTATAAGTTTGACTGTGGAGTAAAGAAATCAATGATTTCACATATGTTCAAAACCGAAATAGTTTAATTATTTAAACTAATTTAATTCAAATACCACATCAAGTATAAATCAGTGAACAAACCAAAAACCAAAGCGAACAATTTCCACTACATTCAGAAAAGCTACGTCAGTTCGATTGGAAATTAATTAGCCACCAACATTCTAGCTTAATCACTAGTGTTGTAATTAGTGTTAGCCAAATACCTATGCATTTTGTATAAGCTTGTTCATTGAACATGTTGTATCAATTTCACGCGCCGGTGCCTCATATGTGTAATTAAACTCTGATTTAGCGAGACCAGGGTGGCTAGCCGAATGGCACAATCGCTCACGAAACGCTCACGAAACGAAGCGCTAGTAGATATCTATCTCTATCGCGCTTGCGTATTGGCGCGACAGAGCCAGCGGCGTATCGCTTTCGTTTGGCGTCGGAGAAATGCCATTCGGCTACGGGGCCAGGCCCCGGCGACGGCCAAATTTTATTTGAGTGATTCATGTTAAATTGGAGACCCCTGGTGCCGTAGCCGAATGGCATTTCTCCGACGCCAAACGAAAACGAAACGTAGTCCGGCTCTGTCGCGTCAATACGCAAGAGCGACAGGGATAGACATCTACTAGCGTTTCGTTTCGTGAGCGTTTGTGCCATTCGGCTACGCACCCTGGCAGGCAATTATGGTCGCGCGATAAATGATAAAACATGAGGCCGTCTTTATCGCACTATTTATAAGTGCGATAGGGACGGCCAAAAGTTTTATCATTTATCGCGCGACCTTACTTGCCCGCCAGGGTAGGGTACATTTGAATTCGATTCGACGCATCGCTAATGGACGCAGTTTCATAAGAAATGCAAAAGGGGAGTTAATGAGATTTGACTTGGCGAGGCTAGTGGACGCCAGGCTATACGATAATATCGTAATCTAGCTATCTCTATCGCTCTTCTGTATTGGTGCG
Organism: Leguminivora glycinivorella; assembly: GCF_023078275.1. NCBI lineage: Eukaryota > Metazoa > Arthropoda > Insecta > Lepidoptera > Tortricidae > Leguminivora > Leguminivora glycinivorella. The sequence continues at coordinate 20,191,238 of NC_062987.1, read as the reverse complement.
ACAGAGCCAGACTGCATTTCTACTTCAGCTGCCGGCCCAGCCGAAATGAGTCGTTGACGCTAAATGTCAATCGAAACGCAGTTTGGCTTTGACGCGCCTCTATAGGGAGAGCTATAGCACATTATAATAAAAAGTACAGTATGGCCACTCCCGCTCCCCGCTGAAAGTGCCGCCCACCCCCTCTCGGTTACCCCACAGTTACCGCCCGTCAAAAACGCGAACAAACGACCTGTCATATCTCACTCATACAAGCATGGTACGCGTTCACCTACACGAAGTTAGACCGTGTGCTAGGAACGCGCCTCTTCCATATATTTGATCGCCAGTGTCCGAAGAGTGGCTATAGCTACGAAACGCGTAGAACGTCTTCACATTTTTCGATCGAATTCCCCTTGTTTTGGCATTCTTTTTGGCATAATATATATTGGCATAATTCACCTTTCGCATAATCTGTTATGGCATAGTATAGTTACGCATAATTTGTCTAGGCATATTTATGTTTGGCCGAATATATTTCGTGCATAAAGGTTATTTGCCGAATGGTTTTTATGCATAAATTATTTCTGCATAACATGGTTTAGTCTAAATTTACCATGCAGAATATGTATCATAGGTAATACTACTATATTAATGTTGCAGTTCTAACCTAACCAAACCGACTCTCTTGACAGCATTTAGTATGGGTGGATATTCTGATTTTAAGAAATATGCGAATTACACACAATTATTAACACAATTATGCGAATTAATTTTATTTATAAAAGCAATTGACGTAAACAAAATTATGCGAACTTATTTTCGGACAAAGTAAATATTCGTACTATTTTAGATTATGACAAATAAGTTTTCTGCCAAATTAACATTCGGCGAAAATCGATTATGCGAAGTCTGTTTCGTACAGTTAAAGTTATACCAAATAGAGGGAACCCGTTAAAAAAAAATTTACAAAAATGGCGCCTCCGATATCGGATCGGATAATTTGAAAACGCACTTACGCTCACATCGTTGTCGTTTCTAGCTATCACTATCCCACGTCCGTAGGTACCATACACTTGCAGACAGATTGTCTAATATAGGCCAGCACCAGCTACCCCCTAAGGGCCACTTGCACCCGCTTAACTCGAGGTTTTTGGGCTGTCAACTGTCAAATTCCATATAACCTCGGGCTAACCCTCCATTTCCGGTGGTACAAGTGACCCATACCATACAGAACTTGAATGTAGATAAAGTATAATAAGTTATATTAAATACAAAAAAAAAATATTGGGGACACCTTACACAGATCAACTAAGCCCCAAACTAAGCAAAGCTTGTACTATGGGTGCTAAGCGACGATATACATACTTAAATAGATAAATACATACTTATATACATAGAAAACATCCATGACTCAGGAACAAATATCTGTGATCATCACACAAATAAGTGCCCTTACCGGGATTCGAACCCAGGACCGTGGAAAAGATATTTATTTACCAACACAGTACGAAATGAAAATGTAAGAACTTATAAAAACTTAGTAAGTAAAATTACAGATGTGTGTGCAGTAATGGATGAGATTCAGCGAGACCGCTGATTTTCAGTCCCCAACCAATAAACTTAAATCTAATACTTAAAAACTAAATAACTAGCTTACTAGCTAACCCGGCGAATAGACTCAATTCAATCATTAAACTTTGAAGTTTATTTACACCCCCATTATAAATTCATAAGAAGCTTGTTCAACTATTCATAGTAAATTGAAGATGTCGTAAATAACAATGTTGCCAAACCATAATAATGGGTTGATTCTGTATTCAAAACACTGTTTTATTAGGTTAAACACAGTACGAGAAATTATATGGCTGACGTAGTATTTCTTCGTATTTCCGACACGTGTCTTTGACGGTTTTTCAACCTATTTTGCCAAGGTTTATTATAGGTTAAAAAAATCTTCAAAGGTGTTTATATCGATTTTTAAATTGTTTTATTAGTTGATAGATTATTTATAAGAAAACGGGTGAATAGTAAAATGAAATTGATGCTAGCAAGGTCTAGGTTGAACGTTTTAGAATATATGCACAAATTAACGCCAGGATTGACAAAAGGGGCAGACAGAGCACATGAAACTAGTCAAGTTTAGTTTGAGTGCTCATTAACGTTTTAGGCTTTTAAAAGTAGGTAAATGGGACTTCCGGTTCGAACGCCATCTTAGCGGTTTCGTGCCGTGAATAATTTATTTTTCTTTTACTCATTAATATTGTTTGAAGTGTAATATCGATAGCTTATTATGCAGTAAACTAATGTTGTAGTGAGAAGCTGATGAAGAATTAATCTCGAAACGCGTTTAGCTTTTTTGTCGTCAACGGCCGGTAGTCCACGTGCTCTTGTAAAATCTAGCTATCATCAATTTACAAGTGCTAACTCACCGTACACTGTCATACTTACCGTACAACAATTATTAATAATTAGCTCATGTCACTTTGACACTGGCGTAGCAATAGTCCCAATGGACTGAAGCCATTTAATTAACCCCCGACGCAAAAACGACGGGGTGTTATAAGTTTGACGTATCTGTCTATCTGTCTGTCCGTCTGTCTGTCTGTCTGTCTGTTTGTCTGTCTGTCTGTGTGTGTGTCTGTCTGTGGCATCGTAGCTCCCGAACGGATGAACCGATTTAGATTTAGTTTTTTGTCTGAAAGCTGAGTTAGTCGTGAAAAGTCATGTTTCATGAAAATCGGTCCACTATGTCAGGGTCGGGTCGGGGTTTTTTTCAAAATTTTAATTTTGTTTTAAAAAACTGAACTGAAGTAAAATTATGATACTGCAGTGACATCTTGCTTACCTTATCGCTTGCATCACAATTGAACCCATATTCGAGTCGACTTTTACGACACCGACGAGAGAAAAAGGGGTGGCGAAATTCTTAACCCGTTACCACAAAAGGGAAATATTTTGATTATTATATTTAGACAGTGTTTTGTTCGTAACCACAAACGAGTTGGATAGACATTTTGTTTGGAATACAATACAAACGCAAATGAAAACCAAACATCATTACATTCCGGGGAATTGATCAAGAAATTTAATTTTAAATCTCGGTTGTTCAAAAATATGGATTTACAGGAAAACGGTTTCGAATTACAAAATATTTATTGGACTTTTTAATAAAAACCGTTTTGGGCATTTTCGCGAGAACAATCACCACAAATATTTTTTTCTAAGGTAGGTAAATTTTATGTTTTTCCTACTCAGAATCACGAGCCCATTCGATCTAGCACAAAAAACAAGAGACAAAAAAATGGTCTCAATTTTTTTTATTATTTTTCATACTTTTCACTTTATAGCCGTTGTACAAAGTGTATGAAAAGAAATGGTAACGAAATGAAAAAATTTAATTTAGGACGCTTTTCCTGCCTGAATCTTTTTTCACGAAAATGTCCTTTTACTCGTATGATCTACAAATTGTGTTTTTGGCTTTTGTAGGAATACTAAATTTTTTTATGTGATAGGAGGCAAACGAGCAGACAGGTTGCTTGATGGTAAGCGATCACTGCCGCCCATGGACAACCAAAACACCATAAGGTTTGGAGATGCGTTGCCGGCCTTTAAGATGGGTGTACAGTTTTGTAGTTCATTGAGTTCGAATGAAATTCATTCATTCATGTTCATTGAAAAAATTCATTCATGTTCATTGAGTTAACCGTAGTTTTATAATTTGCTATTCACGTTACAAACTTTGTATGTATGTTACATGCATGTTTTTATTTAGTTTAATCGATACTAATATTATAAATGGGAAAGTGTGTGTGTCTGTTTGTTTGTCCGTCTTTCACGGCAAAACGGAGCGACGAATTGACGTGATTTTTTAAGTCGAGTTAGTTGAAGGGATGGAGAGTGACATAGGCTACTTTTTGTCTGTTTCTAACGCGAGCGAAGCCGCGGGAAAAAGCTAGTCTAATTTAAAGCGACGCGTACCTTCGTCGGTAATTGTCAAATTCGCGCGTCATCATAATGACACAATCTACCAAGTCTACACTTCCAGTAAAGTGCCAATAAAGCAATTGAAATCAGAAAATATCTCCCCACTTACATTAATGACCGTACACGTCGCGGCGGCCAATAATATTTACCTTCCTCTCTTTGCCGGCCTGTATCATTACCAGCAATGACGGTAATGACTGGCAATTATGCGTCAAATATGGATTTATGAGGGTTTTGTAAAGGTGGGTTAATTATTGGGGATCTGGATTATTTCACACGTTACAAAAACTAATTACGACCGGTCTGGCTCAGTGGGTAGTGACCCTGCCTGCTAAGCCGCGGTCCTGGGTTCGAAACCCGGTAAGGGCATTTATTTGTATGGTGAGCACAGATATTTGTTCCTGAGTCATGGATGTTTTCGTATATAAGTATGACTAGTCAAACTAAAGTGCGATTGGTTCGAGCACTTGTCTTCTCGATATTTATGTATGGTGCCGAGACTTGGACCCTAAAAAGCTGTGACGTGGCTAAGATTGACGCTTTTGAGATGTGGTGCTGGCGAAGACTGCTACGTATACCTTGGACAGCTAGAAGAACTAACATCTCTGTTTTGGAAGAACTTAATATCACCACACGCCTCTCCAAAATATGCCAGGAGCGAACCCTTAGATTTTTCGGTCACATCATGAGATCACCAATGCGTAATATGGAGAAGTGTATCATCTTGGGGCGAATGAATGGTAAACGCGCTTGGGGTGGGGCTCGTAAGAGATGGTCTGACTGTGTGAAGAAGTCGACTGGCGGCAGCCTATACCGTGCAGTCCACATGGCTTATGACCGCGTTCAATGGAGACACGCTACTTTTGGTCGCGATCCTCAGCATTGAGGGAACGAGGAAGAAGAAGAAGAAGATGACTAGTCACACGTGTTAGTAGTATATATATTTTGTACACAATGTATATTTTAAATGCACCTATTACCTTGTGTGATGAATAAACGATCTATATATCTATTTATATTATATTTATCTATTAAGTATGTATATCGTCGCTTAGCACCCACAGTACAAGCTTTGCTTAGTTTGGGGCTATGTTGATGTGTGTAAGGTGTCCCAAATATTTATGTATTTAAAAAATTAGGTTTTTTGGGTCATAATATATGAGTCTATTACAGTAAATTTTTTAAAGAGTTTAGGTATATTTTCGGTGAAAGAAAAAATCAATAAAACGATGTCCATTTGCAAATTATTTTTTTTCCTTATAAATTTCCGTCCTTACGCTTTTGTTTGATATTGAATAATTTTGGCAACAACTTTAGAATTTTAATTGGACAGTTTCTGGGAAAATTATTGCAAACGTAAAGCCACATAAGTATACGGTTATTAAGCAATATGCTGAGCCAATATTAGGATAATAATGTACACATATCTGGCCAGGTATTCGAAGCTAAAGTAAACTCACATATTTCAGCTACACATAAAATTTAATTTTTGGTGGCGTTTACTTAAACTGATTCAGTATTAAGTATACTGCCTAATAAATATTAGGATTTAAAACAAAGGTCACAGGATGGTTAAAGAGCAAATAATTTTATCCAGGAGGTAGGGTATAGCGAATGATATTCCGCTTTGTGTGGTAGGGCACAGCACAGCGGATATCATCATGCTCGAATCTAAGTAGATCAGAGCCCAACTGGGGAAGTACTTCCGCCTTACAGAAGACCGCAGCCAAATAGCACTACACCCTACTCATAGTATCGTGTTCCTGCGGGTGACTAAGGCGGCCAGAGCTCATCAAGGGTAATTTGTTCCGTCTATTGTCTGTTGAGTCGTCGGGACCCGAACCCTCCTTGGAACTTGTACACTCCTTTTTGCTGTTTACTTAACACATCAAAATGACTGTAGAAGTTTCTAATGGGTTGGCAACGCTCATGTGACAATCCTTGAGTTTCAGGTGTCCATAGGTTACGGTGTTTGCTTTCCATGAAATGTGATGTCATAATACTAAAAGAAGAAGCATGTCATTTGTTCTTATAAAAAATGAAAACACGCAAAAATATTTGGAGAAAATATGATTTTGGCCACTTCCAGGCTGCAAAACAGCGCCACCTAGTTTTTTGTATGTGCTTTATCTGTCCCGGTATTATATTGTCCTTGCTGTACGGTATCTATTTCAATGTAAGTATAAACTTACTCAAAGTAATAAGGTCCGATTTCCTGCACAATGGGGACTGCCCCCTTCTGCACCTCAGCGGCGTTGGTGTAGTTGAACAGGTACACCTTGAAGTCCAGGGCGAAGGGGATCTTCTGCCACATTTGACGCACGTCCGTTTTCGCCGTCAGGGCCATTTCCTAAGAAAAATCATCATCAAAAATCGAAATAAGATGTCATATATTAAAGAAAAAATAACGGACACCATCAGATAGCTATATCGTAAACCTGTGAAGGTTTCGTATAGGTGCGAGCACCTAGCTGGCCCTTAGAGTTGGTCAAAGATGCCTAGTCTTACAAAGATGGCATATACAGAGTGGGGCCTGTAACAAAGGCGAAAAATTGAACTCTAGGCTATTCTCCTTACACTGATCATCATTTGTTCGGCGACTTTTAAAAATAACTTGTATTTTGATTTTTATCACCCTTGAAAGTTTTTTCTAAGAGGTAATGTATTGCGAATTCTGTTAAATCTAAAGTGTGACAGACAACGTCAATGACAGCAATAATGGCGTACATTGAAGCTAATATTTATTTTGTATGAAAAATTAAAAATTTATAGACTTCATAATTTTTAAAAGTCACTGAACAAATGTTGATCAGTGTAAGGAGAATAGCCTACAGTTCAATTCTTCGCCTTTGTTACAGGCCCCACTCTGTAGAAGAGAAATTTCGACTGCTTCCGCTGTGGGGGGGACTTTTTAGACTAATTGTACTTAAAATAGTTTATATTTTATATGAAACAATAATTTTCCAATGCGTCACGTTCTTGCAAAAAACTTCCATATAAAACAGCGACGATTGAGAAAAGAAATGGGACTCATTTTTTGAAGGGGCCTGATAGTGCATGCATATAAAATTATTTTTTTATTTGTGTGATAAGCACAGATATTTGTTCCTGAATAATGGATGTTTTCTATGTATATAAGCATGTATATCGCACTATTTAAGTATGTATATCGTCACTTTGCACCCACAGTACAAGCTTTGTTCAGTTTGGGGCTAAGTTGAGCTGTATAAGGTGCCCCCAATATTTATTTATATTTATTTGCAGATCTGCTGAGTTGCTCGCATTTCCAGAACCATTCTGTATTGTTGAAAAGTGTTGAAACGAAATGGAAGTTGCATCGCCCGGTGACTCGTGACGAGCGATGACGGTAAAAGTGTCCCGCCCTGACGCTTGTCTTTACGCGTAAGAACTGTTTTTAAGCGTTTGGCTTCCTGTGTAATCGCAAATTGTTATGCGTAAAGGCACAGTATGATAAAGAGTACTATCGTACAGTATGGCCACTCCCGCTCTCCGCTGAAAGTGCCGGCCACCCCCTCTCGGTTACCTCACAGTTACCGCCTGTCAAAAACGCGATCTGTCATGTTTCCCTCAAACAAGCATAGCACGCGATCACCTACACGAGCTTAGACTGTCTCTTTCATATATTTGAACGCCAGTGACGCCAGTATCCGAGGCGGTAAAGGTATGATGGTAGGTAGTACATGTTAATATGTTCGTTCAGTGCTCGACAGTGCACAGAATGCCAATAGTTTGCAACCTTAAGTCTTCGTCAGTAAAATGTGACAGAGAAAAGTGTTTGTTACCTGTAGCGAAATACTGGAGATATTTGGAACTGTTTCGCATCAGCTGGACGCTTTTAATTGCATTGCAGCATTATACGCCAGAGAGTGTTTTCCTTATATTTTCTCTAGCTCGGATACAGCTGGTGGTAAAGCCCTTCCAGGGGCGGGGGGTCACGTGGTCTATTTGTATGACCAACTTAGGGTCCAGGATCCGTGCGTGTATCCTCTGGTGGCTTTAGGTGCTTCGTTACTTCTAAAATACTATTATGCGTAACCTCTTTGAGTTGCGATTTGAATATAACAGCGAATATGATGTCAAAGATGGCGGCACCCGCCAATTCGTGGCTATATTCAGGTGCTTTGGCTATTTTTGCTCCCCCCTATACTCTAGAGTGTATCTTCTTAAGTTGTGACTTGTGAGTATGACCCAACCGAATAGGACGCCAGAGATAGCGGCTATCTTTATATGACATTTGGCTTTGCATGCCTAAAAAATCCCCACGCTTAAAATGCAATAAGGTCCGTTCCATCCGGAATTCTGATAAAATAACAACAATGCACAGGGACTCTTTAGACAAGGAACTCCACATAACATTCTTACTTTTAACTTCAAACTATAAACTGTACCTTCTTGAGTTGTGACTTGAGTCTGGCAGGGAATATGACACAATACACAATCGAATAGGCCGCCCGCCGAACTTGTGGTTATCTTCGTGCTTAGGCCATCCTCGCTCCTCACTTATACTCTAGAGCGTATCTTTTTGAGCTTGGACTCGAATATACTTAGCAGGGAATAAGCGTACCTTCTTGAGTTGTGACTTGAGTATGGCAGGGAATATGACCCAACCGAACAGGACGCCAAATATGGCTGCGCCCGCCGACCCGGCCGCTATCTTCAAGTGCTTTGGCAGTTGCATTCTTCACTGCCAACAATAGAACGAACAAAAGTACATTACATTACATAATTATAGGTATTATATATGTCTAGCAAAGAGAAAATAGTTAAAGAACAATTACATTACATAATTATAGGTACTTGTTACCTATATATGTCTAGCAAAGAGAAAATAGTTATTTGTTTTACATGTGGGCAAAGTAGTTGTTTAACCGCACGTGCCAATATTGATACCCGAGCAGGGTGGATTTCAACATACTCGAAATTTGCCTAATTTTGGTGGATTTTTTTATTTTTGCAATTTTTGTTGAAATTATGTACTGATGTTACATAACTAATTATAACCAATGTTATGTATCAATGACCTTTCATTATAATAAGTAGTTTTAGAGAAATTACGATTTCAATGACATGGTCGCCACCAAAATTGGTCTACCCACAAAAATAAAAAATAAAATTAATAATAAAGCCTTTTATTCATTTTTTTATTATTTTCTATTTGAAATAATAAACTTTTAACATGTAATAAATACTTTTCAAATAGAAACAAAAACGTTACTGCCCTCAATTTGTTCACCACCAAAATTTATGCAATTTTGGTGGAAAAAGTATTACGACCCACCAAAATTAGATATTTTTGTGTGGGGCGGACCAATCCAGCAAGGTATGACACTTGTGTCATGTCTAAATGCAGGAACGAACCTGAATGGTCATGTTACGACACGTTTGTTCGTCTTGCTGCGTCTCGTTTAACCATAAAAATGATTTCAATACTTACCACCAAAATTGGTTCTTTCCCCCGGACGACTTTTGGTGCTCAGTTATAAGTGTCAAATTGTATAATAATATTGACTTATGTCATCTTAAAATATACTTAATGTAATAAATAATGAAGTTATGGCAAGTTTTCTTTATAGCTGCGGATTTACTGGATTTACCATAGCAATAATCCGCTAAAAATAGGCTCTGGACGCTACACCAAAATTAGAATTTCGATGCAAAATTATTTTTAAATAAATATACATAACACTTGTAACAATTTGAAATGTTGCCGAAGGTAGTTTTTTAGTATTGGTTTTCATAAAAAAAATAAAAACCCGGAAACAATTAGCCCACACAATGATTATCAGCTCCGCCACAAAAAAATCACACTGAGAAATTCACCCAGCAACCGAATGATTCCAAAAAGTGGAATCTTGAGCGTTGCGAGGGTATCAAGGCACGAAGGTTAAACAAACTTTGCCACCGAGTAAAACACGACATTTGTCACCTCACCAACACGAACAAAATACTGACTATAAAACATCAAAATGAATGAAATCCAACAATTTCTTCAATATTTAAGTATGATTCAAAATCATCATTAATAGGTAAAATCTAGCAGCCAAATTAAGACATCGAGTTAAAATTTGTATGAAATTACTTTTCCCCCATATGGATAAAATGCAATTTTGATACTTATTTTCGAATAGCAAAGAAAGCTTTTACCAGTTAGTGTGGTAAAATAGTATTGTCTAGATGCACGATTGGTGCTGCTTTCACTTTGTGCGCTATTTCCATGTGGAGTCAAATTAGTTCCAACCGCCGCCACTAGCATTCATGTTTGACCTTTCCTTAAAATTACGTGTACCTACTAGTGAAAATCAGCACCATTCCTTCACGCACGTTGCCAATTAATAAAAAAGCCAAATAATAAAATTCTATTCTATTCTAAAACCTAATTGATACAAGCATTTTCTTTGAACCCACACTGAGAGAAATTTGCAATGTGAATCGTAAACTAGAACTTTCCTTTGCTAATCCGCGAATATTCGCGGATTAGCAAAGGAAAGTTCTAGTTTACGATTAACATGGATTTCCGCAAAGTAACGCCTGATTCCATCGATTATTTGCAATGTGAATTTAACAAGTTCGACTTGTTGCGGTTTATCCGTTTGAATCAGCCAAACGTATGCTTAAAACAATATGTGTCAGGTTGTTTTTATAAAATCGACTTGTTGATTCAAATATATTGCCGATTCAAATGACACGTAGCTTGTTGTTTGAACCAAAGAGCACGTAGGCGCTATTTTAACCAAAAAAACTTGTTGAACGAACATGAAAACTGGTTGTATTTTTTCTCAGTGCATAACCTCCAGATTAAACCTCGCATACTATTACTAGACCTAATGACATGGTGATTACAAGTTCATTGGTGATTAAGTTATCATTGTAGCAAGGGCCTGATAATGGCACAGACCTTCGCAATTGACCGAGCGATTACGCGAATCGATCAGTGGATGTGCAAGCCGCGCGGTCTCAGGAATTCAAAGTCGTGTAGAAAAGCTCAAGTTCACGCAACGCATTAATGTGGCCTCTATATATACACCCTGTTTTTAACCCCCGACGCAAAAACGACGGGGTGTTATAAGTTTGACGTGTCTGTCTGTCTGTTTGTCTGTCTGTCTGTGTGTGTGTCTGTCTGTGGCATCGTAGCTTCCGAACGGATGAACCGATTTCGATTTGAGAGCTGAGTTAGTCGGGAGTGTTCTTAGCCATGTTTCATGAAAATCGATCCACTATGTCGCGGTCGGGATTTTCAAAATTTTAATTTTGTGGTTAGGTTAGTTATTGAATTCCGTTAACTTTAGGGGAAGGTTCTTTAGGACAAATACAATTAATTTCTATAAGAAACTAGCGTTCTCTTACGGTTATCGAATTATTTAAAAAAAAAAAAATTACTAAATAGGTACGTGTGTGGCATCCCTTACCACTTCCTTATTTGTTTATGACATTTGCAGTCAGACACTTGCTATTGACTTGATGTTATGATTAAGGTCCTCTCACACTAATTAATTCATTTATTATGTATGGAAAGTAAAAAAAAACGAATTAAACGAAAAGTAATATACAGTCTGGTTCCTGACGATGAACCTAACTGCGTGTTGAATTTAACGGAAAACAATAAAAACACGGTGTATACTAGGCTGCCAGCCGCGAACAAAATTAGTTTTTTTTTGTTAATTTATTTCTAATAGCAATACAAAGATGCTTACTACTACAATTTCGAAAAACCAAAGTTTAACGGCGAGGATATGCACTCTTATAAGTACCTAGGTATATACTTTTAACTATTTATTACGAGGGGAGGTACATATATTCGCGGAATGAAGTACAAGGAGGTAAAAAAATACAAAACCTCTTTGCTCGTTTGGTATGGGAACTCTTTAAGAAAAAAAATATATAAATGTCACTTCCAAACTGTCATTTGTTTTAAAGATTTCGCCTTTCAAACAAATTATTTCGGAATAAACTTGCGACTATGGAGCAAATTGAATATCGTGCCGTGATAAAATTTCTAACGAAGCAAGGAAAACATCCGCAACTTATAATGGTTGAAATGAAAGACGTCTACGGGGATCAGTGCCCTGCTAAAACCATGATTTACAAATGGCATGGCCTCTTCAAACATGGCCAAGAGTCAATTGAAGACGACCCTCGCCCATGACGGCCAATTGAAGCCACATCGTCGGAAATCATTCAAAAAGTTGAAAAACTCGTACTAGAAGACGCTCGACTCAAAAAGAAACAATTAGCTGCATTAGTTGGTTTATCAGATACAACAATTTTGAGGATCCTGCATGACCATCTTGGCATGACAAAAGTGAGTGCTAGGTACCCACCTAGCACTCACTTTTGTCATGCCAAGACCCACCAAGAATGCTCAAACCGCAGCAGATGCAACAACGAGTTGTGAGGCACGTTGCGACTGCTGCTCTTAACAGGTGCGGCTTCGAATCGCTGGTCCACCCACCCTACAGCCCGGATCTGGCCCCCAGCGATTATTATTTGTTCCTAAGTTTAAAAAAAGAACTGCGAGGAAAAAAATTTCGTGACGATGAAGAAGTGAAGGAGGCAATTTCAGCTCATTTTGAGGGCAAAGATAAAAAATATTTTTTTGACGGTTTACATAAATTAACTAGTCGATCTGATAAATGTATTGAGCTCGAAGGTAATTATATAGAAAGGGAAAAATACTTATGTTGTTTTATTTAATTTGCAAATACTTCATTCCGCGAACATTTGTACCTCCCCTCGTAGCATGCACCATCAGTAATACAAAACTAACCACTAACACTTGAATTTGGAGGTTAATTGGGAGTTAATCGCGTAAGCTGAAGACCCGGGTTCGATTCCCAGCCCGGTCACCAGTGGCTTTGTCGTTAATTTCTTTGGTAAAATTAAATTAAAAATACTGTCATTGTTTTTTTTATTTATCTGATGCTTTATTACTTGCAAGGTATAAATTATTTCATCTTAACTAGGTACCTATTCTGATAAACAAATTCCTGAACTCGTCTCAATAATAACCAGCTGTGCAAACCTTGGGACCGCCACTTTGAACTTGAAACGCGTTACGTGAACAGACAATTGAATAAGTTTTATACGTGATAAGGGTCCCTAAAAGAACAAGAGTAACTTTTCTCCGAAGGCTTAACAAGCCTCATTATCATAAATAAAAACCGGCCAAGAGCGTGTCGGGCCACGCTCAGTGTAGGGTTCCGTAGTTTTCCGTATTTTTCTCAAAAACTACTGAACCTATCAAGTTTAAATTAATTTTCCTAGAAAGTCTTTATAAAGTTCTACTTCTATGATTTTTTTCATATTTTTTAAACATATGGTTCAAAAGTTAGAGGGGGGGGACGCACTTTTTTTTCCTTTAGGAGCGATTATTTCCGAAAACATTAATATTATCAAAAAACGATCTTAGTAAACCCTTATTCATCTTTAAATACCTATCCAACAATATATCACACGTTGGGGTTGGAATGAAAAAAAATATCAGCCCCCACTTTACATGTAGGGGAGGTACCCTAATAAAACATTTTTTCCATTTTTTATTTTTGCACTTTGTTCGCGTGATTGATATACATATTGGTACCAAATTTCAGCTTTCTAGGCTAACGGTTACTGAGATTATCCGCGGACGGACGGACGGACGGACGGACGGACGGACGGACGGACGGACGGACAGACAGACATGGCGAAACTATAAGGGTTCCTAGTTGACTACGGAACCCTAAAAAGGCTGTAACGAATCAGTATTCTGTTACTACACCATTATTTTTATAAGGAACTAGCTTTTGCCCATGGCTTCGCTCAAGTTAAATTCGCAAAAATTTCGGAATGCTCCATACAAACTTCCACCCCCCGTTTTAGAGAAGTGGGGGATTAGAAAGAAACAAAATGTACCCTATGTCACTTTCCATCCCTTCAACAATCTCCAAATAAAAAATCACGTTAAATCGTCGCTCCGTTTCGCCGTGAAAGACGGACAAACAAACAGACACGCACACTTTCCCATTTATAATATTAGTATGGATTAGGTAAAGTATTATCAGATCTCTATTTATTGTTTTCTTTTTACAGAAGAAGTATCTGTAACCCAATTATGGTTGTTGGTTTGGGCAAAAGCCCTAGGTTATATTAGGCTAGACGGCGTCCCCCCCTAGGGTGCCCACCTTGCCGTGGGGGGGCTTAGTAACCGTGGACTGGTCACCCACGGTGAAGCTAAGAGGTACCCAGGGCCGGCCGGTTTGGGGACCTGGCTGGCCCGAGGTGGTCGCTCTAAGTGGGCTTGTAAAGCCCACTTAAGACGCGTCTGGGAGGACTGCGGTGGGAGGGAAGATCCGGCAGTATGGGATGCCGCTCTGTGCCCTCCCACGGTAGCCGAGGTGGGATCGCAGGGGGAGAGGCGTGATGGTATAACGGTGCGCCACTCTCCCTACCCCCTGCGACCTTGGCGGGGCCGCTCCGCTGTAGCGGCATTGGTGGGGCCGCAAGGGAAGAGGAGTGCCGGTATTACGGTGCGCCGTTCTCCCTATCCTTTGCGGCCGACTTGGTTAGCGGTGGAACCAAAGACCATTTCCACCGCTGGGCGCTGGAACATTCTGGCGCCCATGGCCTCTTTGTGGCGGACTCGAGGGGGTCCGTCACTGTACCTATAAGCGGCCGAGGAGGAAGGTGCGCCCTGTCATCCGGCGCACTCACTGTGGAGGGCCTTTGGGCATCCGCGGAGAAGCTGCACGTGGGCGGCTGCCGCCGGCGGGGTCGCCGTTGTGAGCGCAAGTGTTCCGGTAACCCCGCCAACAAAGCGGCGAGGTGGCATGTGGGGGGGTTTTTAGTGGGTATACCGTGGCCTCATTAGCCAATACGGGAGTCCCACATAACCACTAGGGTCCCCCCTCGCACCCTAGTGGTATGCGGAACGCATTTCCCCCCCCTAAAAAAAAAAAATGGCTAGACGGCGTGCGAACTCGTATGCGATTGTAGTTACATTGCGGGCTGTGTAGGTTACATACATTCAGCACAGCCATCAAATGCCGCAATGTAATAAAACTCGCATGCGAGTTCTCGTACTATCTAAATGGGCCCTCGTTATGGAGTATATTTCTCACTGTATTTTGAACTTTATCTATTTTTGACAGGTTTCATTTCAATGATTGAACTGTCCTGCGGTGTTTCCGGACCGATGGGCATTTTGAAAAATTGGGACCTGTAATTAGTGACAGTTGTTAACAAAATTGGACAGTGTTATGGAATAAGTGATCAAGCGACAGTTAGTTGAAATCGAGAAAATGAGCTAGAAAGATTTGAAATTTGAATCAGTTGTTGTAAGTTCATTTATAAAGCAAAAAAGTTAATTTTGACATTGAACCTATAAAAGTGGTCATAATTTAAATTGATAAAAAAAAATAACACCATACCTATTCAAGTTTCGAAGTTATTAACGTTTTTCCGCTTGATTCTTTATTGAACTAATACTGCGATGACGTTAATTTATTTCGCCGTAGCGTACTATGAGACATATTTTGTCGCTTGATTCTTTAATGCAAATTACCTCTAACAATTTAAACTTTACCTCTAACAAAGTGAATACTGGAATAAAATAAAATTCCATATATTTGAGTAAATAAATTAACAACAATTTTTTCCTCCACAATGATTAGGACTAATCCGTCTAACAATTTAGTTTTGTTCTGCAATCAACTGTTTTTAATAAATGTCAAAAAAATCAGCATATATGGCAAAATTGGCATTGTAACTAATAATAATTCATTAGTACTAGCCAGTATTACACACATAAGATATTATGATATAACAAAACCTCTTGATACTTAGTTCTCATTAAGCGAAATATCCTGCAATTTAAAATATGTAACAACGAATTAAACGACACCAATAGGGCGGTTAAATCGATATTGCGTTTATAAATCATCAAAACTTTAAACCAAAACGAATTAATAACATCTTTATGGCGTTTAACTCGATTTTGCGATTTAGAATATACGCTTATTATAATTTGTAAAAGTAAATTTGGCGTTCAATTTGTTTTTACGTAACGACTTAGTACACAGGGCCATACAAATTTTAACGTGTCGCTTGATTACCCCTTAAAATAAGGCTGTAAGCATGATTTTTCAACAAAAAAATAATCAATACTATAGATTATCACATTAATATCCGAACTGCATTCATAACTTTTTTTTCGGATTTTGGCGCTTAGTTCGCTATTCCATAACATCGTCCAATTTTAACTCGATGTCAGTTCCGTGACGACAATTAAGAATAAAATATGTCTAAAAACCAACTTTTTTCATGTTCTAAATGTAGATTATTGCTTATAGTTCAGGTAATTAACACAAAAGTAATATTTTTATTGAAATTTCATGCTTAATTGTCGTCACAAAACTTGACAGTTCTTAAAAAGAAGATTTGACTAGGAGGAAAGTAGCCTAGTATAAATAGCACATTGATGAAAAACATGATTATTATATTGATATTTCATGTTTCAGAAAGAAAAGTTCAGGATAATGGAGGGGGGGGGGGGGGTTAGAAAGAGACAAAAAGTAGCCTATGTCACTCTCCAACCCTTCAACTATCTTCACTTAAAAAATCACGTCAATTAGTCACTCCGTTTTGCCGTGAAAGACGGACAAACAGACACACACACTTTCCCATTTGTAATATTAGTATGGATATGGATAATCCTTAATTTCCACTTGAATTAAGCTCGCTGAAAATATTAAAATGTATCAAATTAATGACTAATAACTATTTTCCTCAAATATTAATATGCTACGATTAACGACCGACGAAAGAACGATTGACGTGCACCGAAAACGTCAGCCACGTATAATTATACTGTACTGTCTGAGTATGTGAAGTTTTAGCTTGTAGAAAAAACTTGGCCAGTGGACCTATGAGATCTTGGTTCACGGTTGCAAAGCCTATCACATCAGTCCGTCCCTTTCTCACTATTTGTAAGCGCGATAGGGATTTACCGACGCGATAAGGTTTATCACAATAGTGTGCTCCGCCCGCTGATTTTTGACAGGCCAACCTTACCGCTCAGCCACATTGGTCTAAGCGCGGTAGCGGTGAGCGGCGGCCATACATTGGAGCGAGACACTGCGATGGGACTTTTCATTCGCACGTATGGCTGCCGCTCACCGCTGTCGCGCTTAGACTAATGTCGTGGCTGGGCCGTTAGTGTAAGGCCTGAGTGGAGGCTCGGAGCGTTTGTTTCGGCGGGGCGTGCAGCGGGACGGGCGAGCGTGCGTCCACCCTATGCAGCGTCCACTCAGGACACTTGCATGAGCTTCAATTGTTTGACATGCACGCCGCGCGCCCCACCCCGCTGCACGCCAGATATGAGCGTGGACTGAGGCACAGTATAATAAAGAGTACTATCGTACAGTATGGCCACTCCTGCTCCCCGCTGAAATTGCCGCCCACCCCCTCTCAGTTACCTGACAGTTACCGCCTGTCAAAAATGGGAACAGTCGACCTGTCATATTTCACTCAGACAAGCATGATACGCGTTCACCTACACGAGCTTAGACTGTGTGCTAGGAACGCGCCTCTTTCATATATTTGATCGCTAGTGTCCGAGATGTGACTGAGGCCTTACACTATGGTGTCTTAGCATCATTTTCAGGATTTTTTTTTGGTGTGTTATTTATTGCCAGCCCATGTTTTTGGTGGTATTTGCACAGACCTATAATTTCGCTTACGCTTAAAGACTGCTGAAGTGTGCAAAAGAGAAGCTGTCACGTACGATCATCCTATAAGTAGAAAAGAGACATTTTTGATGACAGGCAGCGGCCGCTAGCGGCCTACTCAATTTAAGTTATCCGGTTTATCGGACCTTTCAGTAAGTACAAAATACAAAGTTGTATAAATTTAGAGGATACAGTGGGTGATTTCCGTTTCGATTAAATAGTTAGAAAAGCAAATTATTCACGTTATCATACATAATTTCTGAATTTAATACTCCGATGACACTTGACATTGGTCCAGTTTTGGTCTCACTTTTGATATTCGACAGTTCTTCTTTGTCATCCTACTTCTATGGGTATTTTTTATTTGCCGCCTAGAAGCCCAGCAAGGTAAATATTTAGCCGACGGTGAACTTGTTTTGCTCCCTGTGTTCGCGTTAATTGGTCTCCCGGCAAAATGTTTGTTCTGCAAATTGGGGAAATTACTAAATTAGGCGTGTTTTGTATCCAAGGACGTAAATATTATGTAATTTACGATACAAATATTGCGTAATCCTTGATTTTAAATGTTTTTTTTTATATCGATGTAAAAGTAACTTACGTTATTTAACAAATATACCTAAGAAGACTCGAATCTGGACTAAGCCTATTATTTTTGAATATCAGATAAAATACGATTATTGGTTTTTAAAATACAGATACAAGCAAGACTCATAAAGGATGTTGTTTTAAGTAGAATTCATCTGTAGTGTGTATTAATAATCAGTTTTAATTTAATCTAGGTACTTATGGTAGCCAGATAGCTCAGATAGGACATTAGGACTAATATAAAACAAAAATTGTACGGTACTTGTACATTTAGTTATTTAAATGATTCTAATTATTTCTATTAGGTAGCATTTCCTTGGATTATTCTACATATATATATATACCTAATGAATATTTATGGCATAAAAATCTATAATCCTTTAGATGGTGAAATTCTTGACCCACAACAGGTAAAGGAATGGTTAAAAAATATAATTTTCTCAAACATGCAATGAAATATTGTCTTTACGTTCCTTAAAATGGGCTGGGAAGTATCGCTTTTTGGGCGCAACAACTCGAGAGGACTGTAAAGGGATTTCATATTATTTTTTAGGCCTAGGCCTGCAAAGTAACTTTTTTTTATAAAATATTGCCCTTTAGAGCATTTTTTTTATTTCATTGTATGTTTGAGAAAAACACTATACATGCCTCAGCGTGAAAACGGATTCCCGGCCTCGTATCCCTATCCGTATCCTCATTTTCCCGGCCTCTGATGTAATGTATTACACAAAAGGCCAACCCAATACTATATTAAATTAATTTCATATTTCCGCTAAGTTCTACTACTAGATCTGTGATCGAGAAATCCAGTAACTATTCTAATTAATAACTCTAATAAGGAAATGTTTGAAGTTGTCTACATACGTGGTATCGTCTTTGAAGGCAGCCGTCAGAATACTTGTCTGTATTGCAACGCTTCCAGCGTATGGGCGGGTGCAGGTATCATCAGGCTCAAAAGTGGTTTAAAAACGAAACGAAAAGTATCACCACTAAATAATACACCGTGTTTCACTTAACACTAAAAACCTGAAAACAGTTTGTTCAGAATCGAGAGTAGAATCGATTGAGCTATATCTTGATGGGGGTAATATTTTTATTTAAATTAGTATTATTAATTATTTTTTACGTGCCCATTCTATTGTACTCGTAATACAACATTGTGTATATCGCATTGCTAGAGGTTGTTTACCTTTTTTCAGTATTTAGGGGTATTAATACTGGCCGGTTACTTGGACGATTATTTTTTCCGCTACTAGTTTGACGTTGTTTGTCAGTTTAATCTTAATGTTTATCATAAGTCATAACAAATTGAACTCGTACCTAATTACAACCTTGTCATTTTGAATATTGAGTTTATTTGCTTACTGTGATTACCTGTCCAATTTGAAGTTTACTGTGACAAAGCTTTAAAGTGTTTTACAGTGACATGTTAGCTGTCTATTGGTAAACCTTATGTCGTTGCAGTAACGTACACAAATAAATAGTGTTATGGTTTATGATGGTAGTTAGCAAATATTTTATTGAGTGTAGAGCTAAAAGTCAAGTAGAGCTGTACAGAAAATTAAAAATTCAATTTAAAAAAAAGTAACGATCAGATTAAAAGATGAATACTCTAGATGAGTTTAAAAAAATAAAAATCAGTTGGGGTGTCTGAGGTTTTGAGTGATACCGGAAACACCGTGTATAAATCAGTCACTTCCTGTTGTCTGTCTGCCTGTCCCTATGTATGCTGCTTAACTTTTTAAAACTAGCAATGGATTTTGATGCAGTTTGTTAGTGATTTAAGAGTAAAGTTGTTTACATATAGGTATATATAATACCCGTGCGAAGCCGGGCCAAGTCACTAGTATTATATAATTTTGAAGTTCGATTAATTTTGTCCGCAGAATTCTATGGTCTATTGACAGTTTCTTTAGTACAATAACTATTATTTGAAAAGTACCTATTGAACAGTGAATAGTTTTTTAACAGCAAGGCCTTATATGTAACATGTGTGTAGCATATAATGTAGCATGTATGTAAATGTGAATTAATGTTATGAGATGAAATGTTTTTAATCGTGTTGTTTTTAATTTATGTACTATGTTACTAACCATAGTGATGTTTGTAATGTTGAGAACGTTAATGTATATACGAACAAAATTATGGATTTATTAGTCTGAAATAAATAAATTGAATTGAATTGTAACAGTAGCGAAACCATAATATTTTAACTAAAGTGTCCAGTTCTTGAATAAATTGTGTGGTTTAAGGAACCATTGTAATCTGTATCATGAAGAAATTAATGAAGCCTGATGAGGTTAATTATGACGCCTCTCCCCCTACTAGATGATGTATTCAAATTACTGCACCCATGAAATTAAAACTGCACTAGTCCATGTGCTTGGTGAGGAACAGATGCATATGGATCGCTCCATAGGCTTCTCATCCTAGTCTTCAACAGAATGACATGATGTCACAATTCTCAGCATTGATGGAACGACTGAAGAAGAAGAAGAAATGAAAATCTGGATTTTTTTTTTTTTAAACTGTCAATATATTTTTATTAGACATAAAACTTAAGTAACAAATAATAATACATATCTAACTCTAAAAATAACAATAAAAAACAACTTAAAATTAAATTAAAAACTAAACTAAACTAAAAATAAACTAAAATACGTCTAAATATGGCCCCCGCGGCATGGTGCCAAAGATGCTGGCAGCATTCCCTCACTGAATAGCAATGCTAATGCGTTGCGAGAGAAAGCTGCCAGCTCTCTGGTCACCGGTAGTTTCTTTGAGCTTTGTGCTCAGCTCTTTAAAAACCTCACGGGCGCTTGGACCCCATGGCCCTAGGGTCTCGACGCCAACTGCCCTAAAATGGTATTGGTGTCCGAGACCCCGATATTTTGTCATCTTTTTTATTTCAGCCGCCTCCGCAGCTGCCCCAGCCCTGTTTGAGGTTCTTGGAAGATGGGAAGGTGCCAGTGTATTCGTCTTCAATTCAACTTTACCACACGACAGTCCATCACGCCCCTTCGTTATACGCGGCTGAAGGCGATATCGAGCACGTCACGGCATGAATTATTGTACACCCTGTATAACGTACGTTTCAATGTCATTGGAAATTTTATTTTAATACCTGTGAAAGAAAAATGTGCAGCCATTACGCAATCGAGATTTCCTATACCGGGCCTTGTTTCGTTGGAGTATGATCTAAAATGTATTGCTTGAGGGGAAAATCTTGGAAGTGCAATTTGTCAATGCATATTTTATTGGTATAATCATTAGCATTGATATTTTATATTTCTCTTCTAGGTTTTAAACTTATTTATTCTACTTTTGATGTGAAAAATAATATTATGGTTTAACAGAAATAAATAACACCATTATTTTTCATCCGATATAAATGTAGGTGTTTCGTAAATAAATTCCAACAAAACAAATATATCCTCGATTAAAATAATTAGCAAGTTTTTCACATCGACTATTCGAAAAAGGGTTTATTATTAGGCCCGTATAGTGATCAAACTGGCACTTTTCTTTCCTGTTAGAAGGGATTAAAGTTAAGTACTTACACTTTTTGTTATGATCAATGATCATTAAGTATATCGGTGTAACATGAGGAAACCGAATCATCTTAACAGAATTTGTACAAATGGTGGCAAACAAGCGTACGGCCCGCCTGATCTAAAGCGGTCACCGTAACCTATGGATGCCTGCAACTCAAAGAGTAGTGTAGTGTAGTGTGACAACCCTGATGATAACTCATCTCATACAGAGTGACAACCCTATGCTCATGCAGCTGTGTGTTATGGATCATAGAGTTTTACGATGTAATTATAAATAATCATAAAGTTTATGGTATAATTAAAGTAATGATTATTGGTCATAAAACATACAATAAAATATAATGTTAAAACAGATGGGAATGACTATTGACCGTGACCAGGATAGTATATAAGCATGATTCTTTATTGAATAAAGAAAGAGTATTGACTCGACTTTTGAGTTATCATTACACCCGAAGCACCCCACACTTCATGGCGACCCTAGCCAGTCGTGCTACTCGAGGCAGCCCGAGTGCGACCCTCCGCCGCCGTAACTAATCCGCGCCGCTTTTGTCTCTCACATCAACTCAGTCGTCACCTTACCAGTTGGGCAGCTCGACGCAGCCTATGTGTGACCCACCGCGAACACCAACGCCGCCGACACCACGACCACCATCGCTATAGCCAAGTATGGACCACCACCACCACAGAAACCATCGCCACAGCCAAGCACGTCCTCGCCAGCTAACATTCAATTGGACTGAACAATGCGAAAACGCGTTCAAAAATCTGAAAATAACCATCACAACCACTACCACCACAAAGATGGACAATAAGAAGATCGAGCGGCAATATATTGAAGTGGCCATGCGTAAGCCGAGCGCCGTCGGAGCCAGCCCAGCGCAACATCGTCCACCAGCTACTCCGCACCGCAGCGCCACGGCCCCTTCGCAGCACCGCGGTCCCTCCGCAACGCCACAGGTTCGCACCGCAGCATCACGACGCACTTGGTGGCACCGCGTGCCACACCCACCCCAGCCCAGCGCACAAACAGCGGAACAGGGTAAAATATAAAATCCATTACATATTCACACTAATCGCTATTATGTTTCCATAATAAGTTTTAATTTTTTTTATATATATATAAAAATAAGTATATTAAAGTTCTTGTAGGTATTTAAAAAAAATGTTTATAGAGAGTTATAAAAAGCACCAGATTTTTTTTTTAACACTATTTGAGTCTATCAGACTCCAGAAATCGATTAGTTCATCAATTACAATACTTCAAAAAAACAAAAAAAAGACAAACAGACTCAATAAACAAATCATAATAAAAATTTCTAAAAGTTAAATAGTAGATCGCGGAAAATTCATACGAAACTATCAAGTTTTACATAATTAATAACTACCTATAAAAGGTGAAACAACTCTGTCAGGACATCTTATAATAAATTAATCAGAACTCATGTTCCATGATAAAAATATATATATATATATATATATATATATATATATATATATATATATATATATATATATATATATATATATATATAGATATAAAGTATCTATTCAACATACAACTTGTTGCATTCAAATATCCCATTACTGTACAAGATCAAAAGCTTATATGGGACCCAAAAGAAATTCGAAAATCGAGAAATGGTCCCATGCCATTGGTATGAAAAAAAAAACCTTTTTTTTTCTATAATTCTGTTTTGTTGTTGTACTATATGTACTATAATAAAAATTAAAGTAATCGAATACAAAATAAAAGTCGTGCTATTGAAATTGACTGATTTTTATCAAATATAATTAATCTTATTCTTTCCAATTTATTGTACGTTTCCGGTCGTAAATATTAATAGAAAAAAAAAAACACCTTATCAAACGTATTTATTATTATTTAATAATCAGGCAGGCAGTTAAAAAAAAAACTGACATAGCCTAAATCCAGTAATCACTTAATATTCGTAAAATAAAAAAGTGATGTATAGATATAATTTATTTTCTCTCTCTCAGTAGTAGCGAGACCGGACAGATCTCAGGCTGTAAGGTACTAAGGACAAGGACAATATCAATATATATATATAAAAAAAAAAGAATTTTAAACTGCTGATATGTAAAATTAATATTATTTAATGACAGTAAAAAGAGGATAATATAAATTGTATAAACTTAAATAAAAAAATAAATAATTACATAAGTATGTTTACAAGTAACAGGGAAAAAAAAACATAAGAAAAACGTCTTGTCGGGAAAGCAAAATCAGTTAAATGTCGCAACCAACGATTAGCCTGATCACCTAAAAGTTATTGTGACTCTTAAATGCTTTTATGTTTTCAAACCGACATTATTAACAATACTGGGTATAGCTAGTAAATTATAATGTAAGCAGAGTACACCAGGATACAAACCAGACACAGCCCCCTTGAAACCAAAACCAATTCGAGCGAGCTCTCAATTGTGAAGGTCCTTGGGCACACGCAAAGCTATTGCGTTCTAATGTGTGAAAGCATATGTCTGGAAAAACATACTACATTTATTGAGTATGTATCAGCGCGCTATAATAAATATATTTTTTGTATCCTTAATATTTATGTATTGTAATGTAGGGTCGGCCGACCGGATGCGCTAAAATGCGCAGTGTACTCTTTAAAAGAAAAGTGAACTGCATGTATCACGAAGAAGCTTACATTATTTCCCAATGCAGACATTAAGGTACTATGGCTCATGGGAATTGATTTCTATATAATACAAGCAGGTACGATATCCTTGACGGCTGACCATGATTCGATCGAGAATCAATCGTGGAGACCTATGGACACACACAAATAGTATTGTGTGATGCGTTTAAAAGCAATGCCTGAATGTATGAAATATACTAGAGTATATTGTAATCGCCAGTGTGAGCGATATTTTTTTTTTCTTGTATCCTGAGCAAATAAATATGTATTGTGCTGAGTAATAGCCATAAATGAAAATGCGTTGTGTACCCTTACCGTTTGTGATGCATTAGTCTGCACACAAAAATACGGTTAAAATTGTTTTTATCCCTTCCAAATAAATACAGAAGTCAATATGACAGGCAAAGACAACAGATCTAATGGAAGATTGTAAAGTGTTTATGAATAATGTCATTAGTAAAATTAAAACATATTATGATCAGATGACACCATCCAAGTAAGGAATTGCTAAAAAAAACACTCATTGGCACACATATACACACCTATACACTATACACATATAGCTATCTTAAACTTATAATGATTTTTTTTGCATATCCAACTAGCAATAAGATTTTTTATTATATTCAGATCTTAATTAAGAATCTATAATCAATTAAAAATGTATCCCAGTAGAAATAAGTAAAAAAAAAAAGAAAAAAAAGTAAAAAGCCAAAAACAGTTGTCATGTATAATCCAACTATTTTTGACTCAAAAAAAAGGGGAAAGCTGTAGTGTAGTGTGACAACCCTGATGATAACTCATCTCATACAGAGTGACAACCCTATGCTCATGCAGCTGTGTGTTATGGATCATAGAGTTTTACGATGTAATTATAAATAATCATAAAGTTTATGGTATAATTAAAGTAATGATTATTGGTCATAAAACATACAATAAAATATAATGTTAAAACAGATGGGAATGACTATTGACCGTGACCAGGATAGTATATAAGCATGATTTTTATTGAATAAAGAAAGAGTATTGACTCGACTTTTGAGTTATCATTACACCCGAAGCACCCCACACTTCAGTGTCACATGTGCGTTGCCACCCCATTAGAAACTTGTGCATTCCCTTTTGGTGTGTTAAATACACAGTAAAAAGGAGTGCACAAGTTCCAAGGAGGGTTCGGGTTGCCGACGACTCAAAGGACAATAGACGGAATAAGTCAGTTCCGTTAGTCCTCTCGTCATCAGCACACCGCACCCTCGTTGAGCTCTGGCAGCCTTACTTACCGGCAGGAACACAACGCAATGAGTAGGGTCTAGTGCTATTTGACAATATATATATATATATATGTTTTGCAATTCAGTTTAAATAAATAAATAAAATATCGGTAAAGCTGAACGGATTCTTGCCGAGTATTTTCACTTATTTTTATGCAAATCCAGTGCAAAGAGCAAACGGTAAGCAATAAGTAAGATTCTATCAATCAATCAATCAATCAAAATATTCTTTATTCAAATAGGCTTACAATAAGCACTTTTAAATTGTCAACAGTGTACAATATTCATCTTATTCTAAATATCAGAGCAATTTATTGGTGCAATAAACAATATTGTTTTAAAACTACATTGATTTAATAAAATGATATCAATCTAAATTGTATAAAAAATACTAGTATAAAAACTTCTAGAATAAATTCTAAATGTCAAAAAAATTGTATAAAAATACATTGAATTATCAATAATTATCATCATTAATAAGCTATATAATTAATGGTTTTCAACAATACTTGTATCCCACGGTGTTTCATCATTCATGTAGTCTTGTGTGCTGTAGTAGGCTTTAGAGATCAGTATACGCTTTACATAATGTTTAAATCGATTAAAAGACAGTTCAGTGATGGCATTAGGAAGTTTGTTATAAAATCTTACACAATTACCCATGAATGATTTTTTAATTTTATGGAGCCGAGTGAAGGGCACTGCAAGCTTATGCTTATTTCTAGTGTTTATATTATGTACATCACAGTTTTTCTTAAATTTACAAATGTTTTTATGTACATACATAATATTCTCATAAATATATTGACAATGCACTGTCATTATATTAATGTCCTTAAACTTATCTCTAAGTGAGTCTCTATGGTTCATTTTGTATATTGCTCGAATAGCCCTCTTCTGCAGAACAAATATGGTATTTATCTCTGAAGCACTGCCCCATAGTAAAATACCATATGACATAATGCTGTGAAAGTAACTAAAATAAACTAATCGAGCTGTTTCCACGTCTGTTAACTGACGGATCTTGCTCACTGCAAATGCTGCAGAGCTCAGTCTATTCGAGAGGGTAGCAATATGGGGACCCCACTGAAGTTTAGAATCTAAAGTTATGCCAAGAAAAACTGTACTATCTACCAGTTCCAATTCCTCATCCTTCACAACGACACTTGCTTGTTCATTTTTAGCATTACTCGTTACAAACTTAATACATTTAGTCTTTTTCTCATTTAACAATAAGTTATTAACACTAAACCAATTAACTACTTCGGAAATAGCATTGTTTACATTTTCACAAGTTTGTTGCTGACGTTTGACTTTGAAAATAAGGGAAGTATCATCTGCAAACAATACTATATCATGGTGGGTCTTTACAAGATATGGCAGGTCATTAATGTAGATAAGGAACAGGAAAGGCCCCAATATTGATCCCTGCGGTACACCCATAGAGACTAGTGACCCCGGTGAGCGCTGTCCATTCACGTCGACCCTTTGTATTCTATCGTGTAAGTAAGATTTGACTAAATTCAGTGCCGATCCTCGCACTCCATAGTAGTGCAATTTCCTGATCAGTGTTTCATGACAGACGCAATCGAAAGCCTTAGATAAATCACAGAAGATACCCAAGGCATCCTGTGACTCCTCCCAGGCATCGAAAATCTGTTTGATTAGCTCAACACCAGCGTCGGTTGTTGAGCGACCCCGTGTAAAACCAAATTGTTTATTGTGCATTAGATTATTGATGTTAAAATGTTGCAATAGCTGAAATAACACTAACTTTTCAAAAATTTTGCTGAATGTCGGTAACACTGATATCGGTCTAAAATTAGTGGGGTCGGATGTGCTACCAGATTTAAATAATGGAATGACTTTACTGTGTTTCATAAGATCAGGAAACTCACCACAATCAACACTGTTATTAAAGATAACTACCAAGTCAGGCGCTACAATTTCTATTAAAGATTTAACACCATGGACAGAGACTCCCCAGAGGTCACAAGTTTTTTAACATTAATTGATTGAAATGCCTTAATTATATCTGAGGTACTAACATGTTCAAATACAAGGTCTCTACTACATTCTGTGACATTATCTTCTAACAATGTAACGGCAGATGCGGGTGATGAATTTAAGTGCCTAGTTGTGGAAACTGGTATATCAGTGAAGAACTTTTCAAATTCTGTTGCTACTTCTAAATTGGAATCTACAATTTTGCCATCAATTTTTAATTTCAGTTCATTTGTTCTTTGCTTTGACCGACCAGTCTCCACGTTAATTACTTTCCACGTTGCTTTAATTATATCGGAACTACTTTTAATTTTCTTGCTTAAATAATTACGTTTAGCGGTATGACAATCTAATTTAAACTGTTTCGAAAATTGTTTGACATGTTCTTTAAATTCATCACTCGTATTAAACCGCCGTTCCTCATACAGGGCATACAATGCACGTCTTCGTTGATGTAACTCTGCAGTTGCCCACTCACTAAAAACTGATGCATCACTAACCGTGACCGTTTTTGTTGTAAATATCGTATTATAATTTTCCATATATGTGTGAAAGAATGAATTATACATATCATTAGGACTCATGTTTGGAGACAGAACGGGTAGCGCCTGAACTAAACTCTGTTTCATTCTTTCCACGCGGTCCGAGGTTACTGGTACAAAAGTTATCTGTTTTTTCAAGGTATTTTTCCTAGCAGCTTCAAATACCATTAATTGACCTAAATGGTCGGACTCTAAATTGCTGATTACATTTTTTGTAATAGGAAAAATATCTGTGAAAATATTATCTATACAGGTTGCACTAGTAGCAGTCACTCTAGTAGGCTCCATAAAAATGTGGTTCAGATTACATGATTTGAAAAAATTCAACAGCCTACAACTTAATGTCGAATTTTCTAAAATATTTACATTAAAGTCGCCGCAAATAAGTAATTTCTTGCTGGAAGGCGATATTTTCAGTAGCACAGATTCCATTATGCTTTCAAATAATTCAAAATTACTTAATGGCGGCCTATACACGCACACAACAATAAATTGCTCCAATTCTACTGCACTTAGTTCTATAGTCCGTTCAACAGACATGGACACAATATCCTTGCGTTCCTTAAATTTTAACTGATTATTTATTATAATTAACGACCCACCATGTATGGAACTATGCCTGGTGAACGAACTTCCTACCTGGTGATTAATAAATTGAGGCATTAATTCATTATTTTTTAACCAGTGTTCAGTAATACATAAAATATCTATATAAAAATCCTTCATAAAAAGTTCAATTTGTAAATCTTTACCTCTAATACATTGAATATTTTGATGCACCAGGTGGATATACTTCCCTTGCTTACAGTTTTTTTCCTTATATTTACTTAAGTCTAGATTGCCAGAGACAGAATCTTTTGTCTTAAAAGCTAGTTTAAATCATTGGTTATGACTGGAACCAATTCCAAGTTCATACTTTGCTGCTCAATAGGAGCAGAATTGTCTGCCAAATTTTTGGCAGAAATGTCAAGTAAATAGGATAGCGATAATGCTATTTGTCTTTTGTAATAATTTGAAAGGTAACAATTACCTTTAGTCAAAAATACCATAGGCATATGGTATTTACTAACAAATTTGTTAGTGTCAATTATGCTAACCTTACTACTATATGTACAAAGATTATATAAAGCTATATTTAACTTATGTCTAGTGTTATTTTCTGCCTCTGACATTTGGGAACAGTGGTATAATAGAAAGGATTTATCGTCCTGTTTTATGTGTGGTGTTATATATTTAAAAAAAAAAAATGTTTCTTTATTTTATTCTATTATGTGTAAAAATGCGGTAACTATAGGAGTTGATCGTGGGCGTCGTTGAGCAATAAATCAGCAAGATTGCATTTTCTGTAAAATCTCGATGCTTCGATTTCTCGGTAATATTGTTTTCAGAAAAAAGTCTTTGAGGTAGTTTTTGCTGAGCTCGGCTTTCAAAGAAAAAAAATGTTTTTTTATGAAATAGGAGGTAAATGAGCAGAAAGATCGTTTGATGGTAAGCGGTCGCTGCCATCCATATCACCTGTAAAGCTGAATTTACACCAGACCCTGTAGCACAACTTGCCTTGTCGCGCGCGAGTCCATGCATCGAGAGCGACTTCAAGTATGGACTCGCGCACGACAAGGCAAGTTGTGTAGAGCGATTGGTTGCAAGTATAAATTTTAAAAAGATACCTTATAAAAATGTCTATTAAATGTATACGGCGTGTGTATACAACTAACTTTTAGTGTCGAGTAGGATTCTTAATTAATTCATATATTTTATTAGTTAATTCTAGCCCTGTGCGTACTTAAACGTAAGTAGTGGTAAACAGAAGTATAGCATTTCTCGTATTATTCCATATAAATAATATCAGAACCAGCTAAACAACAAGTATTTTGTAAAACAACAGATTTTATGCGCCATACTTTTTTTTAAATAGCTCAGTCCCTGCAAGTGATCCAAAGTTGGTGTCATACAACAAAACAATGCTATTAATAAGCCCTTTCAAACGATCTATGTCCCATCAGTATACAGTCTTCTTCTGGGCGAGCTCACTCCATCGTAGGCCACGTCTTTGCCTTTGGCTAGTCTGTGGTCAAGAGTAAGCCCATTTATAATTATAAAAAAAAAGTCTTGGGACAAAATGCCCATTCTCCTTTATTGCTGCAAGATTTGAAACTCTTCCCCATAGTTGCGTCCCAACTCACTTGGGGGTGTAAATTCATATTAGTACCAGTAACGTGGGCCGATTTTTGAGTCTCACGCGTTCGAATTCAGAAAATCGTCACTGTAAATAATAAGCAAGTCGCCGTTTTCAACCGGTATTTTAGTGACAAAATCCCGTATGCGAGATTCAAAAATCGCCCCCTAGATGAGTATGAAGGGAGAAGGGAAGAAGTTGTACGATAATTAATACATACATACATACAATCACGCCTGTATCCCATAAAGGGGTAGGCAGAACACATGAAACTACTAAAGCTTCAGTGTCACTCTTGGCAAATAAGGGGTTGAAAGAAAACGAAACTGTGATATTGCAGTGACAGGTTGCCAGCCTCTCGCCTGCGCCACAATTTAACCCATATCCCATAGTCGCCTTCTACGACAACCACGGGAAGAAAGGGGGTGGTGAAATTCTTAACCCGTCACCACACAGGATAATAAATAAATACAATAAATATTATAAGGACTCACTCCCACGGTATTCACACGCACGCATACTCAGTCAAATGTATTGAGATTATTGAAATAAAAATAATATATTATATATATTTTACTTTATTACTCAAAATACACAAAACAGAGTAAACAACTTTGGAGTTAAATTGTTGCCAAAACCAGTTTGTTTTGAAAATGGACTCTATTTCAGTTTAAAGTCTTCGAGTTTGTGTCCCACTGCTGTAAAGATGTTCTCTACGGTACACGGCAGACCTGAAAAAATATAAGAATTATTGCATAATCTTTCGATAAAAAATATTCAAATATTTAATGAAACTAAACGTGAGTACAACAGTTTTATTAAATATTTGAATATAACCGCCTGTTTTTACCTCTGTTTCATAAAATTCTTTTTTAACCCCCGACGCAAAAACGACGGGGTGTTATAAGTTTGACGTGTCTGTCTGTCTGTCTGTGTCTGTGTCTGTCTGTGGCATCGTAGCTCCCGAACGGATGAACCGATTTAGATTTAGTTTTATTCGTTTGAAAGCCGAGTTAGGCTCCCCACAGACAGTCTTAAAAATTCATAATCTTAAAAAAAAATTGTATGCAATTGACACTGACAGATCTGTCAGTGTCTTGTCAGTGTCAGTTTGAACTGTCAGATTGCATACAAGTTTTTTTTAAGATTATGAATTTTTAAGACTGTCTGTGGGGAGCCTTAGTCGGGAGTGTTCTTAGCCATGTTTCATGAAAATCGATCCATTATGTCGGGGGTTTTTTCAAAATTTAAATTTTGTGGTTAGGTTAGTTGTTTCTTGTTCGTTACGTGTAAACTATATGAGATGAGCAATAAAGAGTATTGTATTGTATCGTATTGTATTGTATTGTATTGTATTGTATTGTATTGTATGTCTCACGAAAGTTTAACGTCTATAATATATTATGTTGCGGAAAATAGGGAACTTGAAACGAGTGGCGATATATTTATTTACTAAAATACGACCGAAGGTAGTCTTAGGGTCCATTTAGACGGTACGAGAACTCGCATGCGAGTTTTATTACATTGCGGTATTTGATGGCTGAGCAAACTTGTATGTAACCTCAACAGCCCGCAATGTAACTAAAATCTCATGCGAGTTCGCACGCCGTCTAAATCAGGCCTTACTTATATCGACACGAGTTACGAATTCTCTCTTCGCACGTGTATCGTAGGACGTTTTACAGTGCATCTGGCCATTTCAATTTTTGACATAAGTAGTTGTATCTAACTAGTGCGGTAATATAGTGCAATATAAATACAGTGTTGCAATTGGTTGCAAGCGTCCCTTGACAGCTATGTGGCAAAATATGTCGATCTCGCATAGGTCTCTTTAGTCATTAAAAGCGATGTTTCTCGGACATTGCACCATGAATCGTCTGAAATAGACGCTAAGGCCAGTAGTAGTAGTAAATGGGCCATTTGTTTTAAAAGTTGTCCACCCCACTTTTTTTTTGGATTTGGAAATTTTTATGTGGTTTCCACTCAAAGTCGCGAGCTCTTTCAATTCTAATAAGAGAAAAAAAGTGTCCCAAGGTTTCATACATTTACCAATTTTCATACATTTTGTATGGCGGTAACGGAATGGAAGGTTCGAACAAATGTATGGAAATCTTAGGACATTTTTTTTTCTTCCATCAGGATCGAAAGAGCTCGCGATTCTGAGTATTAATCGCGTAAAAATACCCGTGTTACAAAAAAGTGGGGTGGACAACTTTAAAAAAGATGGCCCAAATACAGTGTGTTTTTTTTCTTTTCCGTTCAATTTGACACATCGTTAGGTTCATCATGCGTACCCATTTCAATCCAGTCATCCTTGTGTCCAGCCTCGAGACGCGCGGAGCGCACGGCTTGTCGCAAAGCGTGAACCACTACTGAAGACAGACATAATGACGGTTCGCCAGTAGCTGCAACAAGTTATCAACATAAGTTTTACTTTAACATACATACATACATACATATAATCACGCCTGTATCCCATAAAGGTTAAGTCCCATAAGGGTAAATTTTACTTTAAAAATCGATAAAATCCCATATATGAAAAACGAAAAAAAATTTCAAAAAAATAATTTTTGGCAAAAGCTTTTTTTCACCGACTGTACTTTTCAACAGTCATCTACTGCTCCGAGACGTTTCTAAAAATCTCTTACTCGATGGGGATACATTTCATTACAGAGTTCCTATGGGCACCTTTCTGCTCCATCATCGGATCAGCTCCATGATACCATAATATTGCATTGTCACGTGATTTACATATGTGTGCAAAATTTCAGCTCAATCGGAAACCGGAAAGTGGGTCTTTACTTGGAAAATTTGATTACAGACAGACAACGGGACAGGTGAAAGTAAATAAAGCTGATCCATACTAATACTAATATTATAAATAGGAAAGTGTGTGTGTCTGTTTGTTTGTCCTTTCACGGCAAAACGGAGCGACGAATTGACGTGATTTTTTAAGTGGAATAGTTGAAAGGATGCATGCGCGGATCCAGGGGGCGGTCATGGGGGTCATGACCCCCACCCCCTGGAGCCTAAGTTGGCCATACAAATAGACCACGTGACCCCCCCCCTGGAGCCCCGGGCCTTTACCACGTGACTCCCCCCCCTGGGCACGAAGCTGGATCCGCGCTTGAAAGGATGGAGTTGAAGGGATGGGGAGTGACATAGGCTACTTTTTGCCTCTTTCTAACGCGAGCGAAGCTGCAGGAAAAAGCTAGTAATTTATAAAGGGTGTTATTGTGAATACTATACTTTGTATTGTATTGACTTTTGAGATCATAATGATCAACTTTTATTATGGGGCCAATGCTGAAACAGCGAAAAAAAGTTTGGCTGTGTCATACATTTCGACTGATGTAATGCCGCTTATTTCTATGGATTTTTATGAATAAGGAGGCAAACGAACAGAGAAATCGCCTGATAATAAGCGATCATCGCCGGCCATGGACATTCGAAACACCAGAAGGATTGGAGGTGCGTTCCCGGCCTTTAAAATCTCTCTAGTCTATATAGTAACATAATCTAAAACGGCCCAATGTATGTACTTATAGCAAAGTAAAACAAAAAAAAAAACTTTTTTAAATAAAAGTTATATTCTTTAATCTGTCTAGATCTATATTCCCAGGGGCAAAAGTTGAATAAAAATTGTTACAAATATTGGTTTAGTTTTTACACCACATTATTCTTGGGTAATCTTTGCCTAAACAAATATTCGAAGGAAAGGCATCGGACGCTAGGGAATAAAAGCACAGATAAAACAATAAATAATGTAAGCCGTTTGAGTGTCTATTTGTATTTGCTATCAGTTAGATAGGACCAAGCAAAGTGCTCACTCACGAATACAAATATTATTGTAAAATCCCGCCTTTTCCGCTGTGGGTGTCTTAGTTGACTGAAGGATATGGGGTAGCAACTTTAAAATAATAAAAGAAACGATGATATCGCGACTGATTTCGCCGAGTGATGAACTATAAATAGCTCGTTCTCTTTTATTTACACGGAAGCGGCTATCTTTTGTTCTTTTCTATCGCTAATAGCTTACCGATTACTCGGTTTTGGTGGGATCATTGCCTAATTGCTAAAAGTGGTATTAAAGCTAGAGCACTTTCATCTGTTCCATCAACTCCGTTAGGGAGTACAGACGTGAGTATATCTATAAGTATGTATGTAGTTATTAAGTCACCGTTGCAAAACGTCGCGATCGGTTGCTTCCTTTGTCAGCTAAGATGTGGAACAGTATGTCACTCTCGCGTCTCGCATCCTATAAGTGTCTGTGTAGCCACTCAAAGCGATGTTTCTCGGACATTGCAACATAAATCGTCTGATCCCCCATCCCTCCCCTTCGCCCCTAATCGTCGTCCCTAACGCCAGTATGTGTAGTTATTAAGTATCGTTTTAACTATTCCCTTTCCAAATGCAAGTACAAAGAATTTAATACCTTTAGACTGCAGAACCCCAAATTTATTAGTCCCGTTCCTCTTGAAGTAGACCCTGAAGTCGGCAGGTATATCCTTAATGCCAGGCGGCTTGTAGTTCCAGGTTCGATCAGTCAGGAGCTGTCCCGTCGCTGGGTTGTATATGGTCTTCTCGGATGTGAAGTAGCCGAGACCCATGATGAAAGCACCTTCGATCTGTGACAGGAATCTTTAGTTGATATATAATGTTACAATATTAACGTTATTATATTTTTTGGCCGTTATGACCCGTTGACTTCTCCGTATTATAAGGTTCGTGATAAGTACATTCACGCTGCTTTCTTGAGACTAATGGCTTTCTAATTATGTGTGTACTTACTTGACCAATATCAATTTCTGGACTCAAGCTTCTTCCGGTATCTTCAAGCAAATCTACTCTTCGTACATCATGATTACCAGTCAATATATCAACTTCAAGCTCTAAAGCTACAACTCCGTATATGAAATAAGGTTTTACACCATCATTGCTTGAATACATGTGAGAAGCTTGCAAATCTATGCCTGCTTTGAACGCTTTTTCGACCAGTTCCTCCCAGGAAGGTTTACCCATCTTCGCTTGTATAGGTTCCAATCTCTTCAGTAAAATCTCACACGCCTTCACAGTAGCAAAAGCTACACATTCACTGCCAATGCTAGCACCAGTTGTCATGGAATTAGGGGAAGTGAAACTCGTACTTGATTTAATACTGACTTTTTCTAAAGCTACTCCAAGCATGTAGGCGGCTACTTGGGCGACTTTTGTGTTAATGCCTTGTCCCATTTCGATGCCTCCATGAGTTATAACTACTGAACCATCGCTGTGTAAAACAGATACTATTGAATTAAAATTTCCAATATAAAATAGGTCGTATGCCATTGGGAGAAGGTTTAGTGCTCGTTTACGCCATCTATTATTCTTGTTGAACTCATCTACCTCTTTATATCGATTTTCGAAATCGGAATCTTTTTTTAATTGCTCAATTAAATCAGGAACGGGATTGTCTTTCTTATCCATATTGTTAAGTCTAACTTCTAATGGGTCTTTGTTGAGATTATGAGCTATTTGTTCCATTATGTTTTCTATCATGGCCACGCCTTCTGTTGAAGCTACAAGATTAGATTCCTTAATTATTAATATCATAATAACGAGTATGTTAGTATTTATATTAAAACAGTTGGTAATATGGTCAGAAACCCAGATTTAAAGATTAAGCATTTCACCTAATGGCAGGTACTTAAGTAATAATGTTTTTTTTTTAGGACTTTTGCTTTTGATTTAGATATAGGACACAGTTATTTTCATGGGATTCTCAAGTACAGACATAATTACTGTGATAATAAAACTTACAAGGAGCTCTACACCAAGTATTAGAAGGCGTGTCTGTCGCGACACTATTAGCTTCTATGTACCACCGCTTGGAATCGTAGCAATTGATGAAATGATTGACGGTTACGGGACTTATCGTTTCATTTTCAGAACAACCGTTGTCTTGATAAAATATGTTTTTTAAATACTGTATTACCCCATCCTTATTTACACCTACCTGAAAATAAATAATCATTTGTGATAATGTGAACGATTATGAGTATGGTATTACCTATTGCAGCAATTTACTGCGGATTAAGTTGAGAATCGTTAAGATCCAAATGATTGCAAAGAATCTCCAAAATATCACCAATATAATTTTAGGTAGGTAAGTAGTAATTTGTACCATAATCCAATCAGTTAGGCTTTCCTTTGTACGCATAACATACATCACAACTCTATGAAGAGTCTAAATAGTAAGGAACTTATTAAACAGCTAGATATATCGAAACATACATCAAAATTGGAATACGTCGGTATCCTCTTGCCAGCGATTTTGACGTTGGTCTGCAGAGGTACGACGAACCGGCAGGTTTTGTTCTGCAAGTGCGATACCAGCGCGGCTGCGCATGCGATTTGGACGGATCGCGATATCTTGCCACCATACGAGCCTCCCACTCGACGGACGATCACGTTCACACTGGAAATATTGTTTTAGGATTACACAGATTATATTCCTTTAAATGGCATGCATACATTTATGAATTTTCATACCTCTACAATAAATACTACTATTTAGTAGTATTTATTGTAGAGGTAGTACCTGTTCGCTGGCATTTTCAAGCACTGCGCTACAGCCACATTTGTCAAATCTAACCATTGAGTGGCCGAATATACTTCCATCCCATCTTCAGTAGGCCTCACTACACACGTCTGAGGTTCCATATAATAATGATATTGTGTTTCCAAATTCAGTTCTCCTTTCAACACTAAATGCACATCATGTCCAGTATTAACTGGTTCTACTGTTTTATTATTCTTTAATCGTTTAGATTTTTCAGGTGATTTTAGAACATCTTTAACAGTTAATATAGGTAGTCTTGCACTTATGCTAGCATATTTTACTTTGACAAGTTTCGCAGCTCTGTTGGCGGTCTTTTCTCTTTTAGCTACGATTATTGCTGCTGGTTGACCGTAGAACTTCACTTCTTTGGAACATAGGATTTCTTCTTCATCAACAACCAGTGGAACATTTAAAGTTGTAAATGTATTTACTCCTGGTATATCCTGAGCAGTGTAGAACGCTATAACTCCTGGGAGTTTCTTGAAACGAAAAATTTCATAGTTAGAATTCTATTTATGTACTATGAAGTATATAAAAATATTAAAATTATTGTGTTGTTATGGTAGTCACAATAAATAGATCGTTACATTATATTTACAAGAATTATACAAAGTTACACTCACCATAGCTTCTGTAGTATCAAAACCGCTTATAATACTGCCAGGTTTAGCATCAGCGCAAACAAATGCACCATGCACTTCATCAATAACCGACTGCAAATCATTCGCAAAGGTAGCTTCTCCACTACACTGCACGAGAGCTTCTATTTTTGGTATTGGCTGATTTAGAGGCCAGATACTTTTGTCCGTGTCAAATGTTTGTGTGCCGTTAGAGGTATTCCTTTTTATTGCTGCGCCTCCTGACCGATACCTTGGATCTAGCTTTCCGTCAGGGCATAAATATAATAACGCCTAGAATACATTAGTAAATAAATTAGTAAATTCATGCATATTTTCAAGGTTGCCTTATCTACTTTTGGTAAAATTTTCAGTAAATTGAAAAGATAAGTTATTAAAAATATTTTTTATATTTGAGAAATTGTAATCAAGAAAGAACTTACAACATCGATTTTGAGGCTTTTCAGAATAAAAGATCAAGTGCGATAAAGTCAATCTATAATAACATTCTAACAAGAACATTTATAAAACCCTAAAAACGTCCTTGCTAAGCATAAAGTATAATGGTCCATATTATACCATAGTGTTAGAAAATAACATACAGGTTAAAAATAAAAGGGACTAACATTCACAAACCTTATAGAAAAGAGTAACGGCCAACATCCTCCGATAATCCACCCCTGGTTCCGGTGGTGCCTCCTCAGGCTTAACCTCTTCAAATAAACTCTTCACAGCAATCTGAACTGTCTCATCACTAAACAGCTCTTTACCAACCAAGGCGCTCTCAGTTTTCTCAGCGTGGATGAAACTGGGTGATATGCTTCCGAATACCAGTGTACATTTTTCTATTATGGTGGAGTCGTGTTTGAATTTGAAGAGGAAGCCTGCGTTGACGACGGCGTGCGCGTTTTGTGAGCGAGGCATGATCTTAAAAGAAATGAGAAATAGTTTATATGAATGAAATAATTTCGGGGACAAAAATTGAATACAATATTAAAAAAATAATAATTAAAACAATGTAACAGGAGCCAATATTAATAAGAAGAGCCGCCTGATGGAAAGCAGTCATGGCCACCCTTGCACGTAAGAGAATCAGTGCAGGGGAGGACTTATGCGTTGCTGATCTTTGAGAACCCTAAATACCTGCTTTTTGAAGAACCCTATGGCATAGGGAAACACCTCAAAAGGTAGCTCATTCAACAATAGAACACTCTAGAATTTTTAGAACAATATTGTTTGCAAAAAATATTCTTACCTTATAAGTTTTAACCGAACACCATTTCGATAGAGGAGGCAACATAATATTGAGTATAATTTTTCTTTTCATGCTCAGTTTTAAGAATGCAGGCAACGAAACAGCCTTCGTTTTGTGAGCTCCTTCCGCTGTAAATCACAATTTATAAACTTAAAAGGATACGGGTCGATCAATTAATCATACAAACGTAGTCCTTGTTTTCTTCTCTGGGTACACGGTAGCCGAATGGTACAAACGCTCACGAAACGAAACGCTCGTAGATATGTATCTCTATCGCTCTTGCGTATTAGCGTGACAGAGCCAGACTACCTTTCGCGGCGTTTCGTTTTCCGTCGTAGAAATGCCATTCGGCTACGGCACCTGGATATTGTTAGGCCTGCGACACATATGTTTTCTATGTATATATGTATTTGTATATTATATATATCGTTGTCCGAGTACCCACAACACAAGCCTTCTTGAGCTTACCGTGGGCCTCAGTCAATCTGTGTAAGAATGTCCTATAATATTTATTTATTTATATGTATGTAGCTTTCACAACTGGAAGCCAGCCGCATGCAAAATTTATGGACTGGCATGCAAGTACTTTGTACGTGGTTGGCATGCCAGTCGTGCAAGCTACAATGTGTATCGCAGGCTGTATGGAAAATATTAGGTACAACACGATTTGGCGTGTTTTCACCATATTGCATATTTGATTTTCTTAAATCTTGATATATGTGGTGCCAGGCGCGTGCATGAACCTGAGTAGCGGCCTGTGTTTAAATGTGTCGAATTAATCATTTATAAGAACGAACTTTCATAATCAAATGAAGGCGCATAAACCAAAATCCATCAAGTTGTGTAAAATATTTCCAATAACACTCAGAGAGGAAAATCAGGACTATATTTGTATGATAAACTTGTTTCGGAGCGTTCCTCTCCTGTCTCAAGTTTCCTCGCTGAAATACGGTTCACTGGTAGCTGAGCGGCTATTTTACGTTGAAAATTCTTCGAATTTCAGTTTTTGCTTTCAATTTATTTCCGGTTATGGAAATCTATTAGCTATTGAGGATTTATTGAACAAGAGGAAAAATAAACTTTAAAATATGAAATTCAATAGATTTTTAGGGCCATTTCTCATGAATTTTATAGCCATTATTGGTTCAAAAGTTTGTAAGAGCACTTACCTATGGTTATGATAGCTCCAACTGTTTCAAAAAGCAGAAATAAGTCTGATTGAAAGTCGGTATTAACGTATTTCATGTAAAGGTTACCTCCAATGGTGCCAATCTGAAAAAATATAAAATATTGTATAAGTGACAATTCAAATATGTGTGTAAAATTGTATAAAACCTGTTGCGTAATAGGAAAGACCGAGGTTGTGACAGAGGAGATTTGTGACAACGAGAATTTTTGGGACTCATTAACTATTAGGTTTTTTAAATCAAGACTAGGGCTAATAATCGCGCGCGCGCTATTGCGAACTGGCTGATAGGTACCTAGTTAATAAATTCTCAAAAATCGAGTTTGTCACAACTCACCTCTATCACAACTCATCTCGGTCTCTTTTAATATTATTATGTAGGTACTCGTTCAACCTAGACCAATAGACTTATAAGGGAAATCTTATCTTTACAATTTTTTACCTGTCTTGAATTCCAGTAATTTATATTTTCATTCTATATGCCTTCCTCAAAATTTTTAAACATGATCAATTTGAAGTTTCTTTCAAGTCATTTTCAGGTTGATTTTTTAATGTTCGCTTGGAAGATTAATTTTCTAAAAGAAATCCCCGCGAGAAATATGCGATACTTTGTCCGACAACTTCAAACTTTCCACTTTTAAAACTAAACTTGTAAATTATTTTGTTACTAACTTTGTAATATAAATTATATTTATCGTAAAATTCTAATTTGTGGATATTACACATTTTTAGCCTTCACGAAAATATTAATAATTCATACTAATATTATAAGTGGGAAAGTGTGTGTGTCTGTTTATTTGTCCGTTTTTCACGGCAAAACGGAGGATTTGACGTGATTTTCTATCTGGAGATAGTTGAAGGGATGGAGACATAGGCTACTTTTCGTCTCTTTCAAACCCCTCCTTACCTAAAATGGGGGGAGGACGTTTGTATGAAGCATTCCGCAATTTTCGTGAATTTAACGCGAGCGAAGCCGCGGGCCAAAGCGGGTATCTATAATAAGGGAGACTCATTGAGACAGCAGTAAGGTAGCGTTCCCACTTAAGACGATACGGTAGGGGTCAATTCTCCATACAAACGCTCTCGACTGTTTCCTCCCTGGTTTTTGAAGATAGAGCAATGATTTTTTCAACACAGATTGTTATTATTTTTATCTGTGTCGGACCGTTTTGATTTTTTTGATATTCTGATTTTTAAAGACTCTAGAGCCAATCAAAAATTTCCAAAAACCGCCTTTTTCATTGTGGCGCAAAAAAAGGTGTGATACTCAAGATTGGTAACAATTAACCAAAAAAGCTAAACAGTCCGACATAGATTATTTCATTGTTATTCAGATTCTCAAATTTCGTTCCGATTGATTAAGTTTTGAAGGAGGAAAGAGCCGAGAGCGGAACCTCGATTTTAAAGATTTTTTTGAAATATCTTTTGACTGAGTTGTTATTAATGGACAATTTTTTTTCGATAAATCTAGTTAATAACACTTGTATATTTAACTAAAATTCCCAAGTTGAAAGGGGGGCTCCTTTCCATTTTAGCATTTTCGCTACCGTATCCTCTTAAGCGTCGCGTGTCTCGGGGCGCGCAACGGACGTTTCCGCCACGCCGCCTGAATGTAATTCGAAAAAGTCTCCTCAGTACATTTTGTATAGGAAGGACGTAAGACGCGCCCCAGGCGGCGCAGCGCGCGCCACGCCGCCGCCACGCCACCTGGGGCGCGTCTTACGTCCTTCCTATACAAAATGTACTGAGGAGACTTTTTCGAATTACATTCAGGCGGCGTGGCGCGGACGTCCGTTCCGCACCTCAGGACATGCGTCTCTTAAGTGTGGCCGGTCTCTTACAGTTGTTGTTGAGATAACTTTAACATACCAATAATACGCAATCTTATTACATATAACCCGCAAACGTCGGGTGGCAATAGGCTACTAGACTTATATCGAATATGGCACAAGAAATAATTGTTTTCTGTAGTATTTGACATAAGAAACCAATGTCTATAGATTTTGAGTATTAAAAGTGTAAGTATGATGACTACGTATTTTTGATTAAAAATGGGTGTAATATTTTTTTTTACTTTGGACACCGAAACGCTGTCAGCCATGTAGTGACATCATAGAAGCTAACTTAAATTTATGTCGAATCAATCACTGAAATAATGAACTTTATGCCTCATACATAAATGTCAGAAAATATTGTGTTAAATTTGATTGACGTCATGCACAGACAACTCGCTCTACGAATTGTATAGTTTTATAATATAGGTTAAGGTACTAGTGCGATGAAACGGCGTCCTGTAACACAGAGTTTCCTAGCTCAGGACACAGGGTCGCGATTTTCTGTAATTGTTAATTTATATAATAAACTTTTTTCATTTTTTTTTCATTTTTCAATCTATAGATTATTAACATGGCTAATGTTGTTTTATAACCCCCGACGCAAAGACGGAGTGTTATAAGTTTGACGTGTCTGTATGTTTGTCTGTTTGTCTGTCTGTCTGTGTGTGTCTCTGTCTGTGGCATCGTAGCTCCCGAACGGATGAACCGATTTAGATTCAGTTTTTTTTTGTCTGAAAGAAAGTTTCATGAAAATTCGTCTACTATGTCACGGTCGGGGGTTTTTTCAAAATTTTAATGTTGTGATTAGGTTATGTCTGATTAAGTGAAAGTATACTTTAAACATGTTTTCCCCTCACTAGCTCGGAAACACGTGTTTTGTCGTTTAATACCAGCGGGTAAAAACGCATTTTATCCACTAGTGGGTAAAGTAATTTGACCTTGAATAAAGTCAAATTGACTGCTTTAAAATTGATAAAAGTAGGTGAATCTAGTAATAAAGATGATTTACCACCTGTGGAACTACTGGAAGCAGTGATAAACGCATTTTTTGCGTTGTAGTTTCCTCGCTATAGTGAGGGGAAAAGTTTTGTGTTACACTCGGGTGCAACTGTATTTTACTTCTCGTGTGTTAAAAAACTCGCAAGTTCAGGATTCTATTGTCGAAGCACTCGCTTCGCTCGTGGTTCAACTATAGAATCCTTTCACTTGCTCGTTTTTCAATTCCACACTCGGCGTTAAAATACAACTTTGCCCCCTTGTATAACAAATAACTATTTTTGCGGTTTTCAAGTCCTAATAAAATATGGTAATATTTTTTTCGGTTAATTGGACAGTAATTAATAATATAAGATAGACCTTAAAGAAGGGTCAAGTAGCCTATATCACTATTTCACAATAGTTATAATTGCCACCCGACAGTTACACTTCGCCATTCTTTGGCTTCATTGCCCGTTCAACAAGATAAAATTCACGCCGAGTATACTATGTTACATATCAACCCAGAAATAGGCACAGAATTTTCATTGCCAATGTCAGTGATGAAATAGCCCAAAGATCTCGTGTAATTTGTAAATGGTCCTAAAAGTTACTGTCCATTATGTCCAACGTCCAGTATTTCACCAGGAATCGCAACCGTTACTGCTATTGGAAACACATCCACTTGTTTACTGTATTGTCATTCAATAAATTTCAAATCGACACTGTTTTCGCAATTTCTATCGTGTCTGTAAAGTGTGGTGGAACACAGCAACATTAAATAAATGGATTGCTATGTCTGTGATGACAAGTTACCTTACACCGGAACAAAATTTTATTTTCATCTCGAATACGACTAAAATCAAATAAGATCATGAGTGTTTTAGTAGATATACTTATGTAAGTTATGTATGTAAATGGGTGAATCAACTTTTTCTTGCCTGTTATTGCGATGGTTACG
This sequence comes from Leguminivora glycinivorella, assembly GCF_023078275.1. Lineage (NCBI taxonomy): Eukaryota > Metazoa > Arthropoda > Insecta > Lepidoptera > Tortricidae > Leguminivora > Leguminivora glycinivorella. The sequence goes on along the minus strand of NC_062987.1, from coordinate 20,147,326 downwards.
GTCCCCTGAGTCACGCCGGTTTTACGCAAAATTATGCTACTTAAGCTATGCAAACATGCATTTTACTGGTGTTAACAAGCCCTTTCCTTAATTTGCTACCTACGAACATGGATCACGTGCATGCTTGCATAATTTCGGTAGCATAATTTTGCGTAAAACCAGCGTAACTCAGGGGACCGTAACCATGCCAATAACAGGCAAGAAAAAGTTGATTCACCCAAATGCGACCTTTAAGATAAAGTATCGTTATTTTTGAAAAAAAAAAGAGTTATATAGCTAGAGTCGACGGTTTTTCTAAGTTGATAATTATCTTATCTAACACTAACATTTCTCACAGGTACATGGGCTACTAAATCCATGTGCTCATGAAACTGCTTGAGGTAAGCAAAATCTTCATTCTGCGCTGCCATCAGTACGAAGACTTCCATCATATCTGTTAAGGTCATGCCAGCTCCCAGTACTAGGTTCACATCCATGATGTACCCTTTGATTTCGGCCACGTTGAAAATGTCTATCACATTTGAGGGGTATTTTTCGACATGGTATACACCTGAAAATAAAATAGACATTTTAATAGGGACTATTTCCATAACGTTCAGAGTTTTTTAGTGAGAAAGAATTGAAATATGCTGAAATGTTTTCTATTTCACTTCAAGAGCGACTGCGACGCATGCAACTGCGTCGAAATATTGGGAGCTCGACAAAAATCAAAAAAGTAATCGAGGTCTAAGTTTGTTTAACCTTCGTTCCTTAAAACCATGAGGGAGCTTGAAGTTACGTGGTAACCCGCTCAATGTTTATGAACCACTTGCTACGCTTGTAGTTCAATTTCAGGATTTTGTATATTGGCATGAGCTGGTAAACCAAATAATTATTAGTAATTGTAATTACCTTGTCCTGTATTTCCAGCAATCAATTTGTACTCCTTACACATTGCCATAATCTCAAACACATGTTCAAGACTATACGCTTTGTACCATTTCTGTGCTCCATACTCTAAAGTTATTAATTCCTTGTTTGCTTTTTCTACTATACACCAATCATCATCAGGTTTCTCTTTCACCTCTTCAAAGTTTAGTTTACCAAGTAGAACGTCATTATCTTTATTCTTATGTGCACATTTTTTATTGCAAGAGACACCACAAGGTTTGAACATTCCTAAATCTTCAAGATCTGTTAGTTTATTGGTTAGATTTTTATCTGTGTCTGTAGCGAAGGTTTTGAATGCGTCTGCGATTGATCTGTATCCTGTGCATCTGCAGATGTTTCCAGCGAATGAATTTTCAATTTCTGTTGTAGTTAGTTTACCTTTCTTTGCTGTATGAAGGCTGTAATAAATGAGTTAAATCTGAGTTAATGATTCTGTATTCCCATTCGAAAATATGCAATCTATGTGAAGTATCAAACTAGGTAAATAACGTATGAACTTTCCGGTATAAGTATACCTACATACCACGTCAAGGAATCTTGGCCAAGATGGGACACGCTGACAACACTGATTGTCGCATGTGTGGCGAAGAGGAAGAGTCCGTCAGACATCTAATGTGTGAATGTTACGCCCTCGCCAGACAAAGAATGAAGAACTTTGGAGCAGGCTATCTGGTACCAAAGGACTTCAGAGAGCTACCCATGAGCCTCATCATCCGATACGTGGAAATGGTCGAGAAGCTCCTGAATAGCTGAAGGATCCTAGGATCGTAGGGGGTAATTGCACAAAAGATCCCGATGGGTCGAAGTGTATCCGGAAGGGCCCCCGCAGATTTAAGATAAGATAAGATAAGATACATACCACGTCAATACTTAACGGCGATATAAACAAGAGGCATTGAAACATTGAAAGTAATTTATGTAGGAAGACTTTTGCATATACATAGACACTGTGAATGTTTGTTTCATGAGAGTAAAATGAAATTTAACAGTTTGTTTCTAGCTTTTTGAAAGTGTTTGTTACAAAAGAGGGAAGGAAAGTGGAATGGAATAGAATAAGAGCTCTTATAAGTTCTATAAAGGATACATACATATAACATACATATTATTATAATCACGCCTGTATCCCATAAAGGGGTAGGCAGAGCACATGAACTACTCAAGTTTCAGTGCCACTCTTGGCAAAAAGGGGTTGAAAGAAATCAAAATTGTGACATTGCAGTGACAGGTTGCCAGCCTCTCGCCTACGAAACAATTTAACCCATATCCCATTGTCGACTTCTACGACACCCACAGGAAGAAAGGGGGTGGTGAAATTTTTAGGTTACGGTGACCGCTTTACATCAGGCGGGCCGTATACTTGTTTGCCACCGACGTAGTATAAAAAAAAAAAAAAATTTTAACCCGTCACCACACGGGCTTAAAGGATTCAGGAACTAATATTTTTCACAAACACGAATAATGTCCTTGGAACACGGTACCTTCTTTTTAACACGCTTTTATTACTTTATAAGCAGGGTCAATAACAACTGCAGTAGAAGGCTACATAAAATTTTGCTCTATGGTTATAACACTAGCTCCTCACCTATACATGTTCATGATCCATCCAGGGGTGCAGTACCCACACTGTGTCCCATTGAACTTGGCCAGCCTGGTCTGAATGTCGTGGTAACCCTTGTTCCTGTTGCCTATTCCTTCCACTGTCGTGATCTCCCAGCCGTGGCAGGAGAGGATGGACACGAGACACTGAAATTGTTATTTAAATAATATAACAAATTTCTATCTTCATCAGTTGCCACTAGATGTGGAACCTTCAATAACATAACGATGTCCGAAATATAAAAAAAAAGCATCGTATCCTGTAAAATAGAACATGAAGTTAGATTTTAGTTCAAAAAGATATTCAGAAGCCACTAGTTCGAATTTAATAAGACTAGTTGTCAAGGTGATATAACAGTAGTAAACGGACCCATGACTTTATAGAAGAAGTTAAACGCAAAATTACAATTATGTATGAAACATCGTTGAGGAACATTTTAATGTACTTACAGAGTTAACGGCAAAAGTCTTCATCTCATCAGTGGGCGGTGTAGCAGCACGCACGGATACTATACAGGCCCCACAACCACCTTCGTGGCACATCGCCTTCGTACCGCGGAGGTCTGCTATAGTCCGAATATACTCGTTCAAGGACACGTCTGGTCCGAATTTGCCATTGGCTGAAAATTAGAAAATTGTGTTCTTACACACATAACAATTTTTTTTTCTGAAAAACAACGGCGATAAGGCCCTAGTCACATAAATTAGAAATAGACATAGCCTAAATTAGAGTTCACGTATTCAGTATAATAGCAGTATGTTCGGGAACATTTTTGCCGAATTTGTACCATTTTAAACTGTTATTTAATTAAGCACTTCGTTGTAAACAAAAATAATATAAAATATAATAAAATTTTCAGAAGGCGAACATACCTATCCCTTTAAGGGGGTGCGTATCGATCGATATAACTTTTTTTCATATATTTTTAGTCGTTATAACGATCATTTGATATAATTATTGAATCATATAACAACAAATAATATACTGACAAATTGTATAATTCTTATTGAATATAATGATCATTTTTTCGAATAACATTTATTATAACATACTTTGTGATGATGATGATAACATACTTTGTGTATAATGCTTATTTCCGATAATAAATAAATTGTATAACACAAATTCTTTCTAGAGCACAGTTAGAATAAAAAAAAATTGTATCTACAAGAAATTAGATCCATCACATACCAGAAAAGTAGATTAGGTTAGAACTGTGACCCCTACACACAACGTGCTGCTACCAGAAAAATAGGTTAGGTGAGAACTGTGACCCTTAAACATATGCACTGCTATCAGAAAAGTAGGTTAGGTTAGGTTAGAACTGTGAAGGGGTGCAGGGCTGGTAGACCTCCTCGTGGTGCACCCTGGGAGGGGGAGAGTAGCCGCTCAGTTGCGCGTTCGCTATTCTCCCTCTGCGAACTACCAGTCACAGAATGGTTGTCGCAGTGAGTCTCTCCTGCGTAGGCTTCAGTGCCGTGTCGGATGACGTTTGCTGCTCCTGAGATGCCTCAGGTAATCTGAGGTGCTAGGGATGCAGTAGTCTTGGTGGGGTGCTTAGCACCGTTTGTTGTCGGGGCCCAATTCAGGGTCAGCGGCTGCTTTGGTGGCGTGGGATGGCTGGCCTTCAAGGCTTGCGGCGCGGCGAATCTGGCAGTCACGTTTATGTGGCTGCTGGATGGGGTTTTGGCCCCCGTCGGGCAACCCGGAACCCGCACTGAGCGGCCCGGGGGCGCTGCTCACTGAGAGCAGTGCCGCGTGGAGTAAACCACTATAAAAAATCCCCAATCCCAAGGTGAGCGGATCGTGCCGAGGGGATGAATGGCTGGAGGGAATCCAGTGCCTAGCGTGCGGGGGAGCTCACCCCCGAAAAAAGAGATCGAAAAAAGTCAAAATGAAGGCCGATTGCGAAAAAAAATCCCCAGGCGGGTCTCCAAGAGGAGGAAGCCCGCCCGCTCACTCTAACGAGTGGCGGCTGCCCTCCGTATGCTGGGGTGGGCAACAATCGCCTCGTAGGCCGGCAGAGTGCCGGTCTCCGTGAACATAACCTTGGCTTGTTGAAAATGGACACTGATACACATTCGAAACAGGATTTTGTTGAAAGGGAGGTGAAGGACTGTGGCCCGATGTCGCACTCCAACACAATTGAACCTGGAAATCCAGGACTCAGAGGTAACGGCTCGCCGTCACGAGACGGAAAGGGTGGTTCCGTTCTTGAATCGACCGTTGATGAACCTAAGAAGGCGGCAGCAGCGTTGACAACTATTGTATCTGCCTCGGAGGATAACATATCGGAATCCTCAACGAGTGCAGGAATACGGAGTCGACTGAGGAGCCGGAGATCGCTACCGGATATTCGCGTGTTTTTAACTCGCTGTGATTCTCCAGCTCCGAAGTGTAGCAATATGCTGTCTCAAACTGCGACAGAAAAAACGACTGAAACCATATTGGGTGAACAAGAGGCAAGGGTCGAAGGATCTGACGCCGGGAGCATAACTGTGCGGTCCCGGTCAGTTTTGGATGAATGGCATGGAGACGATCGGGCAGAGTCAGACTCGGCAATGAGCTGCCAGTCACTGAGTGACAGTGACCGTCGGTTTTGGCGGAAACGCAATCTAAGAGGTTCCGGGTCAGATTCAGACGGGACTTCCGAGAAGGAGAAGTCAAAGTCCACACCAAAGAGGGGCCGTAGTCATGCCACTGGCAAATACGCGGGCTTGGGCAAGACCCGAGAAAATTACAAAGCGGCGACGGAAAAATACCGTCGACAAGAAGCGGACAAAACAGAGGGTGAGGCAGAGGTTGAGAACATGATCATCCGCATGCGGCCAACTACGGATCGTACAGTACCGCTTGGTAGAGAGCCCGATAAGGTGTCAATGTCGGCTCTTAACAACCAAGTTCTAGATAGCGTGGCTGTAGTCAACAAAGTGGTCGCTACGTCCAAGAACTTGAAGGGTACCTACCAAAAGAAGTTAAAGGAAGCTGCCATGGCGATTACTGACTTTGCCCAAGTGATGCTAGAACGCACCACCACGGAAGAGACTAAGGTGCTGCAGTGCACTGTCTCCCGTCTGCAAGCACAAATACTGGATCTCCAAAAGGAGCAAGAGGAGTTACGGAAGGAGCTGCGTCTCGCTAGAGTAGCTCCATTCCCGCAATTACCGGCATCACAGCAGTCGCCTGTAGCACCATCCGTTGTGTCTCAGGAGGAGACTGAGCGCACCATGATGATAAAGGTGGGCACAATGGTGAACGCCCGGTTGGAAACCTTAGAGGACAGGCTTCTTCCAGCAAAGACTGTGCGGCCACCGTTGGCCGCAGACAAAACTAAAAAGATGGCCCAACCAGTCCCTAATGTGGACAATAGGCAGGCAGCAATAGCACACACATCCCCAGTGGTACAATCCGCTGCTGGACCAAGTGGGGTGAACAAACAGAAGGCACCTAAGGGCTCACAGCAGTCAGCAGGAGTTCCCGAGAATAAGGGAAAGGAAATGACAAAGAAAAAGGTCAAGAAAAAGAGAAAGGTGGCTCAATCAACGGAAGCACCGTGCGAGCCTCGTCCTTTACCACCTGCTCCGGCCAACGTCGTAGAAGAGGCCTGGACAAAGGTGGTTAAAAAGGGCAAAAAGAAGAAGGAAGTTAGTCCTCTGCTGCAACGAGTTACTCCCAAGAAGAAAGCCCGCAAACTGAAGCCTCCACGCTCAGCGGCAATTGTCCTCACGCTGAAGCCAGAAGCTGAGGGTGAAAAAATCACCTACGGAGACATACTTAAGGAGGCCAGGTCTAAAATCGACCTAAACGAGCTGCAAATTGAGGGAGTTCGGTTCAAGCGGGCAGTTACAGGGGCTACCATTATTGAGGTCCCGGGTGCAACCAGTGGCGAAAAAGCAGATGCTCTCGCCAACAAACTGAGGGAAAAACTGAACAATGATATTGTTAATGTCTCCAGGCCGACTAAAACCGCTGAAGTGCGCATCTCCGGGTTGGACGACTCTGTCACGCCTGAGGATGTGAAAGAAGCTCTGAGAAAAATGGGCGGGTGTCACTTAGACCAAATAAAGTGTGGCGAAATACGCCAGGACTTTTCAGGCCTGGGTTCTATTTGGGTCCGCTGCCCAATTACGGTGGCAAAAAAGCTGACTGATAGTGGACGGCTACTTGTTGGATGGGTGTCAGCAAGGATTCAATTGTTGGACCAAAAGCCTATGCGCTGCTTCCGCTGCCTTGAAGCGGGTCATGTGCGCGCGCAGTGTAAAGCTGAAGAGGATCGCAGTGACTTGTGTTACCGCTGCGGCCAGTCTGGTCACAAGGCGGCCACGTGCTCTGCCACACCACATTGCGCTGTCTGCGCGGCAGCCAATAAACCGGCAGAACATACAGTTGGGAGCAAAGTATGCACTGCCTCTAAAATTAGTAAGAAAGGGAACAGAAATCGTGGAGGCTCCCTAGCCCCCTCGCACTCTGTCCACCAACCCGCTACAAATAAGGCGGCTGAGGATGTGCAGGCAGTGCCTATGGAAACAACACAATAATGGCGCTAAAATTCGTACAAGTGAATCTCAACCACTGCCTCAATGCTCAGGATCTTCTGTTTCAGAGCATGGCGCAGTGGGTAGCACATGTGGCTATCCTCTCGGAACCCTACCACATCCCCCAAAGGGACAACTGGGCAGGGGATTACGATGGATCGGTGGCGGTAGTCACTCAAACAGCTGTTGGCTCACCGCCATTCGAAAAGGTAGAGAAAGGCAAAGGTTACGTAGCTGTGCTAATTGGTGGCATTACAGTAATCAGTGTGTACTTTTCACCAAACAGAAGTGTGGCTGAGTTTGAAGACTTCTTAGTAGAACTAGGATTGATCATTGGTCGGTGTAACCCGCGCCCCGTGCTTGTTGCCGGTGACTTTAACGCTAAATCCGTGGCGTGGGGCTCGCCATCAACGGACAGGCGTGGTCAAGAATTAGAGGAGTGGGCAGTTACGACAGGTCTGGCTGTCCTAAATCGGGGGTCAGCCGATACATGCGTGCGGCAACAGGGCGGCTCTATTGTAGACGTGGCGTTTGCAAATGCCGCCATTGCACGCCGTATTCAGGAATGGAAAGTACTCGAGAGTGTAGAAACATTGTCGGACCATCGCTATATACGATTCAGTGTTTCTGCACTTCCAGATACTGCAAACGGTCCAATTAGCAAATCTTTGCCGGGCGATGGACCAAGATGGGCATTAAAACGTCTTGACAGGGATGCACTTCTTCTTGCCGCCGAGGTGCAGGCATGGAACCCGGTCCGGGGGGACCCTATTGATGTAGAGGCTGAGGCTAAATGGCTGGGTGAAGCCATTACCAGCATTTGCGATGCTGCAATGCCTCGAACTAAGCCTCTCCCTCCTAGACGTCAAGTTTACTGGTGGTCTCCGGAGCTTGCTCAATTAAGAGAGTCATGTGTTGCAGCGAGGCGCCTTTACAGTCACCAACGAAGGCGCAGACTCCGAGACATTACTCGGGAGACAGAATTGTATGCAGCATACAGAGAGCACGCAAAAAAACTGCATACCGCTATAAGGCAGGCAAAAGAGAGCTCATATCGGGAAATGCTTGAGACGTTAAATAACGATCCCTGGGGGCGACCATATAAAATGGTCAGAAACAAACTTCGCGCATGGGCTCCTCCCTTAACGCGAAGTTTGGAGCCGGATCTTCTACGAAATGTAGTGGAAGAGCTTTTCCCGGCCTGTGACAATTTCACACCACCGGTCATGGCACCCCCCGCAGCAGTCGAAAACGATGAGGAGGAGACACCTGAGGTGTCTAGTGACGAACTAGGAGCAGCTGTGCTTAGACTCAGGGCCAAAAACAAAGCACCTGGGCCTGACGGTATACCAGGCCGCACCTTAGTCTTAGCCAGCAAAGCTCTGGAGTCACGACTGCTGCGTATGTTTTCAGCCTGCCTTCAACAAGGTAGATTTCCACGACAGTGGAAAACAGGCAAGCTGGTACTACTGAAGAAGGAAGGGCGGCCAGCGGACTCTCCATCTGCCTACCGCCCAATTGTTTTGCTTGACGAGATCGCAAAGCTGTTTGAGCGTATAATAGCTAGCCGTCTCATCAAGCATCTCATCCGAGTTGGCCCTGACGTTGCAGACTGCCAGTTTGGATTCCGCCACGGCCGGTCAACGGTCGGCGCTATTCAGCGGGTGAAGGTCCTGGCTGATGAGGCTGTGTCCCGGGGTGAAGTCATCCTAGCGGTATCCCTGGACATATCAAACGCCTTTAACTCCCTACCATGGGGCTGCGTTAAGGAGGCGCTGCGGTACCACCAGGTGCCAGATTATTTAAAGCGGACAGTTGACGCGTACCTTTCGGACAGGTCCGTCACTTACCCGGGTCGGGAAGAGTGGGCGAGATACCCAATGTCTTGCGGTGTTCCACAGGGGTCGATTCTAGGGCCACTCCTGTGGAATATTGGGTATGATTGGGTCTTGCGAGGAGAAAACATACAAGACGTAAACCTCATCTGTTACGCCGATGACACACTAGTGACTGCCCGCGGGAAAACCTTTAGGGAGGCCGCCATATTTGCAACTGCCGGAGTTGCTGACGTTGTCGGTCGCATCCGGCGACTGGGGTTAAAAGTGGCCCTACATAAATCGGAAGCTTTATGCTTTCATGGGCCTCGCAAGGCGCCACCTCCGGCGGCACATATTATAGTGGGTGGAACACAGATCAACGTCCAGTCCACTATGAAGTACCTAGGTCTCACGCTTGATAGCCGATGGAACTTTCGCGCGCACTTCAAGTGCCTAATGCCGAAGCTGCTGGGAGCAGCTGGCGCTCTTGGGCGTATACTCCCAAACACGGGAGGGCCCAGAGCATCGAGTCGACGGCTGTACATCGGGGTCGTCAGATCTATGGCCTTGTACGGAGCTCCAGTTTGGGCGGATATCTTAAAGAGGGAACAGGTAGCTCTACTTCGTGCACCGCAGAGAGCTATCACTACTAGAGCTATAAGAGGATACCGTACCATCTCTTTTGAAGCGGCATGTGTGCTGGCTGGGTCCCTACCATGGGATTTAGATGCAAAAGCCCTCGCAGTCGTTTACCGCTGGCGTGAGGAGGCGCATCTCAATGGAGACTCGCCAGCACCACGAGAAATCCTAGGATGGCGAGACGGAATTCGTGACGAAATGGTGGAAATTTGGGAACAGAGACTAGCGCAGCCCAGTGCAGGTCATCTCACTATTGAAGCGGTTCGTCCAGTCCTCAAGCAATGGCTTGACCGGACACATGGTGTGCTGACTTTCCGGCTCACACAGATCCTCTCGGGACATGGATGTTTCGGGAAGTATCTCAAGGACAGAGCCGGAAGGGAAGTAACTGCAGTGTGCCATCACTGCGACTGCCCGGAGGACACTGCACAGCACACTTTGGCAGTGTGCCCAGCATGGGAGGAAGAACGCAGCACTTTAAGCGCTGTGGTTGGTCATGACCTGTCTCTACCCTTCGTCATCCGAAGTATGGTGGACAGCGATAGGTCATGGAAAGCTGTGCTGGACTTCTGCGAAGGAGTCATGGCCCAGAAGGAGATGGCAGAGCGTGGCAGGGAAGACGATCCAGCTTCCCAACCAATACGCCGAAAACGTGTGGGGCGACGGCGACTGGCGTATGACCGCCGACTACCCCCTTAAAGGGTCCTGTGGGCGACAGACTCGGGGACGTCTGTCGCCTACATAAAGGTCCCTGGGGCGGCAAGCACGCTGCATCTGAGGCGCGCGATATGGTGATTGGGAGGGCAAAACACCCTCCACAGATGTTGTTAGTGGCTGACGAGGTTGCGGAGGAGTGCCGAAACGTGCCTGCGACCTCGTCCTGTAAGCCCTGAGGCGGCAATCGAGGGGTTTTAGTGGGTACACCATGGGTCTCATTAGCCTATATGGGAGTCCCACATAACCATCCCAGGCCGGTCCCTGCGCCTGGGATGGTATGCGTAATGCATTTCCCCTCGTTAAAAAAAAAAAAAAAAAAAAAAAAAAGGTTAGAACTGTGATCCCTTGAAAAAAGATTAATATTAATTCATGAAATGTTTTATACTGTTTGCTAGTTATATTATACTAGTCGTATATCAATAGATAGTTATACCATATAACGGTTATTATAAGTGTTATACGGAATAATGATTATACAAAATAAAAGTAGAAATTTTGTGGTTATACCAAATGTTAATTATGTCAAATGAGTGATTATATCCTTTAAATATATACCAGTCTGAGTGGCACCAGATTGCACAGGATAGGAGCGAATGGCGGAATCTAGTGTCGGAGGCCAAGATCCACTTCGGGTCGCTGAGCCATCGCAGTAAGTAAGTAAGTAAATATATACCAAATATTGTTATGTCAAATGTTACTATACCAAAAAAAGTTATACCAATTATTACACACCCCCTTTAAGGGATATCTTTTCAAGTAAACCTTTGAGCAACTTTGAGAACTGCGTGTATTGAGCTTCAATCAGTACCTTGATGGTCCAGAAAAATGGAAAACCTTAACGACATTGAGCTTACTACCCGCTTAAAAGAGGTAATTTCCATGTAGCTTTATAAATCAATTTGAAAGACATTTCACTTTAAAACGAAGTTTTATTTCAACTTCAAGCAATCAATTTACTGTGAACAAATTGAGAAGCCAATTGAATCGAAAACCAATACTTAGAACAGAAGGTTTCGCAACTTGAGAGGTGAATTTGAGTTAACTGACAACGTATTCTAGAGACAAATTGTATTTCGATTTAGAATTCAATTACTAGCTTGCTGCAAAGAGAATGGATACGGACAGCAATGTACGAGTAGCAAAGCATTCTCAAAATTTCGGTGAATTACTGGTTTCATGAGGATTAGTCATTCAAGTTGCCTTCAGAACATTCTTTCCAACATTGTGTATGAAGAAATGTTCTCCTCAACGGTTGAAAATCGCTTCATTTGATGTGAACTGGCGTTTTTGGGCCATTTTTTTTAAAGTTGTCCACCCCACTTTTTTGTAACATGGGTATTTTTTGCGCGATTCCTACTCAGAATCGGGAGGTCTTTCGATCCTGATAGGAGAAAAAAAAATTGTCCCAAGATTTCCATACATTTTTCAAACCTTCCATTCCGTTACCGCCATAAAAACTGTATGAAATAAATTAATAGTTTAAAAAACACTATAAAACACGCTTTTATAAATGCACGTAAAAGCCAAAAATAAATTATGGATCGTTCAAGTTGTCTCTATTTGTGAGCTGAAGTTTAAAAACTATGTGCTTTTAATTATAATATTTGATTGTAAAAGCGTGGGGCGCTGGAACAGGAAAGACTTTTTGTATAACCACAGAATATATAAGTATAACTTGCTGATAAATCAAATTATGCTATGTTACGGGAAGGAGGTTACACAGATTGACGCGCTAACTGGAGTTGCAGCATGACTAGTAGGTTCTACATTAAACAGTCAAATCAATTAAAAGTCAGTGTTCAAAGTAGGTACCAGTTTGTCGAACTCAGACAAAATATGCGCTAGTAGCGAGGAGAGTCGACAGTCACCGACACTTAGAACGCCGCTTTTTTCCGGTAATCAAAGTACAAAAGGGGAAAGTGTCTACAGCGACAGGATGCAGAGTTCTTGTTCGTGGACGAGATATCTTTGGTTCTCTTTGGTAACCCTTAGGCGGCATATGTAAACGTTATGTTCTTATGCAACTTCATTCGCCAGGAAGTTCGAATTAGTATTTGTTTACAAGAAAGTCTTTCCTGTTCCAGCGCCCCACGCTTTTACAATCAAATATTATAATTAAAAGCACATAGTTTTTAAACTTCAGCTCACAAATAGAGACAACTTGAACGATCCATAATTTATTTTTGGCTTTTACGTGCATTTATAAAAGCGTGTTTTATAGTGTTTTTAAACTATTAATTTATTTTATACTTTTTAGTCATTAATATTGAAATAAATACCTTTTAACATTTATACATAAAATTATTTCAAGTAGGCGGATTTTACATGCCATTTGTGGCTTAACGTGTACTTATTGCTAATTGCTACTTAATAATAACTAGCGGCTACCTTCTTATTACGGTATTATCATAAAAATGTTTATACCTAGTAAGTTATCCGTAAAAGATAGACAATATAGACATGTGCCATCGCGGACTTTTTGAAGACATTAGAGAGACATACTTTCGCCATACATTGTTTTGAAGCTCTCAGCTAGTGTGATTTTGTTTGACTCGATTAGAAAATATTGTCACATTTCAACTAATTCAAACAAAATTTAAGTATTTTTTTTTTGCCGAGCCCCCCTTTATTTGCACTTAAGGGTCACAGGAAAACCATTACCCAACTTATTTTAAATACAACGTTGATCTTTCTTTTATGCGGGGGGCTTTGCCCCCCGAGCCCCCCTTTGTTTGCTCTGAAAGGTCACAAGAAAACGCTAACCCAACTTATTTTAAATACTACGGTAATCTTTCTTTTATGTGGGGGGCTTCGCCCCCCGAGCCCCCCTTTTCGTTACTCTTAAGGGTAACCAGAAAACCCTAACCGAACTTATTTTAAATACGACGTTTATCTTTCTTTTATGCGGGGGCTTCGCCCCCAGAGCCCCCCTTTGTTTGCTCTTAAAGGTCACAAGAAAACACTAACCCAACTTATCTTAAATACTACGTTGATCTTTCTTTCATGCGGGGGCTTCGCCCCCCGAGCCCCCCTTTGTTTGCTCTTAAAGGTCACAAGAAAACCCTAACCCAACTTATTTTAAATACTACGTTGATCTTTCTTTTAAGCGGGGCGCTTCGCCCCCCGAGCCCCCCTTTTCGTTACTCTTAAGGGTCACAAGAAAACCCTAAACCAACTTATTTAAAATACAACGTTGATCTTTCTTTCATGCGCGGGGCTTTGCCCCCCGAGCCCCCCTTTGTTTGCTCTGAAAGGTCACAAGAAAACGCTAACCCAACTTATTTTAAATACTACGTTAATCTTTCTTTTATGTGGGGGGCTTCGCCCCCCGAGCCCCCCTTTTCGTTACTCTTAAGTAACCAGAAAACCCTAACCGAACTTATTTTAAATACGACGTTTATCTTTCTTTTATGCGGGGGCTTCGCCCCCGAGCCCCCCCTTTGTTTGCTCTTAAAGGTCACAAGAAAACACTAACCCAACTTATCTTAAATACTACGTTGATCTTTCTTTCATGCGGGGGCTTCGCCCCCGAGCCCCCCTTTGTTTGCTCTTAAAGGTCACAAGAAAACCCTAACCCAACTTATTTTAAATACTACGTTGATCTTTCTTTTAAGCGGGGCGCTTCGCCCTCCGAGCCCCCCTTTTCGTTACTCTTAAGGGTCACAAGAAAACCCTAAACCAACTTATTTAAAATACAACGTTGATCTTTCTTTCATGCGGGGGGCTTCGCCCCCCGAGCCCCCCTTTGTTTGCTCTTAAAGGTCACAAGAAAACGCTAACCCAACTTATTTTAAAAACAACGTTGATCTTTCTTTTATGCGGGGGGCTTCGCCCCCCGAGCCCCCCTTTATTTGCTCTTAAAGGTCACAAGAAAACGCTAACCCAACTTATTTTATATACTACGTTAATCTTTCTTTTATGCTGGGGCTTCGCCCCCGAGCCCCCCTTTTCGTTACTCTTAAGGATCACAAGAAAACCCTAACCCAACTTATTTTAAATACTACGTTGATCTTTCTTTCATGCGGGGGCTTCGCCCCCGAGCCCCCTTTGTTTGCTCTTAAAGGTCACAAGAAAACGCTAACCCAACTTATTTAAAATACAATGTTGATCTTTCTTTCATGCGGGGGCTTCGCCCCCGAGCCCCCTTTGTTTGCTCTTAAGGGTCACAAGAAAACGCTAACCCAACTTATTTTAAAAACAACGTTGATCTTTCTTTTATGCGGGGGCTTCGCCCCCGAGCCCCCTTTGTTTGCTCTTAAAGGTCACAAGAAAACGCTAACCCAACTTATCTTAAATACTACGTTGATCTTTCTTTCATGCGGGGGGCTTCGCCCCCCGAGCCCCCCTTTGTTTGCTCTTAAAGGTCACAAGAAAACGCTAACCCAACTTATCTTAAATACTACGTTGATCTTTCTTTCATGCGGGGGCTTCGCCCCCGAGCCCCCTTTGTTTGCTCTTAAAGGTCACAAGAAAACGCTAACCCAACTTATTCTAAATACTACGTTGATCTTTCTTTCATGCGGGGGCTTCGCCCCCGAGCCCCCTTTGTTTGCTCTTAAAGGTCACAACAAAACGCTAACCCAACTTATTCTAAATACAACGTTGATCTTTCTTTCATGCGGGGGCTTCGCCCCCCGAGCCCCCCTTTGTTTGCTCTTAAAGGTCACAAGAAAACGCTAACCCAACTTATTTTATATACTACGTTAATCTTTCTTTTATGCTGGGGGCTTCGCCCCCCGAGCCCCCCTTTTCGTTACTCTTAAGGATCACAAGAAAACCCTAACCCAACTTATTTTAAATACTACGTTGATCTTTCTTTCATGCGGGGGGCTTCGCGCCCCGAGCCCCCCTTTGTTTGCTCTTAAAGGTCACAAGAAAACGCTAACCCAACTTATTTAAAATACAACGTTGATCTTTCTTTCATGCGGGGGGCTTCGCCCCCCGAGCCCCCCTTTGTTTGCTCTTAAGGGTCACAAGAAAACGCTAACCCAACTTATTTTAAAAACAACGTTGATCTTTCTTTTATGCGGGGGGCTTCGCCCCCCGAGCCCCCCTTTGTTTGCTCTTAAAGGTCACAAGAAAACGCTAACCCAACTTATTTTAAATACTACGTTAATCTTTCTTTTATGCGGGGGGCTTCGCCCCCCGAGCCCCCCTTTGTTTACTCTTAAAGGTCACAAGAAAACGCTAACCCAACTTATCTTAAATACTACGTTGATCTTTCTTTCATGCGGGGGGCTTCGCCCCCCGAGCCCCCTTTTTCTTTACTCTTAAGGATCACAAGAAAACCCTAAACCAACTTATTTTAAATACAACGTTGATCTTTCTTTCATGCGGGGGGCTTCGCCTCCCGAGCCCCCCTTTGTTTGCTTTTAAATGTCACAAGAAAACGCTAACCCAACTTATCTTAAATACTACGTTGATCTTTCTTTCATGCGGGGGGCTTCGCCCCCGAGCCCCCATTTGTTTGCTCTTAAATGTCACAAGAAAACGCTAACCCAACTTATCTTAAATACTACGTTGATCTTTCTTTCATGCGGGGGCTTCGCCCCCGAGCCCCCTTTGTTTGCTCTTAAGGATCACAAGAAAACCCTAAACCAACTTATTTTAAATACAACGTTGATCTTTCTTTCATGCGGGGGCTTCGCCCCCGAGCCCCCTTTGTTTGCTCTTAAATGTCACAAGAAAACGCTAACCCAACTTATATTAAATACTACGTTGATCTTTCTTTCATGGGGGCTTCGCCCCCGAGCCCCCTTTGTTTGCTCTTAAAGGTCACAAGAAAACGCTAACCCAACTTATTCTAAATACAACGTTGATCTTTCTTTCATGCGGGGGCTTCGCCCCCGAGCCCCCTTTGTTTGCTCTTAAAGGTCACAAGAAAACGCTAACCCAACTTATCTTAACTACTATGTTGGTCTTTCTTTCATGCGGGGGCTTCGCCCCCGAGCCCCCCTTTGTTTGCTAAACGCTAACCCAACTTATTATAAATACTACGTTGATCTTTCTTTCATGCGGGGGGCTTCGCCCCCCGAGCCCCCCTTTGTTTGCTCTTAAAGGTCACAAGAAAACGCTAACCCAACTTATCTTAAATACTACGTTGATCTTTCTTTCATGCGGGGGGCTTCGCCCCCCGAGCCCCCCTTTTATTTACTCTTAAGGATCACAAGAAAACCCTAAACCAACTTATTTTAAATACAACGTTGATCTTTCTTTCATGCGGGGGGCTTCGCCCCCCGAGCCCCCCTTTGTTTGCTCTTAAATGTCACAAGAAAACGCTAACCCAACTTATCTTAAATACTACGTTGATCTTTCTTTCATGCGGGGGCTTCGCCCCCGAGCCCCCTTTGTTTGCTCTTAAAGGTCACAAGAAAACGCTAACCCAACTTATTCTAAATACTACGTTGATCTTTCTTTCATGCGGGGGCTTCGCCCCCTAGCCCCCTTTTCTTTACTCTTATGGATCACAAGAAAACCTTAACCAAACTTATTTTAAATACAACGTTGATCTTTCTTTTATGCGGGGGCTTCGCCCCCGAGCCCCCCTTTGTTTGCTCTGAAAGGTCACAAGAAAACGCTAACCCAACTTATTTTAAATACTACGTTGATCTTTCTTTCATGCTTCCCCCCTCGAGCCCCCCCCCTTTTTTTTCTGTTCTTATCTTCCGGCACCATCATCAGGCCTTGAAACCTAATCGTAGTCATAGTTCATTACAAGACTTTTCTAAGAAGCCCAAAAACAGCTATAATACGATGTTCCATCATGTAGTTCCAGTTCATATCTTCCGGCTCCATCATCAGACCTTGAATTCTAATCGTAGTCAAAGTTCATTACAAGACTTTTCTAAGAAGCCCAAAAACAGCTATGATACGATGTTCTATCATGTAGTTCCAGTTCATATCTTCCGGCTCCATCATCAGACCTTGAAACCTAATCGTAGTCAAAGTTCATTACAAGACTTTTCTAAGAAGCCCAAAAACAGCTATGATACGATTTTCCATCATGTAGTTCCAGCTCATATCTTCCGGCTCCATCATCAGACCTTGAAACCTAATTGTAGTCAAAGTTCATTACAAGACTTTCCTAAGAAGCCCAAAAACAGCTATGATACGATGTTCCATGATGTAGTTCCAGTTCATATCTTCCGGCTCCATCATCAGACCTTGAAACCTAATCGTAGTCAAAGTTCATTACAAGACTTTTCTAAGAAACCCAAAAACAGCTATGATACGATGTTCCATCATGTAGTTCCAGTTCATATCTTTCGGCTTCATCATCAGACCTTGAAACCTAATTGTAGTCAAAGTTCATTACAAGACTTTTCTAAGAAACCCAAAAACGGCTATGATACGAGGTTCCATCATGTAGTTCCAGTTCATATCTTCCGACTCCATCATCAGATCAGCTCAACAGTACCATATTATTGTATTGTCATCGGAACTACATATAGCTGCCAATTTTCATTACGCTACGACTCCTGGAAGATGGTTAAATTAGCCTCCGCAGATTCCATTACATACATAGTTACATACACGACGACCTAATAAAAGCGTGTTAAAAATGGTAACGGATTGGAAAAAACCTCCGGACACTTTTTTTATCCTAATGGATTGAAGGAGCTCGCGATTCTGAGTGGAAACTACATAAAAATTTCCAGATCTAAAAAAAAAGTGGGGTGGACAACTATGAAAAAAAAATGGCCCTTTTATCAACTTTCAAATGCCACAGAAATTGACATGAAGACCGAGGGGCCGATTTTTGAGTCTCACTGTCACTAAAATACCGGTTGAAAACGGTGGATTGCCTATTATTTTCAGTGACAATTTTCTGAATTCAAACGCCGTGAGACTCAAAAATCGGCCCCCGACACTTCAAATTGTCAAATGCTGCAACTTTGCCTACCTCTCTAAACTGGTAGTTCTAATAAAAATAAGGGTCTAAATCGAAATCTTGAGTGATAGGACAGTGACCGCCATTATAAATATGTAGCGTTATAAACGGCTTTTCGGCAATAAATGACGACTGGACTGCAAAAACTACAGGGGCATTAGCTTACTCAGCATCGTCGGAAAACTGTATGCGAAAGTGTTGATTGAGAGAGTAGTGAGAGTAACCGACGAGAAAGTGTGGGATGCACAGGCGGGATTTAGAAAGGGTATGGGATGTTCGGATCAAGTCTTTTCCTTACGATGCATAGCCGAAAAGTTTTTGGCCAAAGGTCAAAAGGTCTATTGCGCTTTCGTGGACTTGGAAAAGGCGTATGATAGAGTGATGAGGAATGATTTGTGGTCGGTAGTGTCCATGTATGGAGTAGGCAGTCAACTCGTTCAAGCACTGAAATCTCTTTATGAGGATTCCAGTGCTTGCGTGAGAATAAACGGGTCATACGCTGAGTGGTTTAGCATCGAAAAGGGTGTTAGACAGGGATGTGTAGCGTCGCCGTGGCTGTTTAATTTATTCATGGATAGTTGTTTGCAAGATCTGAAAGATTATGATTGTGGGTTGAGAATGGAAGGGTTACTGGTCAAATGTCTCCTATATGCCGATGACCTAGTATTACTTGCGTCATCGGCCGAGGAGTTACAACTGATGGTAACAAGAGTGCATGCATCCTTCGAGAGGAAAGGAATGAGAATGAATGTCAGTAAGACGAAAGTAATGGTATTTGAAAGAGATGAGATTATGACAGATTGCGAAATTGAGATCGATAATGAAAGTTTGGAACAAGTGAAAGAGTTTGTGTATTTGGGAACGTTGTTTACAAGAGACGGTAAACATGGAAAAGATATTGAAAGGAGAGTGAATGCTGGGAATAGAGTGAATGGAGCACTAAACGCTTTTATGGGCAGCCAGAAAGTGTCGCAAAAAGCACGTCTGGCGGTGCATAGAGGAGTTTTGGTGCCTACACTTATGTATGGTAGTGAAAGTTGGGTGTGGGAGAAAAGACTTCAAAGTCAAGTGAATGCCGTAGAAATGAGAGCGTTAAGAAGCATGGCTGGTGTAAAGTTGAGTGATAGGATCAGAAATAGCGTGATAAGAGAGAAGTGTGGAGTGGATGTAGATGTGGTGACAAAGATTGAGATGGGTATGTTAAGGTGGTTTGGGCATGTAGAGAGGATGGATGAGAGGAGATTAACGAAGAAAGTATATGAAAAAGGAGTGGAAGGGTCAGTTGGTAGTGGAAGACCTAGGCGAACTTTTCTTGATCAAATCGGGGAAATATTGCAAAGAGGCCAGGTCAGAAGTACTCGAAACCGACGAGCGTGTATGAGAAATGTTATGAAAGTGTGTGAAGCGAAAGTGGTTTGTCAGGATCGTAGTAAATGGAAATCCGTGATCTCTGCCTACCCCTCTGGGAAACAGGCGTGATTGTATGTATGTATGTATGTATGTATGTATGACTATTTTTCTGCGACGCGAAATGAAAACGCTTGCCAATCGTACTGGCAAAGGCGCTTGGAAAACTATCAAAATGGCAAAGGCGCTTGGAAAACTTTACTGAATTTCGATGATGGATGATCAAGTTTTATTCTAACTTTCACGATTTTTACACACTTCTTGTAACGTTTACTTATTACTTATATTATACCCTTTTAGTACGTTTTAATTACAGAAAACTAATGAACAAAATCAACCAAATACCTTCATACTGTTTCCCATTAATCTTGAATACAATTTTCGACGTCATTTTATTTTCATTTGACTGAAGAAAAAGCTGAAATAAATAAAATATTTTTTTAAACAAATATAGGTACCGGGACTAGTGCTTAAGTGAGTTTTCACATTATCCGATCCGATATCCTATATATTCACGCCGCCGTCTTTGATTTTTCCTAAATCCGATATCGGATCGGATAATATGAAAACACACTAAGAGTGTCATACGAAATTTTTACCACATGCCACAGAAAAATGTTGCCGTCAAATTTATAACATCCCTTTTTCACTTCGAGGTTTAATGACCTCAAACAGACACAGCGCTCTAGAGAGAGAACGCTCCCGATTTCATTCGGGTTTGGACTACAACCCGTACCACGAGTTTCTGACGCTTGAATAGAATAAATATAAGTAAAGGTAGATCATACGATCCCATACATCCCAATGCGACCGCCTAAGAACGCGCAAAAACTAGATGCCTTTTTTTTACGCCTATAATTATATTATTATAAAAAAGTAAACTATATAATTTATTAAAAAAAACAGTTTGTTCTTTATCATGCAGAAACGTCTGCGAGCGTACATATTTTTAAATTAAAAGAAAAATGGAAAAAAATCACACCTCCGGCAGGACTCGAACCTGCGACCTTTGGCCTATGGCCCCGGCAAGGCCAAAGGTCGCAGATTCGAGTCCTGCCGGAGGTGTGAATTTTTCCATTTTTCCTTTAATTTAAAAATATAAAAAAACAGTTTTTAAGATCATCACGACATGGAAAAGATTCTACAAGTTTTGTTTTCCATTCCGTCCGGCTACACTTAAGTAAAGGACAGTGCTGAGACCCTCGTACCAAGATTTTGCAAGGCCTTTAAGCTTCGGAAGCGAAAAATGTATAATTTCTTTCTCAGTCCATCCATAAATCACAGCACACCTTACTTTTGTGTTAGAATGGTTTGATATTTTGACATTGGATCGAATTCAGGAAGAACGTTAAGTAATGACAATTTTGATACTGACGACCTTTGATTTCTTTAATAATATGCAGGAATTTATTAAGAACATCTTCGCTGCATTCTGGTAATGTAAAATACCCTATAATGGACGGTGATGCCGTTATAGACAAAAAAGCACAAATCCGTAAAAATAAGTATCTAAAATTAGTTTCTGAAAACTGACGGCATTGTACCATAAACAAGAGTCATTGAGCTGCTTAATTTTAAAGTTTAATTTAATTCGGTTATTTCTGAAGGATTTGGCGGCAAGATAAAAGCCATCAGTTTACTGAAAAAAAAACCAAGACGAATACCAAGACGAATTCTGAGTAATCTTGCTATGAGAGTTGAGTTCATGTATAAAATAATAAAAAACTAATACTCAGTGTAAACTTGGATGAGTTTTACTTACTGCATTAACCATGAGATAAACTATAAAACATACTAGTTTGTTACTCCAAAGATATAAAGAAATAGTGTTATTTTGCAAGTGTCCATAACTGGAAAACTGCCTACCTCCTATGATGGACAAGGAACAATTTACGAAACCAAAATTTACAAGAAACAATCCTATGTTAATATAACCCAAACTAATTTTATTTGGGGTACATAAAATTGATAAATTAAGTATCAATTGGCTTTAAAAGTAAAATTTTAACTTTTTTTCACTGTCCATAATGGGGAACTCATTACTGGAGAACGGCCGTCCATGATTGGAGAAAAAACACCTCGTTTTAATTTGTTAACGAAGAAGACATCAATAGCAATATATATTCTGCAATATGCTTGAAATGTAAAAGAAGGTTAGGACATTCAAGTTTTAGCAATAGAAGTTTTACCTACATGTATCAGTGTAATATCAAAAATAGGCAAAATTTTATCTCAAACTGTCCATGACTGGGTCCGTTTTTAGTCTACTTTCAGGCCAATATTTGCGACTATGTCGAGCTCGGTTTAAGCTTGGAGAGCGAGAGTGCAACCTTTTACGCTCGGAAGTTACGCGGTAGTCATAGTCGTCACCTGAACTCACAGAGAACCTCCTATAGAGTAGCAATCATGTATATTTTGTTCGCGATACGAGTCACCAGTGCCAGGGGTGCGAGGAGCGGGCGGGGAATGTGTTAAGCGCGCTGTGATTGGCCGTTTCAAGGACGGCGGGCAGTCGCGCCAGATGAAAGGGACTGTCCCTCTACTGACGCGTAAGTGCCAATGTAAGTTGACCTATGCCGGCTCTGAATAAATTATAAATATGACTTTTATTTGGAATGTAATGACGTCTGTTTTTAAATTTGAGCTTCTTGTTACCTTTCCACACCATTTCACACTACAGGTGGACATCTTTAAGATATCAAAATACCCTTTTTCAATTTTTTTACTGCGAAAAACACGCGCTGCTTTCGGGTCTGTTACTTGGTCGCTACTGATCGGGCACGGCGAGCGCCCGCGCTTATATCAGTGCAAATACTAGGAAGGCTGGCGACCGCGAGTCGTCTTGTAATATAGGGGTTGGTCTGTGCCTGAACTGCTACAAGTGTATAATGCCTCTTTCTCTCCATGCGTCCATACCGTCTTGGACTTACAGAAGAACTCGGGGAATTTCGCAGTTGTAAAAAAAAAATAATTAAACTGTTTATTTCTATAGATAATTACAAATAACATGTTTTTTCTTAACTACTAATCTTAACTAATAAAGATTTTTTGAGTTAAGGAGTCCTATCTTTTATGGCTAAGTAATTATACTAATGATTGCATGCATTTTTACATATTTATTTGAGGGTTAATTATTCAATTAATTGGCGTCGTTAGACTGCCTTATCTTAAACAAATATTTCTTTACAATATTTCTTACCTGCTTATCTGTCTGCTTGTCTGTGTGTCTCCGTGCATCTACACAAGGCGACCGGCTTCTACTGCGCGGCATGCGTTCTTGTCCCAGCGCCGCGGTAATCTCTAACCAGGGGGCCTATTTTTGAGTCTCACTGTCACTAAAATACCAGTTGAAAACGGTGAATTATTATCAGTGAAAATTTTCTGAATTCGAACGCGTGAGACTCAAAAATCGGCCCCCTGATTCCCCGCGCGAGCGTCGCAGACGAATAGCTCTTACATAATGAGCAACTAAAATTCGTCGAACGTGACTCTCTCTCACGCTCCTCGATCACGTTCGTTACCATATAGCATATGTTTATAGCCTTTGTCTCTCAGGCTTCCATCTACTCCCTCGCTTGTCATGACAGGTAATTTCTTCGTCATTTCATTTCATTTCATTTATTTGTTGTAGTCATGGTAATTCGCCTCCTCCACATGATGGTGTAAGTTAAATTACGTGTAAATAGTAAACTTATACCTCAATGCCTAACAATTATGAAAGTCGACATGTATGAAACAGCTAAATTTTTTTTTGCGATTTCAGCATTGGTCCCATAATAAAAAAAAAAGATATTGGGGGACACCTTACACAGATCAACTTAGCCCCAAACTAAGCAAAGCTTGTACTATGGGGTGCTAAGTGACGATATGCATACTTAAATAGATAAATACATACTTATATACATAGAAATATTTCCCCGATTTGAACAAGAAAAGTTCGCCTATACTGGGGACGCTATTGCTATGTCTTGTATGGGAACCCTGCATTTTATGATTAAGCACTGAGACTTGGCACAGTTGTTCATTGGGTGGCCCTGAGTAGATAAAGATCGGGAGGCATCGAGAGCCCCCCTTAATTTAGGAGGGAGGAGGGGGGGAAGGCTGGCGCCTCCGCGCTTCCTTTGAAACCATATTTCTCTAAAACTATACAAAATAGGGCATGCGATATATCATTTTCGGATAAATGAAGGACGAGGAATTCATTTTTGGAACAAAAAAATGTATTTTAGAACAAAAATACAAAATAAAATGGGAAAATCTGAAAACGAGATTTTTTTTATACATATTATTGCACATTTTATGAAAACTGTAATGGTTTTTTCTAAATAAAAAATATTATTTAATAGCTCCATTTATCTAGTTTTAGAAAATGTATAATTTGTTATAGAAATATATTATAGGACGAGTGATAAAAAATAATTTACATCGCCCGATAGGGTGATTTGAATGCTCATTTCAATAAGTTTTGTCAATGATTTCAGGTATAATCACTATTTTTAACACACGAAAGCCGTAATCATTGTATTTTATGTCTATTTTAGTGATTAATGTACTTAAAATAAAAAAAATACAAAAATTAAAAAAAAATGTGATAACTTTTTTATAACATTATCCTATTTTGTTCTTTCTATACAATATATATCTAAAAGCAATAAATATGAATAAAAAGCCACATTTATGTAGTTTATAAAAATATATAGTTTGTTATATAAATATATTACGAAACGCGAGATAAAAAATAATGAAAGTGACGTGGCAGGGCGATCTTGATGTACGGTACGGCCGGTACGGGTCAGCTTGTATGATTCGATGAGGTGAGGTAAAGGTACTCAAAGCTCTCAAAAAGTGTAGTTATTTAGAGTAATTCAAATTAAACAACATAAGTACTCCTATATAGTCTGAATTTAACTATTTATATTACTTGTTTCTAATGGGGTGGCAACGCGCATGTGACACTATTTGAGTTGCATGCGTCCATAGGTTACGGTGACCGCTTTACATCAGGCGGGCCGTATGCTTGTTTGCCACCGACGTAGTATAAAAAAAAAAAACATGAAATGATCGATTGATATGATAGGTCAGATATATACATACATCTGATCCTAATACATCTTGTGAAATAGTAGTTATCTATATGATTTGCATAATTTATGGATAATTCTTACTTGACATATTTATTATTCCAGATCTGCGTCCTGTACTTTGGTTAACGAGTGCCGAAAATAGTTATTAACCAAAAAAGACCGCCAAATTAACAGCATTTCACCGACAAAAGCTGCCTTGCACCATTTTTGTAAGGGTTATAGGTATATCAAGGTGTCCATTTATGGGGTCAACTAAACCCAATTCAAAATTTGCCATTATTTGCTACTTGTGGCTGGACGAAAGTCTGTAACAATTGGGATTTGGGAGCCTACTTGCCCGCAACGTTGCCTGTTGCTGCAGAAACATGCCTCGAAATTGTCGAATGCAGGTGTAATAAAAAACAGTGCCGCGAAAGGTGCAACCGTAAAAAAACACTTTTTAAATTAAATGTTCGGAGCTGATGTGCTTATGCAGTGGATGTTGTGATATATACATAATTAAATTCAGACTATTCATGTTGTTTTATTTGAATAACTCAAAATAGCTACATTTTTTGAGAGCCTTGAGTACTAGTACTAGCCCCGATACATATGTTTTCGTTTAGTCAGACCATTTTTTGAGGTTCTCCTTTGTACAAAAGCAATGTGTTAGTTCAAAAATCATTAATGTTTAATGCTAATACGAATCTAGTTTATTTTTTATGGCACTATTGCGCAATAACTAACTATCATTGATACTGAAAGGAAGAATATGACGATTTTTATTTTATCTTTTATGGATGGGTAAAACCGATTTAAGGGGGCCCAAAGGAAGTAACTAATTTCTGCTAGTAAACTAAAAAATCTTCAAGCCTATGCATGCAGAACTGCATTAGGAGAGGAGAACGTGATTAAGACATTTTTTTTGCAATATAAGTCACATGCAATTTTATTTTACAATCAAAATAAACTATATTATAGGACTTTTACAATTTTCTGTACTGGGTCGTGATATACCTACATGTGTAAACGTTATTAGAATAAGTATATTTATGTATTACTAGACGAACTCCACTGCATAGCGGGTAGTACCTTTACCTCACCTCATCGAATAATGCAAGCTGACCCGTACATTAAAATTTTCATTTTTATTATTTTTTATCTCGCGTTTCGTAATATATTTATATAACAAACTATATATTTTTATAAACTGTATAAATGTGGCTATTTTTATTGATATTTATTGCTTTTAGATATATATTGTGTAGAAAGAACAAAATAGGATAATGTTAAAAAAAATTATCACATTTTTAATATTTTTTTAAATTTTTGTATTTTTTTTATTTTAAGTACATTAATCACTAAAATAGCCATAAACTACAATGATTACGGCTTTCGTGTGTTAAAAATAGTGATTATACCTGAAATCATTGACAAAACTTATTGAAATGAGCATTCAAATCACCCTATCGGGCGATGTAAATTATTTTTTATCACTCGTCCTATAATATATTTCTATAACAAATTATACATTTTCTAAAACTAGATAAATGGAGCTATTAAATAATATTTTTTATTTAGAAAAAACCATTACAGTTTTCATAAAATGTGCAATAATATGTATAAAAAAAAATCTCGTTTTCAGATTTTCCCATTTTATTTTGTATTTTTGTTCTAAAATACATTTTTTTTGTTCCAAACATGAATTCCTGGTCCTTCATTTATCCGAAAATGATATATCGCATGCCCTATTTTGTATAGTTTTAGAGAAATATGGTTTCAAAGGAAGCGCGGCGGCGCCAGCCTTCCCCCCCTCTTCCCTCCTAAATTAAGGGGGGCTCTCGATGCCTCCCGATCTTTATCTACTCAGGGCCACCCAAGGAACAACCTGTGCTAAGTCTCAGTGCTTAATCATAAAATGCAGGGTGTTGTGCAATAGCGTCCCCAGTACTAGGTCTTCCACAGCCTAGGTTATTGCAAAAAGGCCAGGGTGGCTAGCCGAATGGCACAATCGCTCACGAAACGCTCACGAAACGAAGCGCTAGTAGATATCTATCTCTATCGCGCTTGCGTATTGGCGCGACAGAGCCAGCGGCGTATCGCTTTCGTTTGGCGTCGGAGAAATGCCATTCGGCTACGGGGCCAGGTCAGAACAGAAGTACTCGAAACCGACTAGCGTGTATGAGAAACGTTATGAAAGTGTGTGAAGCGAAAGTGATTTGTCAGGATCGTAGTAAATGGAAATCCGTGATCTCTGCCTACCCCTCTGGGAAACAGGCGTGATTGTATGTATGTATGTATGTATATACATAGAAAACATCCATGACTCAGGAACAAATATCTGTTCCTGAAAAGGAGTTGATTATTATCTCAATAGTCACTACGCAAAGTTTGAACGGGCGCTACGGTCCTTTTTATTTTCCACTAAAGGCCTATTTATTTACACGCCATCAGAACTGGCATCGCACTCAATTTTTTTTTTTAGTATGGATAGGTAGACGTTTCACCACGATCACACCTGATGTAAGTGATGATGCGGTCTACGGTGGAGCACGCTTACCTATGAGATACCTAATTACCTATTCACTTTTGCTTTAAAGAGACCGTACTCGTGTAGAAACACAGACTCAGGCAGGGCATTCCACTCGTCCACTTCAGTGCATATAATAGGTACTAGAGAACGGACAAGCCGCCGGCGGTCGTGTCGCAGTTGTAAGCTCATTGAGCATACAGTTGTCGTAGTGTGCGTGCGTGCTGACACGACTCGCTGGTCGTAATAAGCATGTTCAATTGTACATAGACATAGAAGGGCAATTTCGCGAGAAAAATCACCAAAAAAGATGGTGGGTAAATTTTATGTTTTTTTCTACTCGGAATCACGAGCCTTTTCGATCTAGGCATCTAGGACAAAAAACAAGAAACAAAAAAAAAATGTCCAATTTTTTTATTTTTTTGCATATTTTCCACTTTGTAACCGCTGTACAAAGTGTTTGAAAAATGGTAACGAATTGGAAAATATAAATTTGGGACGCTTTTTTCCGCCTACTGGGATGAAAAAGGCTCGTAGGAAAAACATTAAATTTACCTATTTCAGAAAAGAAAAAATTGAATTTTTTTTCGCGAAAATACCCGGAAGTGATGCACGTGTATTGCGCAATAGCCCAATAAAAGCCATCTACAAGTATGTATGGGTTTAGGAGCTTGCGACAGGCGTATTCATTACAAATCGCCCGCATGTGCGATCTCTTTCCTTCCTATATCTTTGCGCTTAACAGTCTGCCATGTAACTAAAATTGCATACGAGTTCGCTCTTCTAAATCGGCCCGCACTATCGAGTTCTAACGGCTCAGCCACGACATTGGTCTAAGCGCGACAGCGGTAAGCGGCGGCCATACATTGAAGCGAGACACAGCGATGGGACTTTTCATTCGCACGTACGACTGACCTTACGCCGTGTCTTGCGTGGGCGACGGCCGCGCGACCGTCGCGCGACCGTCGCCGTCGCGTCTCATACTTCCATATCGATAAGGTTTGATTTCGTATGCGTCGCATCGCCGTCGCGCGACCATCGCGCGACCGTCGCCCACGCAAGCCACGGCGTTAGGGCTGGGCTGACCTGAGCTGGGCCGTAAGGCGACAAAACCATGGTAGAGATTCTGGACTCATTAAAATTGCAATTACTTTTGTAAAATTAAACCACACTGTAATTTGTCTTTGTTAAAGTAATGAAGGTAGCGTAATCCAGACTGCTCATAGCATTTCGGCATTTTGTAACTACTAATTTGAGATTTAATGACAAAAATAATGATCGTAGCGTAAATAATGATAGATGTGTTTACTAGAAGGTTTTTGGAGATGTTTAGTGAACTTGTTATTAAGGGAACTAATCGCCGTGTGCCTGCTATACGGCCACAATTCAAAAAACCATTTTTTCGAGAAATCGCGTCTCAAAGTTTTGAGAGTATAGTTGAGGCTGTTAAATAGGATCTTACTTCTTGAGTTTTAGGTCTATGAATTTGAAATTTAGCTATTTTTACTCGGAATGATATAACCCTCCATAAGATCACGACACTTTTCGCAAAAAAAATCTTTTTTTTAAGATACAATGCCTGAAAGACAGGTATTTAGAGTTATGGCTGTATTGCAGAAACATTTTTTTATGATTTTGAGATGCGTCCAAAATTAAACGATATTATTTGATAAAGGTATCTTACAAATATATATGAAAAAACACCAAATAGTTAAAACTATTTTATTTACGAACTTTGACAGTAACGATAACAATAATTATGTGTAGCTTATAATCATCAACATTATATTACGTCATTACCAAATAATATTAATTATTTAAAATTGAAACAAATAAAACTTTGTAGCTTACGTATCTTGGTGTCACCCTGGATAGAAGCCTGAATTTCAAGGAACATCTGACCAGCCTCTCTGCGAAGCTCAAGACCCGGAACAGCATCATTCACAAGCTTACTGGAACTTCCTGGAGTGCCAGCGCAGCAACAGTTCGGACAACCGTACTATCCCTAGTCTACTCCTCTGCCGAGTACTGCTCAGCGGTGTGGCTAAACAGCACCCATACTACCGCGGTAACGCCCAGCTGAACCACACTATGCGACTCATCAGAGGCTGCCTAAAACCAACTCCCACACACTGGTTGCCGGTGCTGACTCATATTTTACCTCTAAACTTCCGCCGAGAAAAGTGCCTATTTCGTGAAATCGCCAAGATTCGAGCAGACACAAGTTTACCCATCCACCGAGACCTCGACGCGCTAAAGGCTCTCAGATTGAGGTCTCGACTACCCCCCCAAATTGAATTCCACTAAAGTGGGTTACAAGTAAGCCCCTTAGAGGCATGGATAATGGACTGGATAGCCAGAGATCTTCCTACAGAGCTGTACGAGTTCGATACTGGGGCCCGACCGGTGTGATTTAAGGAGCCTCGACAGGTTTGGTGTCGGCTGAACCGTATCAGGACAGGCATCGGAAACTGCTCATCTTTGTGGTGCAGATGGAGATGGTGCGAGTCTGTGGAGTGACAGTGTGGCCACCCAGATCCGACGGTGCACCATATAGCCTTCGAGTGCCCCATAACCAAGTTTAGCGGAAAAAGGGCAGATTTTAAGACACTTTCGACAAATCATCATCCTCCTTGCGCTATCCCGGCATTTGCCATGGCTTATGGGAGCCTGGGGTCCGCTGTGACAGCTAAGACACTTTCGACAAATGCCGTTGAATATCTTAAGTCTAGTTTTTTAATAATTTAAGTAGAGAACAACGTGTACTGACTGGTAAAAATAATTATGACTTTAGTAATGAGACATATTGAACTGCACTTGTAAGAAAACAAAGTTGAGATTTGTTTAATCATTTTGTGTAGTAGTTTCGGCGTCGGGCTGGTAATTTTGTAATAATATGTTTGATACTGACTGTTTGACACAATATTTAAAGGGATTTATTGCAATTATCACTCAAGTTTTTAGGACGCAACTCAAAACTTACATTTAAAATGTGTGCTATACAGCCACAACTCAAAACGGCCGTCGGTTTACATGCGAACAAACTGGCAAGTGGCCGTATTGCAGGGAATCTTCTGACAATTTATGGTCAATTCCATACAGCCACTTGTGAGAAAAAGGCTCTTAAGGACCTATTTTGCTATGGCTCTCGAAGTAAGGTCGTAAATTGAACGATTTTGAATACGAATCTGCAATAATCCAGAAAATTAAAAATTTTGAGTTGTGGCCGTATAGCAGGCACACGGCGAAATAGTTATGTACGTATTTACTGAAAATTGTTGACAGAATACTTAGACTTATATTCACCGGGATATAGACCGTGATCACTTTGACCGTGATTGAGTTTTGTCTAGCTCGAGACTAATAATAATATAAGTCTAATGATAATAATATAATTATTGACCGGGATATAGACCGTGATTACCTTTGAATTCTTGTCGAACTCTCGATTATTTCGACGCAGTTACATGCATCATGATCACTTGATCATGGTATCGGAATCTCGACAAAGACTAAAAAGGTAATCTAATGAAAATAACCGTGAATCATTCAAAACTCTTAGGCCCGCTTAACTCAGGGTTCAGGGTTAGTGGGCTGTCATCTGTCAAATTCCATATAAAATGGTGGGCTAGCCCTCGGGTGGCGACTTCCTCGCACAACGTATCAGCATTGCGATACAGCGAGGAAATGTCGCAGGTATCCTTTGTACGATGCCTCAAGGGCCTATTTTAGACATTAGCTATAGCTTTTAAGTTAATTCTTAGTTTCTTATATAACTAGGGCCTATTTTAGATTTAAGTTATCTATAAGTTTTATTCTTACTTAGTCATATTTCTGTTATAAAGATATTTCATCTAAATAAGTGGATTTTCCTTAAACTAAAAATTACGATAATAATCTTGAATATTCTTCGCTTTGAAAAGTCGTCAACCTCAAGACTTAGAATTTACTTTAATGCAATCTAATCTTGATAAAATATTACGAGCACAATAAATTCAAATTGTATAGATTAAAGTAAAGTTTTATCTCCTTTTGAAATGAACCACGTTAACCATATTTTCTGAATTTTCTGCGAAATAAATTAAATTAGAAAAGTCGGTCGTAGGGTCGGTTGTATAATAATAACGTTTTTTTATCGCTATTTAATTATGTTAGTGAAATAACGCTACAAAATGATTTTTTTCCAATATTACCTTTTTTAGGGTTCCGTAGTCAACTAGGAACCCTTATAGTTTCGCCATGTCTGTCTGTCCGTCCGTCCGTCCGTCCGTCCGTCCGTCCGTCCGTCCGTCCGTCCGTCCGTCCGTCCGTCCGTCCGTCCGTCCGTCCGTCCGTCCGCGGATAATCTCAGTAACCGTAGGCACTAGAAAGCTGAAATTTGGTACCAATATGTATATCAATCACGCCAACAAAGTGCAAAAATAAAAAATGGAAAAAAATGATTTATTAGGGTACCCCCCCTACATGTAAAGTGGGGGCTGATATTTTTTTTCATTCTAACCCCAACGTGTGATATATTGTTGGATAGGTATTTAAAAATGAGAAAGAGTATACTAAGATGGTTTTTTGATAATATTAATAGTTTTGGAAATAATCGCTTCTAAAGGAAAAAAAAGTGCGTCCCCCCCGCTCTACCTTTTGAACCCTATGTTCAAAAAATATAAAAAAAATCACAATAGTAGAACTTTATAAAAACTTTCTAGGAAAATTGTTTTGAACTTGATAGGTTCAGTAGTTTTTGAGAAAAATACGGAAAACTACGGAACCCTACACTGAGCGTGCCCCACACGCTCTTGGCCGGTTTTTTATATTTGTATTTTTATATTTAGTGTAGTTCTTGGTTGTAATTCGACATTTAGAGACCTTTTACATGTCTAATTAATTCTAGTAGAGTTATACTTTAGTTAGAACTTAGAATTAGTATAGTATCAATTGTAATTTCAATTCAATTTTAAATATTTTCTAAATATGTACATGTGACGTGTAAAATTGCCCCTGTGGCCTATTTGCTGAATAAATTATTTTGTTTTTGATTTTGATTTTTGATTTTGATTACTAGAGCTAAAAACATATTAGAGCTTAGAGCAAGTGGTTTGATACAACTTTTTTTTAAGCAAGTCCGTCTTCCATTTGGCTAATTTTTTGCTGTAGCTGTTTTTGTAGTGTTTACTACAACAGTGGCAACGCAATTAGGTAAATACCATCAGACTTAAAAACAAGATTAGGTTATATAGAAAATAATTAATAAATAAATAAATATTGGGGACACCTTACACACGTCAACTTAGCCCCAAACTAAGCAAAGATTGTACTTTGGGTGCTAAGCGACGATATGCATACTAAAATAGATAAATACATACATACTTATATACATAGAAAACATCCATGACTCAGGAACAAATATCTGTGCTCATCACACAATTAATAAATGCCCTTACCGGGATTCGAACCCAGGACCGCGGCTTAGCAGGCAGGGTCACTACCGACTGAGCCAGACCGGTCGTCAAGTATTAGTATTCTGTAATTCATTATTAATAGTTCATTGTTTTTAATCTACGTTTATTTTGAGATATAGATTTATATTACAGATTATAAATACTTAATTTTCAATAAAATTATATCAGGCGTACTTACAGAATGATCGTGCTATACTTCTCACTATTTATTAATTGAATATTTATTGAAACACGTGTGGTCCCCATACAAATCAATTACGGACTACAAGGGTGATACATCGTTTGGAATTTTGTATGGCTTATAACCGCATACGGGGGCTATTCACAAAGTCTAAATGTTTTGATTCATGTACAAAGTTTATTAGACGTCTGCTGGGTGAGCATTTCTATTTTTTTGCCAATAATTTTTTTTTATTGTTTTAGGGAATTTTAGGTCAATTGTACTCAGAATCACGAGTACTTTCAATCTCACTGGGAGACAAGAAATGTCCCAGAATATCCATACATTTTTGTTAGTTTCCTCTTTTGTTACCCCATACAACATGTACAAAAAATGGTAACAAAATAAGAAAAAATCGTATGGGACAATTTTTTTAACTACTCGGATTGAACAAGCTAGTAATTCTGAGTAGAAATAGCATTTTTTTTTTTCAAAAATATCACACTTCATAAAAGTGGCAAAAAAAAAAGAAATGGTCGGATGTCATTTGATTGGATATTTACGAAGGGACTGCCATCTGACCTTCCAAACCGAAGGATAATTAGGCCATATTGGGATGAGTCCGGTTTCCTTACGATGTTTTTAGGGTTCCGTACCTCAAAAGGAAAAAACGGAACCCTTATAGGATCACTTTGTTGTCCGTCTGTCCGTCCGTCCGTCTGTCAAGACCCTTTTTCTCAGGAACGCGTGGAGGTATGAAGCTGAAATTTATATCAATTACTCAGGTCTACTGTCCCTTGAAGCTGTGAAAAAATCAAACTTCTAAGCCAACGCAATCAAAAGATACAGCCGTTTATGCCGCAAATTTTCGACACTTGCAAGGGAATCAAAACCTACAGGGTGCTTCCCGTGAACTCAGAATCTTGAAATTTGGTACGAAGCAACGTCTTATAGCATAGATAAAGGAAAAATTACGAAAACCATAAATTTTTAGTTACATCACATAATATATATTTTTTTAAATAATTTTAACCTTACTACCCATTTCCTCATAAGGTTTGTACGGAACCCTCGGTGCGCGAGTCCGACTCGCACTTGGCCGGTTTTTTTTTTCTTCACTGAAAAGCGACTGGAAAATATCAAACGACACTTCGTACGTGTAAGTTCAGAAAAACTCATTGTTACGAGCCGGGATTCAAACCCGTCATCTCCGGATTGAAAGTGGCACGCTCTTACCGCCATATATCACGTCACAGTGTAAGAGGGGGGGGGGGGTCATACTAAATGTGACAATCCATGTTAAAGGGATACAAAAAAGCGTGACATAGGAGGGGGGAGGGGTCCAAAAACTTGAAATTTGGTGTGACGTAATATGTGGATGATCCCCTAGGCCTACAACACATTTTTTTTAATGGGATAGTAGGCAAACGAGCAGACAGGTCGCCTGATGGTAATCGATCTCTG
This sequence comes from Leguminivora glycinivorella, assembly GCF_023078275.1. NCBI lineage: Eukaryota > Metazoa > Arthropoda > Insecta > Lepidoptera > Tortricidae > Leguminivora > Leguminivora glycinivorella. Next base: position 20,113,120 of record NC_062987.1, on the reverse strand, counting down.
CTGCCCATGGACACCCGGAACACCAGAGGTGTTGGAGGTGCGTTACCGGCCTTTAAGATGGCTCTTTTCTTTTCTTTTCTACGCTTGTTTTTATTTAGTATATTTGAGGCGCTTAATATTTTAGCTTAGAAAGTAACGTTGTACCGTATTATATGTAGTTGTAGGTATATTGAGATGAAGGTCTGTTATTAATCAAGCAGATATTGGTCAGAAGCAAAATCCAAGCGACATTTTATCGACAGTGTTGAAGATAAGCCCCCTAGAACCACGTCCACTCATCATAGATCGCGCCCTATTATTTACCACTACAGCGAGCACAAATCATATCTATACAATAACCGAATTTGTCGCCTAACAGCCAATTACTGAATGTGGAACGAACAACAAAAGGGTTATACTAGAAAATACAATTAGATTCCAAAATAGTACATCACGACCATAGAGGAATAAGTAAGGAAGAGTTAAATGCCATTTAGCGACAATCACGCGTTAAATAGCGTAAATTATCAGTACTGCTACTTGTCAATAGATGTCGCGACGATCGAAAAGTCTAAATTGCTCACAAATTTTTAGCTAATATTACAATAGTATTAATCAGTATTCTGTTTTCAATTCCTTCTGCTTGTAATACAAGTTGTAAACTGTTCTAATATTACTTTTTTGTCAGTTGAGACATTGTGACACCTAGTATCGAGTAGTGGTACTGATAATTCACGCTATTTGACGCGTGATTGACGCGTGATTGTCGCTAGATATCACTTAACTATGCCTATACAAATAACTCGCATTTACTGATCTATGGAGTTACATACAACTCTTCCCTTACTTATTATTCTATGATTGAGCGCAATAGGAGCGTCAACCTACAAGTGGACTACCGGACTAATCCCAATAAGGCCTAGTTACCCTTCGGGTTGGAAGGTCAGATGGCAGTCGCTTTAGTAAAACTAGTGCCTACGCCAAATCTTGGGATCAGTTGTCAAAGCGGACCCCAGGCTCCCATGAGCCATGGCAAATGCCGGGATAACGCAAGAGGATGATGATGTTGGCATTATTGTGTACCAAACTCTGCACATTGTGTACCAAATCTATATCTGTAGAACATTGTGTACCCAATACACTATGTGTATACTACCAATATCCCCCAGATAGTGACCAGAAACGCCTATAACTGAACTAGGCTCGTTACAAACTGTGTACACACAATTACACATGTATCTGCCTCGAGTCATTATTTGCTGATGTTTTAATTTTTGCAATATTTTATTTATTATTTTTGCGGTCGTAGCGCGCCGCCCCTTAGATGGAGAGATGACAATACATCATTCTGCCAACTAGCTGGCGATAACTGGATGCGGATGGCAATGGACCGACAAGCGTGGAGGAATGGAGAGGAGGCCTATGTCCGAAGACGGGCGCTTAAAGGCTCCTAGAGATAGATAGATGTATACCTATACCTGTATACCTGTTTGCCACCGATGCGGTATAAAAAATAGAATATATGTCTACAATCTTACATGCATACAGCATACATAAAGTCACCGTCAATAGAAATTGTCAACAATATAAACAAACCATTATATAAAATATCAATATTCTAGCACAATTTTATTATATTAAAGGTTGGGGATCATAATGTGATATAAAACGATTAAATACACATGGATTTAGCTAGTATCTGATGAGTTATAATGGAAATTAAAGACATTTTGACTACAAGGTTTGTTTACATTGTTCACAATTTCTATTGACGGCGACTTTACATACAATCACGCCTGTATCCCATAAAGGGGTAGGCAGAGCACATGAAACTACTAAAGCTTCAGTGCCACTCTTGGCAAATAAGGGGTTGAAAGAAAAACGAAACTGTGACATTGCAGTGATACGTTGCCAGCCTCTCGCTTACCAGAGGTGTGCGCCGATGGCTAAATCGTCGGCGGCGGCGTCTGGGTCAAAAATGGCCGGCGGCGTCGGCGTAATCGGCGTGATCGGCGTCATAATTAAAAACAAGTAAAATAAAATAAAAAACGGTTCCTTTATAATCTGCGTTACAAAGTACATAAATCAACTTTTTATCATGGGTCCTGTGAGGCAATTTCATGTTCCAATGATGTTTTTGACTCGAAATTTGTCACTAATTTCATATGAACTCGCATAGTGATGCTTTACAGAAGTTAGTTTGTTGGGTTAATGACGTTTGTGTTAATTTTATTTACCCTTTCGGGCTACAGAGCGCTGTTTGGTATATGGCTTGTTTGAAAGACATGTGCGACGCGCCGGCGCGCCGCTGCCGCCAGGCATTTTTGCCAAGCCGCCGCCTCCCGTCATTAAACGGCGTGACCTTGGTGGTTACTAAACTGCTCAAACTTAGTATTTGGATACATTTTTGGACTTTTTATGCAATATTTTTTACAACTCCCCAATAAAGTTAACTATGAATAAAATATTTGTTATTGAGCAGTAAGAAAGATGAGGGACTTTGGTATGAAGTTTTTAATGGCATGCAAAAAACAGCATGAGGGGAGATCGGTGTACGTCTTTGCTCTGGCATACGGCTTGACACATTTGGTTACAGCGCTTACGAGAATACCAGAGCCAAGGTCTTTTCCTGTTGGATCTTCTATCTATCTGGATGACTACCATGTAATCCATTCAAGATTTCAGGGCTCCTCGAAAAATACCCGCTATGTGTAGAACTATTAGGCAAGGCTTCGAGGTGTCCTTTTATCTCGTCATTCAGTTGCTACTTTAGCCTGCCGATCCGGGTATTATATAATACATGGGAAATTAATCAGTGCTGCACGACACAAAAAACAAAACCGATTTTCTGTATAACTTATCTGCATCAAACTCAAATTTATATGAAGAGAGCTCCGGACCTCCGTTTCCAGTGCCATAGTTCTCTTTTTTTCTCGACACTCATAAATTGACCGAGCACGATAGAATCCCTATGGTTGTGCTGAAGGTGTGTGCTCTTTCGATACCAAGGTCTCTTTATCAGCTTCCTAAGGCCTTCATAAAGAAAGAGTACCTTGCAGATTCAAGGACATTTAGAAATAAATCCTTCAATGGAAGCCAACATTAATAAAAAATATTTTTTGCCATCAACGGATAATTATTAGAGTAATCAGTGTTGTTTACTATCACGTGTTCATTTACATGTGTCATTTAACTTAACTTACAGTTTATAAATAAAAGTATACGTAGTACACCTATATTGATAGAATGAAATATTTTTATGTAAGAAACATGAAATTCAAGGTCACGACAAATTTACGCCGAAAACACGCTGCCGCCGCCGATTTTTGGAAAACGCCGCTGCCGATCATTTTGTAAGCGGCGCACACGTCCTCATTTTAAATAACACAGAAAAACAAAACAAAAATTGGGAATTAAATTCCGCTCAATTCTCACGCCGGTGAAATGATCGGCGGCGTCGGCGTGGCAAAAATGACCGGCGGCGTACGCCACGCCAGTCGGCGCACACCTCTATCGCTTACGCCACAATTTAACCCATATCCCATAGTAGCCTTCTACGACACCCACGGGAAGAAAGGGGGTGGTGAAATTCTTAACCCGTTACCACACAGGCTACACACAAACACATTCAAATTACAACTATTTAATTATACAGAGTGGGGCCTGTAACAAAGGCGAAGAATTGAACTCTAGGCTATTCTCCTTATACTGATCAACATTTGTTCGGCGACTTTTAAAAATAACTTGTATTTTGATTTTCATCACCCTTGAAAGTTTTTTCTAAGAGGTAATGTATTGCGAATTCTGTTAAGTCTAAAGTGTGACAGACAACGTCAATGACAACAATAATGGCGTATATTGAAGCTAATATTTATTTTGTATGAAAAATTAAAAATTTAAAGACTTCATAATTTTTAAAAGTCACTGAACAAATGTTGATCAGTATAAGGAGAATAGCCTACAGTTCAATTCTTCGCCTTTGTTATAGGCCCCACTCTGTATAGACATACAAACGTGAATATATCGCGATCGTATTCCTAAGTAGTATCCATTACAATATATTTGAATCAACAAGTCGATTTTATAAAAGCAACATGACACATAATATTCTTAAACTTATGTTTGGCTGATCTAATCGAATATCTTTTAACAAGTTTGGCCTTGTTGACCTAACAAATTTGACTTGTATCATCATTATTGTGATTTATTCCGTTTACTAAAATATTTTTGTCTCAATCGGACAAACCCGCAACAAGTCGAACTTGTTAAATTCACAACACAAATTTCTCTCATTGTAGGGCGCTATAGGATCTAACATAACTTTAGTGGCCGCGAACTTGAGGTTTAGTTTAACCTTGGTTGGTTGAACCAATGTTTAGTTAACCTTGGTTGAACCCCTTGGCAGTTCCCATGTTTGCAAATATTCGTCAGTTATGTATGGGAATTTCAGAAGTTTACCAAAGACCAAAATATTAATGACGAAGACTGCACTGTTGAAATTACCTTAGTCATGTATTATGAATTCTTGAGTTTTATAACGTTTTCTACAAATACTAGGAAGGAAAAGAACTTAATATTGAGTAAGACGTATTTAGGGGTCACAAAGGTCGGCAACGCGTAATTTGCTCTACTGATGTAATGTAACTAATGTCATAGATTAAATATAATCCATTCCATATAGATCCATATACACGAAACTGATGTAGTAACGTTTCTAGGTATAGTTGTAGATAAAAATTGCTCATGGAAACCCCAAATTGAAAAGAAATGCAAAAGCTTAAATAGTTTTGTTTATCCGCTCCGGCGACTTGCAACTTGTGTAAACAAGGAAACTGCTCTTCTTGCATATCATGGCTATGTTGCGTCCTTGCTAAGATATGGAGTCGTACTCTGGGGAAACTGTTGTGAAATAGAACAACTCTTTATCTGTCAAAAAAAGTGCATTAAGGCGATTTGTAGGAAACCCTCAAGAACATCTTGCAGGAATCTCTTCGCTGAACTAAAACTGTTAACCTTACCATCCTTATACATTCTGGAAGTCACCAAATTTGACAAGTCAAATCAATCCTTGTTTACGAAATTAGAAGACATATGTAGCTTTAATACGAGATTATCCATTAAGACTAGTAAAACCTAAGGCGACAACGAAACTGTGTGACAAGAACAGTTACTGCATGGCAATAAAAATTTACAATCAGGTCCCTGAATACATAAAATCCCTGCCTTATAAAGCATGTATATCAAAACTGCGTAATTGGTTGTTAGAAAAAAGATTTTATTCAATTAATGAATTTTTGACATCATAAAATAGATAGGCTTATTACTTTAAATTAATTGAATTATTTCTTGTAATTTTATTATAATCATGACATTTTAATTAAGTATAAATTGTGTGGGTACATTATTAAATTTGAAATGTTTGTATTTTTCTTACTATTCTAATTTAAATATTATAATTAGTAACGTAGTTAAATGTATGATATGCATGTTAATTGTAAAGCTATATAGATTAATTGATACTATATGTATGTTCCTAGATTAGTTAAATCATATTTGCACGCCTTTTATAGGCAAAATAGTTGAACGAAATTGTACCTTTTGACCATCTTACTGTACACTATTTTATGCAAATAAATTACTTACTTACTTACATTAAATAAATAAAAAAATGCCTTGTCGCCATCGATTATTTATAGATTGGCGTTAAGTGTCACTTTAGAGCTATAAATCTATGTCAAAAGTGACACTTAACGCCATCTACAAGTATGTATAACCGCCATCTATATGTGGTGTAGTCGTAAACTAGAACTTTCCTTTGCTAATCCGCGAATAGATAACGTGCAAGTCAATCAGTGCTAACCTGTTATAATTACTTGCGTATTTTTTACATGCAATTAATTTTCCCACCCTCCCACCGCAAAAATAAAAATAAATACGCAAATAAATATAAGGTGGATGTACCACTGCTCGACAGGTTAAGGGAAAATATTTATGTGTTTCGTGATATTACGATAATTTACCCATCTATACAAAACATATCCATCTTTTTTGGGAGATGTGACCTTTAACTTTGTTAAATGCAATTAGTTTCATACAGTGATAATATAAAAAAATCTCAAAATTAAATAAAACGTAAGTCAATACGCTTGTCCGAATAACTGACTGGTGCTTTTGCTGGCAGTCCTAATAGATGACATCTTAGTATGATTCAGGAAAAACAGTAAAAAACAAGTGTTTTGGGTTAAAATTTACTACAAAATTAAATAATTTAATAAAAAAAAACGTATTCTGTTGATAACATTTACTTTTTACGTGTTACATTTATGTAATAAAATAGAATAAGTCGGCTCCGCATTTTGAGCAAAATAAATTATGTAATGAACTAAAAGGATTCCCCCAAAATAAAAATTGTATTCCACAGGTTCTGCAATACTTTGCCGGCTCCACTTCTTCGTCGTTTAAATCCACCTCTGTATCTGGAAGCATCACGAAGAACAGATCCAGGAAAATGTGACGCGGTAAATCCAGGACAGCAATAATTTCCTTAACTTTTTGTGCATGAAAAACGAAAGTAAGTTAAAAACAATAATGTGCGAGTAACTAACACAGAAAAAAACACGGCTCGACAAACATTGGGACTTGGAAAATAACGTAACAGTCCCAATAAATGCCAGCCGTGTCGAGTTTTAGACTTGTGACGGTTTTCAGTCCTAATAAATGACACGCTTGTTTATCATAGTAACAATGAACGAAATCGACATTTAATTACTTAAATATCTTCCCGCACATTCTAGCACCAACACAATTATAGAATATGTTCACAACTTACCGTGAAAGTATTTTAAATAAATCAGCAAATACGAGCAAAGCTTAACCAAATCGCTAACAAAATTGAGAGATTGATTGCTCATGACAATGTCATCACATATATTAATCATTAATTGAAAAAAGTTTCTATATTTTATAATATGGCGTATGAAATGTGAAGGCTACAAACATTTCTCATCTAATAAATCTAATTGCGATGAATGTAACGGTAATCTTATCTTATTAATCGCTTTTTAAACCATGGGTGACGAGTACTAGTACCGCGTCGAGCACTAGTACATCCACCTTAACAACCCACCACCAAAAATACAAAACTCGACACGTGTTTCGCCTCTCTACGAGGCATCCTCAGGAGCTGATGTTGACGTTCCGAAGTCCCGCAACTGACTGACTTGCACGTTATCTATTCGCGGATTAGCAAAGGAAAGTTCTAGTTTACGATTAACATGGATTTCCGCAAAGTAACGCCTGATTCCATCGATTATGTGGTGTAGTGTATGCGCGTTCTTAGGCGGTCGCATTTTAATTTATGGGATGGTATGATCTTCTTATATCTATGCTTATGTCCATGGGCGGCGATGACTGCTTCCCATCAGGTGACTCGTCTGTTGGTTTGGTTTGCTGCCTATATGATTTAATTAAAAAATGGACCACTATCATCTAACTGTCTCTCCATAGAGTACGTACCTACTGACGTAACCTAACCCCGGTCATGATAGCATGCGCGGATCCAGGGGGGGGTCATGGGGGTCATGACCCCCCCCTGGAGCCTAAGTTGGCTATACAAATAGACCACGTGACCCCCCCCCCCTGGGGCCCCGGGCCTTTACCACGTGACCCCCCCCCTGGGCACGAAGCTGGATCCGCGCTTGCATGATAGCCTATATAAATGCAAAATTTCGCCTCTTCCCGTTTTCACGGATCACTATGTCGATATTTACAAACTTCACATGCAAGTTATCAGTCCTCAATACAGTTAGTTATAGTGTTTACTGAAAATTAGAAATGCGAACGTACCTAAATGTGACGGAAATATTGTTTTTTCTTTCTCTCACTAGCTTGGAAACACGTGTTTTATCCTTTAATTAATTCTAAGATGTAATGTTTTGAAAAGAAGTTGCCCGCCGAGTTTCTTGCCGGTCCCATAGTGGATACCCCCCTCCCAACTGAGGGGGGACTGAAATCTTCTCGAGGCTGAGGCGTAGGGTTAGAGCCGGCGTAGCTTTATTTGACGTTCATATGCGCATTGTAATATACCTACTTGAAAAATAAATATTTCATTTTCATGCCAGTGGGTAAAAACGCATTTTATCCACTGGTGGATAAAGTAATTTGACGTTGAATATAGTCAAATTCTCTGCTTTAAAATTGATAAAAGCGAATGACGAAGATCATTTACCACCTGTGGAACTACTGGAAGCAGTGATAAACGCGTTTTTTGCGTTGTACTTTCCTCGCTATTGTGAGGGAAAAAGTTTTGTGTTACACACGAGTCCAAATGTGTTTTATATCTCGTGTGTTGAAAAACTCTCCAAGTTCAGGACTAGCTTCGCTCGTGGTTCAACTATAGAATCCTTTAACTTGTTAGCTTTTCAATTCCATACTCGGCGTTAAATAACAACTTTGCATCCTTGTATAACAAATAACTACGAGTACCTATAAAATATTTTAAGTGGGTTACTCAATAGGTTAAATTAACGCTCGACATGTTTCGATCCATTTTGGAGGATATTTTTCACGAGTCTTACAAGGCCTTGCACTGAAATATCAAAATAAATAGTAGTGCCTCTGATTCTGATCCCAACTGCACTTACATTGATTGGTAATCACTATGGTTATTAAGACCAGGCCCCGTAGCCGAATAGCATTTCTCCGACGCCAAACGAAAGCGATACGCCGCTGGCTCTGTCGCGCCAATACGCAAGCGCGATAGAGATAGATATCTACTAGCGCTTCGTTTCGTGAGCGTTTCGTGAGCGATAGTGCCATTCGGCTAGCCACCCTGGGGGGTTACCATGAAGCAGTAAATGGTCGTTCAGATTAGGTCGAGAGAAAGGGGCACAGCTATACAAGCTATGTAGCTACGTCCTTCTCTTTCAAGCTAAACTGAAAGGCTTTAAGTACTTCATGGTAACCCCCCTGATCCGTGTTACAATCATCTTAATTGATAGCTTTATTAGCACAGACCAACCCCTATAGACATCCATTACAAGACGACTCGCGGTCGCCAGCCTTCCTAGTATTTGCACTGATATAAGCGCGGGAGCTCGCCGTGCCCGATCAGTATCGACCAAGTAACAGACCCGAAAGCAGCGCGTGTTTTTCGCACTAAAAAATTGGAAAAGGGTATTTTGATGCCTTAAAGATGTCCACCTGTAGTGTGGAAAGGTAACAAGAAGCTCAAATTTAAAAACAGACGGCATTACATTCCACAAATAAGTCATATTTATAATTTATTCAGAGCCGGCATAGGTCAACTTACATTGGCCACCTACGCGTCAGTAGAGGGACAGTCATACTTCTGTCCCTTTTCATCTGGCGCGACTGCCCGCCGTCCTTGAAACGGCCAATCACAGCGCGCTTAACACATTCCCCGCCCGCTCCTCGCACCCCAAACACTGGTGACTCGTATCGCGAACAAAATATACAAGATTTCTACTCTATAGGAGGTTCTCTGTGTTTATTAGGATTTGATTGCACATTCAACCAATTGGAACCCTAGGCCACTCTACAACCATGTCAAAATGACGAGCAGTATGAGATTTCTTACAATCTGATTTATAACGTCACTATGACATAGTTCTACAGTGGCCTAGGGTTCCAATTGGTTGACTGTACACAACTAGTTCATCAATTTAATAGTTTGGATAACGCCTGGTAAGAAAATAAAGGCAATTACGCAACTTGGGATTTACAATTTACACAATGTTTTAACCCCTTGTGTAACTTAAATTCAAACTTGAGTACTTAAAGCCATTCTGCTTTAAGGTTGATTATATATATAAAAAAATATATTGATCTGGAAGATAGTCAACCTTATAGCAGAATGGATGTACCCAAGTTTGAAGTTAAGCGACACCACAGAATATATAAAAGCACAAGTACACTTATACGGCGGAGTATCACCACAGTATAATAAAGAGTACTGTCGTACAGTATGGCCACTCCCGCTCCCCGCTGAAAGTGCCGTCCACCCCCTCTCTGTTACCTCACAGTTACCGCTTGTCAAAAACACGAACAGTTGACTTGTCATATTTCACTCATACAAGCATAGTACGCGTTCATCTACACGAGCTTAGACTGTGTGCTAGGAATGGGCCTCTTTCAATATAAGTATTTGATCGCCAGTGTCCGAGGTGTGGTATCACTGTCATACAAAATTAAAATTTTGAAAAAACCCCCGACTGCGACAAAGTAGACCGATTTTCATGAAACATGGCTAAGAACACTCCCAACTAACTCAGCTTTCAGACAAAAAAAAACTAAATCTATATCGGTTCATTCGGGAGCTATGCCACAGACAGACACACACAGACAGACAGACAAACAGACAGACAGACAGACAGAGGGACGGACGGATGGACAGACAGACAGACAGACACGTCAAACTTATAACACCCCGTCGTTTTTGCGTCGGGGGTTAAAAATAGGCCCCTATATTTTGTATGACTTTGATACTCTGCCGTTGATTGCCTGTTCAACAAGGAAATATTGACGCTGGGTAGCAATACTAGCAATGTTACTATTGTAGGAGAAATAGGCACAGAATTGTCAGTGTCGATCTCACTGTGGTGAAATATCCCACAGATAATGAACAAAAATTTTAATTTTAAAGTTTAAACTAACTTAAATGTCCGTTCTCACTTTCAGCTTCCACGAATTTTGAATGAAACTCCTTACTCGTATATTCAGTTGTGTACTTTAAATTATTAGTTTACACTTGGCTAAAGAGAATCATAAAGCTTGTTTACAGTACAGTTTCTTACTTTCAGCGAGTCTAGGAAGCCAAGAAGTTGTTTTTACCGTGGGTAGATGAAGTTAATTTATCCTGCCGGCGTATCATGCTTCCAATTTTATCACTTGTCCACGTGGATAAGACAACTGTCACTCTCACACTGACATACTTGCCAAAGCGTGACGGATGCTTTATCCACGTGGATAAATGATAAAATTGGAATCATAATACGCCGGCTGAAACTGTTATACATACACGTCAATATACATTAACATGCAATAGCGAATATGGTGAAGGTTATAGGTTTCGGTGAAGGAAAACATCGTGAGGAAACCGGACTAATTCCAATAAAGCCTAGTTACCCTTCGGGTTGGAAGGTCAGATGGCAGTCGCTTTCGTAAAACTAGTGCCTACGCCAAATCTTGGAATTAGTTGTCAGAGCGGACCCCGGGCTCCCATGAGCCGTGGCAAATGCCGGGATAACGCAAGGAGGATGATGATGATGATGCAATAGGGAATATGCACTCCAAAATGGCCAAAATATTTTTATTTGTACTTAATCCACCGTAGACCGCATCATCATGCACACACCAGGGTGGCTAGCCGAATGGCACTAACGCTCACGAAACGCTCACGAAACGAAGCGCTAGTAGATATCTATCTCCATCGCGCTTGCGTATTGGCGCGACAGAGCCAGCGGCGTATCGCTTTCGTTTGGCGTCGGAGAAATGCCATTCGGCTACGGGGCCAGGTGTGATCGTGGTCAAACGTCTGCCTATTCATACAAAAAAAAAAAACTTCATGGCTAATATAAACATACGTTTACAAAATATTTCTCTACTTTGTTTTAGACTTATAAATAACATGGCAAATACCGTATTTATTTAGGACAAACAATATACATTTCTGAGTATAATTCAATATCATTTTTCATCAACAGCCGGAACAAAATAAATATTAGTATCCCCAATAAATATTTATTCAAAAACCAAATTCTAAGCAAATACAACTAATCATTGTTTTTAAATAATATTTGTTATTTCAATTTGAAATGTTCCAGTTTGTGTCCCGCGGCCATGAATATATTCTCCACTGTGCACGGATTACCTGAAAAATAAAAATAATACCATCAGACTCTTAGACGCACGGCCGCCGGCCGGTCTCCATCCTTACTTGGTAGATATTCCGCGAATTCGCAAGAAGCGCTTTGCTTCTTCTTTTCTTATGCGCACTGCCAAGGAGTGGAATTCCTTACCGGCGGCTATATTTTCGAGCTCATATAACCCGGCAACCTCAAATCAAGAGTGAACAGGCATCTTCTGGGCGAGCTCACTCCATCGTAGGCCACGTCTTTGCATTTGGCTAGTCTGTGTCCAAGAGTAAGCCCATTTGTTATAATAATAAAATTAAAAAAAAAACATATAATTTCTAGCATTCTTTTTAATACATACATAAAAATCAGCCATGATAATTTAAGGAAAGTTATTTAAAAAAATCTTCTAGCAAAAAAAATAGCCGTCGGTCCAAACATACTAATACTTATGCAGACATTAATAACGTCGTATACGAGCTCTATATTATCCCAAAGTCACATCCTTGTTAATAAGAAGGAAGGTTGGCGGCTCTTAAATGCCGGAAATGCCGGGATAACGCAAGGAGATCTATTTGACGACCGGTCTGGCGCGTACTGACCCTGCCTGCTAAGCCGCGGTCCCGGGTTCGAATGCCGGGCATTTATTTGTGTGATGACGATGAGCACAGATACTTGTTCCTGAGTCATGGGTGTTTTCTATATATGTCACCGTAAAATTGTAAAAACCGTTAGTTTATAATTTCACTAGCGAGATTATGAACTAACGAAATACCTATTGTAACCGTAACGTACAGTTCACAATTTGACGGATTATTTTTACGTTAGATTATAATCTAACGAAGCGAAACCGTCAAATTGTAAACTGTCATGGCGTCGGAACGAAGCTAGCGCTCTGATTAGTCGGTTTTATAGTAGATCGTTCTGTGGCCATAGAGTGACTGACACAAATAGACACTGCAATCACAGATGTCAATCAAAAACCTCATTCAAGTTTTATTATCAAAATTCGATACATTTTTTAAGGAAACGGTCGAACTTGCCAAAGAAACAAAATTGTCAGGTATTTTACTTGTTATGTGGCGGCTTAATTCGTATATTTCTTGTGATTTAATATTCAGTTTTGGAAAAAAAACCGTTAGTTTATAATCTTACTAGTGAGAATAAGGGCCGACGAATTATGATGAACCGTAACGTTCACAATTAACCCCTCAGGTGGCAGAGCTACAAGTTGCATAGGGGAGAAGTGGCGCGGTCATTTTATAAAACATTCCGTTAAGTGGCAGGCGCCGGGAGCCGGACTCTGGGAAAAACAAGCTGTTAAGTGGCAGGGACCGGCTCCCGGACCCCGTGCGACGATATACCTAAATATATAAATAAAACCGTCTAAAACTATATCTAGCTTCCTCATACTTGCACGAACCATTCGTCACTAAACAAGGACGGCATTCAGTAAAGGTTCAACACCTTCAACTTCAAAACAACTTGAAATATGACCCAATTTGATTGGACCATCCGCCTGCCATGTTTGAGACACGTGTTTAAAAACCGTCTTTTTCGCAAAAATTGTACTGTAATATATTAAAAAAAGAGATATAAGTGTAAATAAATGTATATTTAAGTCCCTGAATTACTTTTTTCTCCAATTTACTGTTTTTTTGCCTAGATAAAGTTACTTTAATAAATGGAAGTGGAAAATGTAGCCATCTGATATTTGATCGAGTCTAGCAAAATTCACATAAATGGAATGTATTTTTTTTTCTATGGAATGATTTTAGCCGTTTCATAATGAATCCAGTGATATATGGTTTATGCACAACATCCCTACATTTTTTGAGTAATTATAATTTTTGTAACATAAGTAACATTCGCGATGACCACCCGTGAGGGCCCCGCCACTCAAGGGTAAACTTTTTCTGTCATTTTAGCGGTATCCTTGCCACTCAACAGCTTTTTATTTCAAGTCCGGCTCCCGGTTACCTGCCACTTTACGTGCGGTCGGCTCCCGGATTTCGCCACCTGAAGGGATAAGTTCTATTGACGGCGACTTTATATAAGTATTTGTATATTATATATATCGTTGTCTGAGTACCTGCAACACGCCATTTTGAGCTTAACGTGGGATAGTCAATCGATTTCGATTTCGATTTCTTTATTTCATGATAAAAATTACACTATAAATTTGTTACATGCCAAAGTTATGTTTATCTTCTCATCATGATCGTCGAAAATTAGACATTATTAATTGAAAATAATAAAATGAATATTTTCTCCCAATAAGGATCGTCATTCTCCCAATAGAAATACACAAAACACAATAAAATTAAGAAATGAAATAAAATCCGAAGTCAGTGTAATCAAATGCATGCTATCATAAATTCAATTCCATGTACTCATTTACAGAGTACAGACACAGAGTACAGAGGAATCTGTGTAAGAATGTCCTATTTTTTTTTATACATAATATACTTACCTATGTCCACCCATTGGTCCTGATGGCCAGCGTCTAGGCGGGATGCGCGTACGCAGTCCCGTAGAGCATGCGTGATTACCACTGCTAAACACAGAGCAGGCTCGCCCGTCGCTGAAAGTAAGTAGGTATGGAAAGATTCAATTTAGCTCATATTATGTTCTTTAATTTCGTTTTTTTATGCTATGCAAGGATGATCTGTATAGGATTTACAATCTTCATACTAAGAATAGCACCTCAATTTTTTACCGCCACCTATTAAATACTATCATAACTACACTGATGATGCCTACAATTTTTTTTAAAATGTGTATTGACGTGATATGATATTAAAATAAAGAAGCATGTCATTTCCTCCTTCAACAGCGTTTTCCCGGCCTAGCGCCAGGGTCCGCTTTCCTGCTCAGCCTTCTCCACTTTGCCCGGTCTTTGGCATCCTGAGGAGAGCGATTGTACTCTTCCATGTCCGCTGTCACGACGTCCAGCCAGCGCTTCTTAAGGCCTACCGCGGCCGCGTGACCTAGGGCCTTGGACGGTGAGGTTGAGGCATCTGTTTCCGACGTAGTCTCCGGTCTGCGGCGTATGTGGCCATACCATCGGAGGCGACTTTCCTGCAGCTTATCCGCCACGTCACGGATTCCGAGGCTGCCACGAATGTGTTCGTTACGTATGCGATCTAGTCGTGTAACGCCACACATCCACCGCAATATCTTCATCTCTGTGACGTGAAGCTGCTGGACATGCCTTCCGAGAGCAGGCCAGGTCTCGCTACCATATAGTAAGACTGGTCGGATGATGCTCTTGTACACAAGACCCTTAAGCTTCACCGGTATCCTGGGGTCGCAGAGGACACCGGTTACTTCTCGCCATGAAGCATGTAATTTGTTCTAATAAAAAATAAAAATGGGTACCCATACAATTCAGGGGTAAACTTTTTTGTATGGGCTCGTCTGTCCCGGTATTATATCGTCCTTGATGCTATGGTTCATCATCCTCCATGCGTTATCCCGGCATTTGCCACGGCTCATGGGAGCCTCGGGTCCGCTTTGACAACTAATCCCAAGATTTGGCGTAGGCACTAGTTTTTACGAAAGCGACTGCCATCTGACCTTCCAACCCGAAGGGTAAACTAGACCTTATTGCAATTAGTCCGGTTTCCTCACGATGTTTTCCTTCACCGAAAAGCGACTGGCAAATATCAAATGACATTTCGCACATAAATTCCGAAAAACTCATTGGTGCGAGCCGGGGTTCGAACCCGCGACCTCCGGAACGAAAGTCGCACGTACTTACCGCTAGGCTACCAGCGCTTCCTTCCGCCGTCCTTGATGCTATAGTTACGTTTAAGAACCTCTGTTACAAAAAACGATATTTATTGTATGTTGTATGGACATACTACTTGTATGACAGCGGACGCAAAATAGATCAGTGTAGGCGATGGAACTACCAACCTCTGTGCTGCGCGCGCGCTGGCAGCCTGGCCGGTATGGAATGGATGCCGCTGCCAGCGCACGTCTTTATGTAGGTACATATTTTGACAGTTCTGAGATGTCAACAAGCCACAAATGTTTTATTTTGCACATCTGTGGTAGATATTACGTGAAAATTCCCTTCTATTGTAAATATCCATATGTGTAAAACATTGCGTAATGTGAATGTAATGTGGTGTAGGTAAATGAACTGTAAATAAACAAAAAGTTTTCGTGTAGGTATATATTTTCATAGCCCGCAGCCCGCTCTGCTACAATATGTATACTGAATGTGAGTACTTATGTAATTTTCATCTAGAAAATTTCAGAATATCAGGACGATAATAGAAGGACTTATCGAAGAGACTAAGAGACGCCACCGGCGACCGAAGAGCTGGCAGCTTCCTCGCTCAGCGTATTAGCTTGACAATCCAGCGAGGAAATACTGGGGCCGTATTTAGCTTTACTGTAGTTTAATTTTAGTGTATATACTTTTTAAGATGGCTGGACTGTATCGAACATGATATGACACGAAAGCAAGTGGATTGTGAAATGACGGGCGATAGAGAGGTATGGAAGAGAAAGACATGCTTCGCCGACCCCAAATAAATGGGATAGGTATATAAGGGCAAGCGAATAATACTGTGTACTTCTTAAAATTGTGGTCGGAATCACAAAAGACTACCAATATTTACCTTTAGACTGCAGAACGCCAAATTCGTTCCTCGCACCTCGTTTGAAGTATATCCTCATGTCAGCAGGAATGTCCTTGATCCCAGGTGGTTTGTACGTCCAAGTGCGATCCGTCAGAATCTCCCCCGTGTCCTTGTTGTAGACCAGCTTCTCGGATGTCCAGTAACCAAGGCCCATGATGAAAGCGCCTTCGATCTGCCAACATTTTGGTTTAGTGAACGTTTTTCTGGGGCCTTATTTGAACCCGTATGGTGACGGGTTAAGAACTTCACCACCCCCTTTCTTCCCGTGGGTGTCGTAGAAGTCGAATGTGGGATATGGGTTAAATTGTGGCGTAGGCGAGAGGCTGGCAGCCTGTCACTGCAATGTCACAATTTCGTTATCTTTCAACCCCTTTTTGTGGCACTGAAACTTGGGTAGTTCATGTGCTGTGCCTACCCCTTTATGGGATACATTCGTGATTGTATGTATGTATGTATGTATGTATGTTATTAGGAACCGCTTTATAAATGTCAAGTCGCATAGTTTGAAATTTTACTGTGGATACTATCGCTAAGTTGATTCTATCACGTCTTGATTCTGCCAACTTAGGATATTGTCAATTCGTACAATCAAAACGAATTTATCGAAAAAATGTTACTTAAACTGAAATCAACTTTCTGCCACCCAGCAGGGTTAGCACATAATTTCCGCGAGAATATGTCGGCGCGAGATAGACTACCCGTCCTTATGTCATTAGTACAGTTAGAAGAAGACGTGTCATCTATCTCGCGGCGACATACTCTCGCGGCCATCATGTGCTAGGCCTACAGGGGATAATAAAACTATGATATTTAAAAGAGGGTTTGTTAGAAGATCGTTTTACTACTAATCGCAATATAGATAGATAGCTTTTTAATTGAAAATATTCAGGAATATAGATCCTTAAAACCATGTTGCTGAATGTAAAGTTAGTGTCAACTAATGAAAAGAAAACATATAAAGTTATATTTTAAGATGGATTATAAAATCAAGATATAGTGTAATATTATTATGTTCATTATAAGTGAAACTAATGTCTTAGCTATTGTTGTTGAGCGTAATTAACTTTAATTTCGGGTTTCGTATTCCAATAGCTGTCGTCGTATTTTTTTTACAATGATAGGTATGTATGTATTACCTGTGCGACATCGATTTCTGGGCTTAAACTTCTTCCCGTATCTTCCAAGATATCAACTCTCCTCACATCATGGTTGCCAGTCAGTAAATCAACTTCTACTTCCAATGCGCAAGTTGCATAAACGTTATATGGTTTCACTCCATCGTTGAACGTATACGTGTACGATGCTTGCAAATCAACACCAGCTCCATATGCCTGATTTATTAGATCCTGCCAAGAATATTTCTCCATTTTATCTTTGATTGGTTTGAGTCTTTCCATTAAAATGTCACAGGCTTTCTTCGTCGCGAAGGCGACACATTCGCTACCAATGCTGCCACCTGTTACAGTGCCATTTGGGGATGTGAAACTTGTGCTGGGTTTTACACTGACTTTCTCTAGAGGAATGCCAAGCGCGTACGCACAAACTTGAGCGGTCTTTGTATTAATTCCTTGTCCCATTTCTATACCACCGTGTATAACAACTACTGATCCATCTCCATGGTATATAGAAACTATGGAATTAAAGTTTGTAAGGTAAAATATCCCAGCAGATAATGGTAGCATGTTCAAAGCTCTCTTTCTCCATCTATTTTCTTTATTGTACTTGTTGATATCTTTTTGCCTTTGCATGAAATTTGAATCTTTTGCTAATTGATCTAACATTTCTGGAATTGGATTATCTTTTGCCATATTTAGTAGTCTAACTTGAAGAGAGTCTTTGTTTAGATTGTATGCTATTCTTTCCATTATGTGTTCTATGATCGCTACACCTTCGGTTGTGCCTGTAAATTCATAAAAGTAATTATCTCGAGCGTTAGTCATTTTTATTAGTAAAGTTATTGTATTTTATTGACTGTTTATAGAATTAATGAATAAGCTTCTTTTATTATTATATTACCAGGAGCCCTACACCAAGTGTTAGATGGGGTATCCGTTGCCACACTGTTTCCTTCAATCCACCAACTTTTAATGTCATAGCAATTTCGTATATGTTCGGCTGTTACCGGTGCGATGATTTCATTGAAAACATGCCCACAGTCTTGGTAGAAAGTTATCTTAAGATACTGTATAGTGCCTTCCGTATCGACTCCAGCCTGTAAAAGAATTATTATTGACTATTTAATCACAATCTCTTTTTGTTTTTTTTTATACCACGTCGATGGAAAACAGGTATATGGCCCGCCTGATGGAAAGCGGTCACCGTAACCTATGGACGCCTGCAACCCATTAGAAACTTGTACACACCTTTTCTATTAACTTCCCAATCGCCAAAAGTGACTCTGAAACTTGAGCATTTTATGATCTGTTTACCCTATTTTGGTATTACCAAGGAGTGTGTTTATGTTTATATGTAACTAGCTTCTGCCCGCGGCTTCGCTCGCGTTAGAAAGAGACAAAATGTAGAATATGTCACTCTCTATCCCTTCAACTATCTCCACCTAAAAAAATCACGTCGACTCTACGCTCCATTTTGCCGTGAAAGACGGACAAACAAACAGACACACACGCTTTCCCATCTTAGTATGGATTGACTATTGAGATATTCATTAAACAAAAAGAAGCCATTTCAGTGTAAAAAAAAAGACACAAAGGCAATCATTACAAAGCCTACCTCAAAATTACACGACGTGGGTAAGCGTTTTCCTATCGACTTCATATTCGTCTGAAGTGGCAAAATGAACCGACACGTCACGCCCTGAAGGTGCGTCACCAAGGCAGCTGCGCAGGCGACTTGCGCCGCACGGGTTATCTTTCCGCCGTACGCGCCGCCTAGCCGTCGGACGATGACGTTAACACTGGAAAGAGAAATAATGTACATGAAAATAGTTCACAGTCACAGAGAATTTTATGAAAATTGAACTAATATTTTACTTTTATGTATACCTAATAAGCACGAAAAATTTACCATCACAAACAACTTTAGTAAATTGTGGTTTTCAATGCATTATCTACAAAAATTGAAATGGCGATGGGCCGGTCATGTCACAAGAATGGATGACAACAAGTGGACAAAGATAGTGACAAGATGGTCAGGGCCAGTGGGAAAACGTGGAAAAGGAAAACCATTAGAAAGGTGGTCAGATGAAATTAAAAAAGTAGCAGGACAACACTGGATAGAAACAGCAAAAATAAGAGACAAATGGAAACAATTGGAGGAGGCCTATACTCGAGAGAGGTCCTTAATATCTGGAATGTAGCTGAAATTTTAATTTAATTTTAAATCTTATTTATTTTTATATTGTATAATACATTTCATAATAATAATATAATGATGATAATATGATGATGACATTGATGACATACCTAATGTACAAAATTATTAAAATTAAAATTCATTTATAAGTAATTTATTAAGAAATTGGACAGTTAAAATGTTATAATAATGCATGCATCGTATTCACAAACTTTGTATCTATTTTTAAAGTGATATTAAGGAATAAATGGCTTTTATTTTATTATTTATTTATCTACAATACGGGATAATTTATGTTCAGAGGAATTGAACGCTACAAATTGAAGGGATGTTTACAAAAACAACATAACTGACTACACTGGTTGACACCTGTCACGATCAAAAATGTTGTTCTAAAAGTGTCAACCGCTCTAAGCAGTTATGTTGTTTTTGTAAATATCCCTTCAATTGTAATAGCTGTAATAATAAGTAAATGTTAGAAATTTACCTGTTCACAGGTACCTTCAGACATTGAGCTATAGCCACATTTGTCAGATCAAGCCACTGAGTAGCAGCATATACTTCCATACCATCTTCCGTAGGCTTTGCTACAGTAGTCTGCGTTTCCATTGTATAGTGGTATTGACTGTCCATCTTATATTCTCCTTGAATTATACTTCTTACATTTTTACCAATTTCTGAAGGTTCTATAGTTCTATTAACAACAACTCTCGTACTCTTTTCTGGTGATTTTAAAACATCGTCTATGGTCAATAAAGGTTTTGCGTTATTAACAAACGAATAGTTTATTTTTACAGCTTTTGCTGCTTTCTGAGCAGTTTTTTCTCTGTCAGCTACAATTATACCAGCTGGCTGCCCATAAAATTGAACTTTACTAGAGCAAAGGATTTCTTCTGCTGCTATTATTAATGGGATGTTAGTTGGGGTGAAAATGTTATCTCCGGGTATATCTTTTGCAGAATAAAATACCAAGACGCCAGGAATTTTCTGTAAAACGAAAGCATTCCATCAATAATTTGACCTTTTCAGTAAAGTGACCTACAGAAAATTTGAAAGTATGCGATTTGAAAAATTGGCACAGCTTTTGATAAAACAATTGCTGCACAAGAATGCTGAAGCTAAAAAAAAACAAAAATAACTTACAAGTGCCTCAGTGGCATCAAAACTTGCAATGACACTTCCTGCTACAACATCTGCTGTAACAAACGCCGCGAACACTTCGTTCTGTTGCTTCGGTAGATCATTAGCAAATACCGCCTCTCCACTGCATTGAACCAGCGCTTCCAACTTGGGCACTGGCTGGTTCAGTGGCCACACTGTCTCATCTGTGTCAAATATCTGGTTTCCTTCGGAGACCATTCTCTTCATTGTTTGACCTCCGGATAGATATCTTGGATCCACTTTATCTTCCGGACACATGCTTAAAATGGCCTGGAAGTAAAATTGTAGTTGAAATACCTGTTTTGATTTCCTTTTAAAATGTTATATATTACTTCAAACTTTTATGTTGATTGTTTATGAATAAAAGACTATGAGGTTTATATTACCTTGTAGTATAATGAAACAGCTAGCATTTTTCTAAAAGCCGCAGATGGCTCTGGCGGGGCTTCTTCAGGTATTATCTCATCAAACAAACTTTTGACTGCTAACTGTAGTGTTTCATTATTATAAGGGTCTTTACCGACCAATGCGGCTTCCGTTTTGGACGCATGTATAAATGTTGGTGAAATACTTCCGTATATTATTGTGACCTTTTCCAGTAGTTGAGAGTTTTGACGAAATCTGAATAAAAATCCGGCGTTGACTATTGCGTGAGCGTTTTGTGAACGGGGCATTATCTGAAGAAAATATACTTTTTAGTTTCAATTCATATTTGTAATATCAGAGATATTCATGTCACATAATTATAATTAACATACCTTGAAAGTTTTAACGTTGCAGCAGTGAGACAAAGGAGGCAAAATGACGTTTAATAAAACTTTGCCTTTTAAGTTGACTTTGAGAAAATCTGGCAAACTGATGACAGTTTTCTTGTTGGTAGACTCAGCTGAAAATAAAAATAAAATATTTTGTGGAAGAAAGTAGGAAATAAAAATGCGACTTTATTTAACTCAAGCAGAAGGTATAATTATAGTAAAAAAAAAAATATTAATAATTAACACTTACCAACTGTAACCATGCCGCCAACCGTTTCGAACAACAAAAACAGGTCTGATTGGAATTGGTTATTTCCGTGCTTAAGACATAAATTTCCACCAATAGTTCCAATCTAGAAAGTAAAATTTAAATCAATATCAATGTCATTGATAAATAGAATAACAATTGTAGGTTGTAATAAAATGAGGAACGAACTGGCGTAAATCTGCCGTGCTAGGATTATCAAATATATAAAAAAAAATACTAAGGGCAGAGTACAGTAGATAGGATATGCTCGGGCGAATAATAAATTAATACTGTATCGATTCTTCTTCTTCGTACTAATAAATGGTTGGAACTTATGTTCGAATGACAATTGATACTTACCAGTTGCTTTTAGGTAAAGAAAAACATCGCGAGGAAACTGAACTAATCCCAATGAGGCAATCTATGCTCTTTGGTTTGTAAAGTCACTTGACGATCGCTTTCGTAAAACCAGTGTTAAATCCTGCCAAGTTCCCGAGCCAGCCCTCTTCTCTCATGAGCCCTAGCAAAATGAAGATTTATCGCAAAGTAGAAGAGGAATGTAAAATTAATAATTTAACAAATTAGCATCATTTCTCTAGTTATCCAAATGTGAGTTTGGATTAGGATGACACAAAGAACTGTAAAACTTACGTTTCGTACTGGAATATGTGCAACAAGATCCATATGATCATGTAGCTGCTTCAGATAAGAAAAGTCTTCATTTTCTCCACTCAATTTTAAAAATAAGTCCATCATTTCTGTCAACGTCATTCCGGCACCGATGATTAGATTCACGTCTAACAAGTATCCTTTTAGTTCAATCACATTGAAAATATCTATGATATTTTTAGGATATTCTGTTACGTGATAAACGCCTGAAATTAAAATAGATTTTATAAATATGTATTGTAATATTTCTTTGTCTTCTTTAGTCCGAAAACCAATCATGTAAAAAGGTTCGTAAAGAAATTTTAATCTCCCTTTTACTTGCTTTT
This sequence comes from Leguminivora glycinivorella, assembly GCF_023078275.1. NCBI lineage: Eukaryota > Metazoa > Arthropoda > Insecta > Lepidoptera > Tortricidae > Leguminivora > Leguminivora glycinivorella. Next base: position 20,090,143 of record NC_062987.1, on the reverse strand, counting down.
ACCAAGGACGATTATAAAGGACCAGCAGAGTCCATACTAAATACCGTACCCCGTTGGCAGCCGTAAATCTATGTCACTAGATGTCACTAAGAGTGTCATTTGAATAAAAATGTCGTTTTCTTTTTAAAATACGCACGCGGTAGTTCAACGGCATTACAAGTGATACAGTGAAAAGTATATACACCGTGTTTCACTTAACACTAAAAACCTGAAAACAGTTTGTTCAGAATCGAGAGTAGAATCGATTGAGTTATATCTTGATGGGGGTAATATTTTTATTTAAATTAGTATTATTAGTTATTTTTTACGTGCCTATTCTATTGTACTCGTAATACAACATTGTGTATATCGCATTGCTAGAGGTTGTTTACCTTTTTTCAGTATTTAGGGGTATTAATACTGGCCGGTTACTTGGACGATTATTTTTTCCGCTACTAGTTTGACGTTGTTTGTCAGTTTAATCTTAATGTTTATCATAAGTCATAACAAATTGAACTCGTACCTAATTACAACCTTGTCATTTTGAATATTGAGTTTATTTGCTTACTGCGATTACCTGTCCAATTTGAAGTTTACTGTGACAAAGATTTAAAGTGTTTTACAGTGACATCTTAGCTGTCTATTGGTAAACCTTATGTCGTTGCAGTAACATACACAAATAAATAGTCTTATGGTTTATGATGGTAGTTAGCAATTATTTTATTGAGTGTAGAGCTAAAAGTCAAGTAGAGCTGTACAGAAAATTAAAAATTCAATTTAAAAAAAAGTAACGATCAGATTAAAAGATGAATACTCTAGATGAGTTTAAAAAAATAAAAATCAGTTGGGGTGTCTGAGGTTTTGAGTGATACCGGAAACACCGTGTAGATGACGCTAGGGGCCCGTGTCATGTTTCAGTCCCTGTTTACAACGCAAGCCATCGTTCTTATTTTGAATTATGACAATCATGCAAAAGAGTATCATACTGTCAAATTTTCTATCTCTTTCATTTTGAGCGTGACGTCAATGATTAGTAATATTACTTTCAATATATTTAAAATTTAGATTTTAATGAGGCCATTTCGAACGGTGTTTATGATAGATATCATGTTGACAATCAATCTCCTGACCGTCTCGCCCATACCAATCCTATCCTATATTTGAACGAGTGCGACCGAAACAGTTGAGTATTATTGAAGATTTTTGAATGTCTAAAATCTTATTGGTAATTGTCGAAAACCCGCTTTTTCCATAAAGTGTTGGCGCGACGTCAAGTGGGTGACAGGCGTACGAGCAAGTACGCGTTGGATGGTCGACTACTATGCGCAGCGGTTTTTACGCGTACTTACGGTGACACACAATCGAAAAAGGTCGTCGAGCCATAAGTACGCATACCTGCTCGTATCGTACGTTTATCACCCACTTCAGACTGCGTTTCGATCGGCGTTTAGCGACAATGATTATCAGCTCGGCTTCATGGCTTTACGAACCTTAGCTCGGACCATCGAATATGAAACTTATAAACTTCTTTATACACAAGGGTATAAAGAAGTTTATAACCAGGTGCTCCATGACACCATTGCACCAATCTGTCGCCAGCACCGCTACACTTCAACGGCCAAGTCACACAACATCCATACTAATCATCCACATCATCATCCACAAGGGTAACGCATTCAAGCTCTACTTGTATAGATTTATTGTTTACAAATTTTAAAACTACGGGCTGGAAAGTGAATGTAAACGAATTAGGCTTCTCAGACCACAAGGGTGTCTTGATAAGTACACCAACAGTTACATTAAGTACACAACCTTGGGTTATACGGAAAAGATTATTTAATGATAAAAATATAAGTAATTTTAAAAACGAACTTCAACAAATTAAATGGGATACAATTATTAATATAAATAAAACCGTAAATGATAATTATAATTCATTCGAAAACACTTTGAAAGATCTCCTTGATAAATGCATTCCAAAAATTGACATAACATTAAAACCAAAAAAATCTTATCTAACACCGGGATTAAAAATATCTTGCCGTAACAAAAGGCTATTAAAAAAACTAGTACAACAGTCAGAAAATACTATATTAAGAAATTACTATAAATTATATTGCAAAATACTGAAAAAAGCAATACATAAATCAAAAAAACTGCACAACAAGAGCCAGTTCTATAACTCCCAAAATAAAACTAAAACTATGTGGCACATAATAAATAATGAGACAAATAAAAACACATCACAAAATAAAATAAACTTTAAAATCAAAACACCTGACCAAAACTCAATTAACGATCCCCAAAAAATAGCCAACATATTTAATGGTTTTTTCTCCTCCATTGGAAACGATTGCTCTACCCCAGTAAACAGGCAACCTCTAATAAACTCAATAAATAACTCATTCTTCCTCCGGCCTGCTCAACCTGAAGAAGTATTCAAAATTCTAAAAAATCTTAAAAATAAATCGACCTTCGGCATAGATGAGATCCCCCCAGTTCTATTAAAATCATGCGCAGAATCTTTATGCAGCCCCTACACTTTTCTATTAAATCAATCCTTTTCTCAAGGTATTTTTCCCGATGCGTTAAAAATCTCATTAATAAAACCCATCCACAAAAAGGGAGATACCTCAGAGATAAACAACTACCGACCAATCTCTCTATTACCCACGTCGTCGAAAATTTTTGAAACCGCTATGGTAAAGCGCCTTTACGCCTTTTGTGAAAAATTCAAAATCTTTAGTGAAAACCAAAATGGCTTTAGGAAAAATCATTCGACGACCTTAGCAATCTATAAATATGCCTTAGAGATATTTAATATTATAAATGATAAACAATACGCTGTGGGTCTCTTACTCGACATGAGTAAGGCTTACGATAGAGTCCGTTATGAAATCCTTTTAGATAAATTATATAACATAGGTGTTAGAGGTATTGCGCTGGACTGGTTTAAGTCTTATTTGAGTAATCGTTCCCAGTATGTAGAAATAGAGTATAGGGACTTCGATAGAGCAACAATACAACACATCAGATCTGATAAAGTCCCCGTTAGAGGGTCTATCCCTCAAGGCAGCGTCTTAGGTTGTATTCTATTTATCATCTACATAAATGATCTTCCTAAGATACTGGACCAACATAGCACGCTTTTCGCAGATGATATGTCTATAATGTTCTCATGTGCTACTACTATAGAAGTTGAGAATAAATTACAGTCAACCTTAGATAAAATTACAAATTGGCTACATTCCCATAACCTAGAGCTCAATATAAATAAAACAAAAATCATCGAATTTAAACCTCATCAAAAATCATCACTGGCAATAGACTTTCAATATAAAAATTCTAAATTAGATACAGTGAGCTCTGCCACCCTATTAGGAATAGAATTAGACTCTAATATGAGCTGGAAAGAACATATTATAAAATTGTCAAAAAAATTATCATCCTTTATATTCGCTCTTCAGCATCTAAAGCGAGTCTCGGATCTACAGACATCCCTTGCAGCATATTACGCATATGCATATTCACGTATATCGTATGGCCTGGTTCTTTGGGGAAATAGCTGCGATATTGAAAAAGTATTCATTCTGCAAAAAAAATGCATCAGAACTCTAGTAAACATAGATCAGATGGAATCATGTAAACCTTATTTTATTAAACTTGAAATATTGACCGTTGCGTGTATGTATATATTCGAATCATGTAAATTCGTTAGGAAACACCTAGATTTGTACTCATACCAAGATACAACCCAAATTAAAAGAAATAACCGTAATGTTAACCAACTAAAATTGCCTTTTTCTAAACTAAAACTTGTCACAAGTAGCCCACATTTTATGACTATAAAAATCTACAATCACCTTCCGAACTCTATTAAAGAACTGCAAAACATTAATCAATTTAAAAAACATCTGAAACAGTTTTTAGTTAACGAGTGTTTCTATAATATGAACGAATATTTTAGTCAGTAAGTGAAAATACAATAGTGCTTTATTTTTTGTAAGGAAATAATGTAATAGTATTAGTAAGACCAAATGATAATTATTGAATGTATGTTAATGTAACGAAATGTGTAAAATAATGTATATAATCATATTTTAATCTAAGTAATTACCTACTTGTAGCCCTCTATATTGCTGTGCCCTTACAGGGTGTCACATGTATACCTATATGTTCCACTCCACCCAATGCCTGTAATGTGATATGCAATAAATAATTCTAATTCTAATTCTAATTCTAATTCTAATATTATAAATGGAAAAGTGTGTGTGTCTGTTTGTTTGTCCATCTTTCACGGCAAAACGGAGCGACGTATTGACGTGATTTTTAGGGTTCCGTACCAAAAAGGTACAACAGGAACCCTTATGGTGCGACTCTGTCCGTCTGTCTGTCCGTCTGTCACATTCCTAAATATCTCGAGAACTACTAATGCTATCAACTTGAAATTTGGAATAGTTGTGAACATTGTAAACCTCTACAAATAGAAAGTGTAATTTTTTTAAATACTTATATTAATTTTAATTGTAGAAAATGGCCAAAATGAAAGGGGGGCAAACTGTAAATTTCAAGTTACTAGGTCAAGTGGGGTATCGTTGGAAAGAGCTCAAATTGAACGTAAATAAGCTATTTTTTATAATTTTTTTGTTGTGGAAAAAAAAAAGAATTTCGAAGGAAAATGTAAAAAAAAATACCGTTCCCCCCCCCTTATCTCCGAAGTTTACCAACGAAAAATTATGAAAATTTTAGTAAACAGTGTTTTTATGCTAAATATTACAGGAAAAATATAATCGTGTTTGTATTTTGAATACTTTTTTTTTAATTCACAAAAAACTTTTCAGATTTTTACTTTCAATTTACCCACCCTTGCGGATGTATATCGTACTTCAAATTAATACGAGATGTTACGTAAACCATCTTCTGTCCAATAAAGTAAAAACTGTTTAAATCTGTTAACATTATAAAGAATTATCCCTGAAAAACCAGGTCGCGCAAATTAGCAAATTGACCGGGAGATGGCGCTATACACAATAATTCTCATTAGTGCCTATACTTTTGTCTTCTAGTCAAGTCATTAGAGTTATATGAAAATATGAGATTATTTTTACTAGGTAGTTTGAAAGAAAGTTTGTACGGAACCCTCGGTGGGCGAGTCCGACTCGCACTTGGCCGGTTTTTAAGTGGAGATAGTTGAAGGGATGGAAAGTGACATAGGCTACTTTTTGTCTCTTTTTATATCCCCCCACTTCCTTAGAATGGAGGATGGAAGTTTGTGGAGAGATTTTCGAATTTAACGCGAGCGACGCCGCGGGCAAAGGCTAGTTAACTATAATAATAAAGAAATCGCAGTAAGGAACTTTATGTAGATTTCATTACTTTTTAGAGATAAACAAGCAGCTCCATCGGGACGGCTATTTTTTACAGAATGTTTTTGGTGGGATATACATAGGCATAGGTATATAACACTAACAAGGTATCTATTGTCTTAGTCCGTTTTCACATTATCCGATCCGATATCGGATGTCGGAAGGATTTAAATGGAAAAAATCCAAGATAGCGCCTGTAATGTATGGGGTATCAGTCCTACATCCGATATCGGATCGGATAATGTGAAAACGCATTTAGTCTCATTAATTATTACTTATGTCAGAGTTTCACTAATTATTTCCTTTTATTCATTTATTATTTCAGTTTAGGTTTATACGAGTACCAAACGAGTAGTATACGAGTAGAAAATATATTACAAAACAAAACAAACTAAGTATCATTAATTTATTATAAAAACGTAATCCAAAGTGCCACACCTGGCGGCCTAACTATCCGCGTTGTATCCAAGACGAAGCCTGACCGACGAAGCTAGCAAGTCTCTCTACATGTTAGCTGAAATACTGTCAAACCATTCACTGTGATTACTCAGATTATTATAAGCAAAATGATCTTCGAATGAACTTTCTGGACAATTGAGATGCATGGGCGCAGTCGAAACCAGCTCGCCCCTTCAGCCGTGACCCGTTGAAAATCGGAAAGATTCTTTTCCTTAGCACATTTGGATGGTGATAAGCAATAATGTGTCAACCCACACGCCAACCATTTTGAGAAAATGGCGTCTAAAGATTTTTTCTCATTTTTTTGTGTTTCTCTTAAAAAAAATGTTTTTTATATAGATTGTTGTGTTTTTCAGCTATAATACGTTCAGTAGTAGTGATTATTGTAGCTTAATTTCAAAACAAACTTCAATTTGACGAAATAATGTCCTTTTCTTTTATTGCGAATTGTTCGACGACGTCAAACTTTTTCAAGACTGTGTTATGATACTTAACCCACTTTTGCTAATTGTTTAAAAATATCTATGAGTCTTAAATAAACATGTTAAAGCACATAAATTGTTATTGTAAAATACTCTACCTATGCATATTTTTAACTTTATAAGTGTTAAGTAATATATCAGTCATGGTCACTTATGTTATTAGGTATAAAATAATAAAATAATAATAAATATTATAGGACATTCTTACACAGATTGACTGAGACCCACGGTAAGCTCAAGAAGGCTTGTGTTGTGGGTACTTAGGCAACGATATATATAATATATAAATACTTATATACATAGAAAACATCCATGACTCAGGAACAAATATCTGTGCTCATCACACAAATAAATGCCCTTACCGGGATTCGAACTCACTATACCGACTGCGCCAGACCGGTCGTCATGTAGGAATCAATACATTATTTATTAATCAAACCTTTTAATGATTTTTCTACTCCCGAACTGTTATTCGTCATTTACAGGATTGTGCGTATCGAAAAAACTGAAAACGCATTGTTTGGTTCTGTAATCATGGCAACGCATTGCATTAACGATACTGCGTGCGTGCGCGGGAAGGCTTTGGGCAGCTGAGCTGACAGTGCAAACCTTTGCAATACAGGAAACAGTGTGAATTTCGCGAGAATTATTTAAAAAAACTATTAAAAACTAAGTGCATGGTCGTTGTAAAAGTATTGTATGCAATGGTGTTTAACTGACTCCAAAATACTCGTGGAAAGTATGCCACTCATATTTCTTGACCTCCTTTAAACGCCTGTTGAATAAAATACTATAAATTAACTATTAGAGTAATGATCATTTCTAGACACATATTTAAATTATCTGTGCTTTTTCAAAAAAAATCGTTACAAAAACCAAATAATATTTTTATGCATACATTAACACGTCTTAATGTAATTAGTAATTATAAAAAAATAGTAGCTTATATTAAATTTTTATATAAACACGTACTTGTAAAAAATGTTTGCAAATTATAATAACGAATATGTATATTCATGACTTATAATGTTCAATTTCGTACTGAATTTACCATTCATGTGCAAAAATATACTAATGGACTAAGTCATAACTTATTCAAACATAAATTAATATGAACAGTTATATTTTACAATATAGTGTCATGGTACTTACACCAAAAACGAACAATTTATGACCCGAATATAATTTAACAATAATGACTTATGTTTTATAACACGGGTCGTAGCATAAAACAACGAATAAAATATCATTTTGCAATAATCATTCAAGTCTCATAGTGGGTAACTATGTCATTTTTTGCGTTTTGCAAGAATGAGTCAAGTGTAAAAAAATCGTTGAGTCAACCCTCATAACACATTATTGTAATTTAAATATGTCTTCTGCCAATTACTATAGTAAGTTAAGGTTCTTGACACAGTAATGCAAAACAGGCAACACACGATATAGGATTTGTGTTAACCTATTTTTTTACTTTTGGGATAGTAAAAATTTTCAAAATGAAAAGGTCATTTTTGCAAATAGAAGTTTAAAAATCCAGCTATAACATGGCATTAAAATCTCATTTTTTTAGTTTTTGTGGGTTGACACATTATTGCTTATCACCATCCATTTAATGTTTACAAATTGGATTCGCCTTCTGTCACCTAAACTGGTAATTTTATGTATGAGGTCATTGGTCATACAATTATTAATTTATACAGTTATTAATTCTGTATCTCTACTCGCATTGCTGCTGCGATTCTAAAATATTGAATATCCATATATTACATCGATTTAAACTTCCCTAGATACACTATCGCCTACAAATTCGACACTCAAAAGTGTCCGATCGCTTAGTTGCAAATGTGTGCGTTTAGTTGACAAACGAAAACTTCGCAATGTAGTAAAAACTACTTTAATTTTTTTACAAAAACAACGTTATTTCTTAGTACTTAGAGTTCAATTTCAAATGCAAGCAATTGGCGGTTATGACATTAATGAATGTGATCATCGCGAAAGCCATAAAATTTTATGACCGCAGATCGCAGGTGTGCATATTTTTAAACAAATCTACGTCTTATTGCAACCAACATAAGTTTAATTTCGTTCGCGCTGTAACAATCTAAACGCCATTTTTAAATTGGGAACGAGGATGGACAGAGGCATCATGGGAGTCGCGCTATGAGATGAAAGGCGAGAATGAGGAAATTTGCGGTATTTTTGCGAAAAACTGTTTAATATATATATATATACTAGCTTTTACCCGCGGCTTCGCCCGCGTAATAAAAGTATTCATTAAGATTTTCATTTGGATCCGTAGGGACCGTAAGTTTCTCTGTAGGTATATTTATCTGCGATTATTTCGATTGCACATAATACTTTTGCTTGCAATGATTGTAGAAATATTACACATCGACCACTGCGTAGGTAATTCTATATATACGCTGGGGAAACCTTTATAAACATCCCACATAGCCCGTATTTCGACACTATGATCGGTGTGTAAAAAGTACTTTTTTCTATTATCCCTTACAATTTTTTACATTTTGCTTATACTTATGGCAAACGTAATCTTCAAGCAAGCAAACAACGATCGTCTTAGAGCACATTGATTGTAAGAGACCGCCGACCGATTATCTGTATCCCGCTAACGATACCCATATTATCCGTATCCGTATCCGTATCGCTATCGCTATCGCTATATCGCTATCGCTATCGCTATCGCTATCGCTATCGCTATCGCTATCGCTATCGCTATCCCTATCGCTATCCCTATCGCTATCCCTATCGCTTTCCCTATCGCTATCCCTATCGCTATCCCTATCCCTATCCCTATCCCTTATCAAGATGTTTAATGATATAACACTTTAAGTTCTCGCGCTTTGTACACATATTTAAAGTCACATACAGGTCAAACGCGATTATTTTTACCTTTTTTCCCAACGTTTCGGCCAGGTTGCACTGGCCGTGGTCGCGGAAGACTGACGTCCCAGCAAAATGTCACCGGAGATGTAAACAACACAAAACTACCCGATATTAATTTATATAAATGTTCGGGGTAGACAAATAAATATAATCTACCCGCTTTTAGTTAATGTTTATTTCCCACCATGTTTATTTTAAAGGTAAAAATAATGTTAATTAATCGCGTTCGACCTGTATGTGACTTTAAATATATGTTTAATGATTTCTTATCAAGTGCTAAAATATAAAGTTTCATGGTTTTATCATTTAAAATTAAGAAATCCCATACAAACTTTCAACCTCTTTTTCAACCCCTTCACCCCTTTTTTTCGAAATAAAAAGTAGCCTATGTTCTGTCTCAGGGTCTAAAGATTGTCTGTTCCAAATTTCATCAAAATCGGTTGCGTGGTTTAAGCGGGAAAGCGTAACAGACAGACAGACAGACAGACAGACAGACAGACAGAGTTACTTTCGCATTTATAATATTAGTATGGATATATATATGTGTGTGTGTGTGTGTGTGTGTGTGTGTGTGTGTGTGTGTGTGTGTGTGTGTGTGTGTGTGTGTGTGTGTATGTATGTTTATAAATAAATAAATAGATATTGGGGACACCTTGCACAGATCAACTTAGCCCCAAACTAAGCAAAGCTTGTACTATGGGTACTAAACGACGATATACATACTTAAATAGATAAATACATACTTATATACATAGGATACATCCATGACTCAGGAACAAATATCTGTGCTCATCACACAAATAAATGCCCTTACCGGGATTCGAACCCAGGACCGCGGCTTAGCAGGCAGGGTCACTACCGACTGAGCCAGACCGGTCGTCTAATATATATAACATATGTGTGTGTGTGTGCGTGTAGTGAGTGTATGTGTAGCGATTATGTGAAGGTAAACAGTTGAGGGATTGTATGTGGTGTGTGTGAGGGATGGTGCACTTGGAGAATATGAATTAAGTAGCTATTAAAACAAAGAAGAATTGAATGATGACATTAATTTATTATTCTACGTAATTTCTTTCAAAGCTTTGTGTGGGTAAATCTTCTCTCCGCTCCTCAGCTATAATCTTGCGCCATTTTTCCCTTTCAACGTCTTGTTTTGGGAATCTGGAATAAAAACCTTTTTTATTACTTAAAAACGAATTTGCTATTCCCGGGTTGTTTCTTTTTATAATTAAAGTAATTTATAAGATATGTATTAATATTATTGAATTGAAATCATTTATTTCAGACTTATTGGTCCATAATAATAAATAAATACATACACTAATAATACGAAATAGGCTTCTTTTACAAAAAATATAAATTAGCGACTCCATCATTCCATTTTTAACTATGTTCCACTTCATCCATCTTTTGTCGCCGTCCGCTCATTACTAGTATAGCGCGAGAGAAAGAGACAAACTGCGTAAGACCAAATCAAGGAATTTACTTTAATTATTCTAGAAAATAAATGTTTTTAGTAAGTTAGGAAGCCATTTTGGCCACAAATGCATAACATTATAAAATTATTAACAATTACTTACCGGAAATACGATACGTCATCCTTTTTTAACGTATATAAGGTGTTATTTATGCACTTTTTTACGGAGCACTTAGGCATGTTGCCGACACGGCGGATGAAGCGCTACTGACCGCCCAATTGTGCTTAGAACATTTTCAAGCAAAATTTGCTGCGGACACATTCTAAGCCATGATGGTGCATCTAGGTAGTTTAGATCGATGATATATTATGAATATTCTTATTCAATAAATCATACAATGACATTTGTGATGTGACATGGATGTCAGATGTCACATCTGTTGGCACAATGATTGCGTTTTGTTGAACGTATTTGAGCTCAACATATAGGTTTATTATCACTAAGTATATTATATTAATGAACAACGAAACGGATGTGACATTTTCCTAGTCCACCAACGTCATCTAGTCATTTTATTTGGCAATAATTAGACAACATGCGAACAAACTTAGCCAGCGAAGCGATCACAACTACGTCGAGGCCGACCAAAAAATATAATTTGTAAAAATTGTGTTTTGAGCCAATATTTTGATATTAAAATAAAGTTTTTTGATAGTTATTCATAGTATAATATAAAAACAAGTAAAAATATGTGTGAAAATATGTTTTTTTCCACTCTCGGGTTACGAAACAACGCCATCTAGTTTTAAAGCAAAAACTAAGCTTTTTTCAGGGGTACGCTTTTTTGTATGGGCTATATCAGTCTAGTATTAAATGGTCCTTGCTTTTACTAATGAAAATTTGGGCCAAGTTTTCATAAATATTTTGTACTAGCTTTCGCCCGCGGCTTCGCTCGCGTTAAAAAGAGATAAAAAGTAATCTATGTCACTCTCCATCCCTTCAATGATCTCCACTTAAAAAATCACGTCATTCGTCGCTCCGTTTTGCCGTGAAAGACGGACAAACAAACAGACACATACACTTTCCCATTTATAATATTAGTATGGATTAAGGAATAACGTCCGGCGTTATGTCAACTATTTCAAGTTTTGTCCAGGTCAATGGCAGCATATATTCAATTTTCAACTTATATTTTATTTTAAGTATCTTAATTTTCAACTCACCTTGTCCAGTATTACCAGCAATCAGTTTATAATCTTCATTATCTTTCATGCTTTTAAAAACATCTTCCAATTTGTACATCTTAGACCATTTATGATTTTTAGAACTTACTGTTACTATCTCATTATAATTATCACCCAATTCACACCAGTCTTCTTTCTGTTCTATCTTATTTATTTCACTAATATGTTTCTTCTTACGTGGACATTGTTTGGCACATGATACTCCGCACGATTTAAGTATAGCCAGGTCTTCTAAGTCGCATACCTTCTTAAGTAATTTTTCGTCTGCATCTTTTGCAAATGATTTGAAGGCATCTGCAATAGGTCTGTAACCTGTACATCTACATATATTAGCAGCAAATGAGTTTTCTATGTCTTTCATTGTTAGCTCGTTGTTCTTCGATTGTAATAAGCTGCAAATAAACAGACTTATAGTCATAAGTAGTCGTAGTCAGGTTATTAAAATTATTAAGAAAATTTGCATGATTTTAGGTTTTCATAAAAAAATATTCCAAAATATAATTTTGTAGCAGAGTTCACCGTTATTAGTTTACAAAAAAAAATGTTATGATTTCTCAAGGTTTTTACTAAAGAAATGCAAATAGAGAGGAGTTCCGGACTGTGGTAGCCGACATCCGAAGAGGATATGGCACCTGAAAGAGAAGACTAAAGAAATGTCTGAGAATGTGTGAGAAGTTTTCTAGGTAACTCCAGTTATATAAACAATATTTTTTATTGACAAACTCATAAAATCTCACCTATACATACTCATCACCCAACCAGGCGAGCAGTACCCGCACTGCGTGCCATTAAACTTGGCCAGCCTGCTCTGTACGTCGTGGTAGCCCATAGTTCTGTTCCCGATGCCTTCCACTGTTGTCACCTCCCAGCCATGACAGGACAACACTGACACTAGACACTGGAATAACAATACAAGTTATTTGCTAAAAGAAAAAAAAATGTACAAGCTGTGTGATGTGCCCAAAGAAGTAAGATTCTGAAGAACTGAAAATCGCACTTGAATCGAGGATGCCGACGAACTTTTCAACCTCGCCAAAAATGAGGAGTTCACTCCTTCTTGACAAATCGCCTTCGCGCCGCGGACGTCCGCCACATTTCGTATGTACTCGGTCAGGGATACCAGTTGGCACCCCAAAGTATACTTATACTTACTGAGTTGACAGCGAAAGTTTTCATCTCCTGCGTAGGTGGCATGGCGGCGCGGACGGATACCACACAAGCTCCGCACCCCCCTTCTTGACACATCGCCTTTGTACCTCGGAGATCCGCCACATTTCGGATGTACTCGTTTAGAGACACGTCCGGTCCGAACTTTCCGTTCACTGTACATGGGAAACATATCTTGGAATAAATGAAAAATTTTGAAAAAACCCCCGACTGCGACATAGTGGACCGATTTTCATAAAACATGGCTAAGAACACTCCCGAATAGTTAACTCAGCTTTCAAACAAAAAAAAACTAAATCAAAATCGGTTCATCCGTTCGGGAGCTACGATGCCACAGACAGACAGACAAACAGACACACGCAGACAGACAGATCAAACTTATAACACCCCGTCGTTATTGCGTCGGGGGTTAAAAATGCGTGAAGGTTTGATGGTTGTCACAAATGAGCCTTCAATACACGGTGTTACATGAGGAATCCGAATAATTTTAACAGCGTATTCCTCATCATATTAGAAGAGTAAAATGTCATATAAACTTTTCTGAATTTTGCCTACTTTCAGAGTTACAAGCATTTAAAAAAATAACAGTTATATACTTATGATTTCTCTGAACAAAACACTGTTTTGATGGCAATGATGTCGTTATTGGACATAATCTAATATCCTGACAGATATCAAAAAGTAACTAGTAAAACATTGCAAAAGTTCTGTGAATCATTATGTTATTTATGTTGCCAAATGTATCGTATGCGTGGTAATAATAATGCCAACAAATATTTATGGAAAACTAGCTTTTGCCCGCGGCTTCGCTCGCGTTAGAAAGAGACAAAAAGTAGCCTATGTCACTCTCCAACCCTTTAAGTATCTCCACTTAAAAAATCACGACAATTCGTCGCTCCGTTTTGCCGTGAAAGACGGACAAACAAACAGACACACACACTTTCCCATTTATAATATTAGTATGGAATAGTATGGATTACCATTCGACCGAAAGTGTTTCTATGAAACATGTTATGCTGAGTGTATTTCTGACCAAAAGTATTCTGCCAGAGAACCCAGTTAAAATTTTTCGGTTTCCTCGTGTATAACAGGGGTAGCCTCTGACTAGAAACTGTGGCACTTGATATGGTATTCTACCGGGGCCTTCTAAAATCGAGGTTTCTCTATCTGAGCTCCATTGTTAGATTGCCTGACGCAAAAACGACGGGGTGTTATAAGTTTGACGGGTTTGTCTGTTTGTTTGTCCGTATGTCTGTATGTCTGTCTGTCTCTGTGTGTGTCTGTCTGTGGCATCGTAGCTCCCGAACGGATGAACCGATTTAGATTTAGTTTTTTTTGTCTGAAAGCTGAGTCAGTCGGCAATGTTCTTAGCCATGTTTCATGAAAATCGGTCTACTATGTCGCAGTCGGGGGTTTTTTCAAAACTTTAACTTTGTGGTTAGGTTATATTGAATTCCTTTAACTGTAAGAGAAGATTCATTACATTAAATACAATTAATTTCTCTAAGAAACTAGCGTATTAACTCTTGCGGTTATCGAATTATTAAAAAAATAAAGATGAACTGAACACGTGTGTCACTGCCTTCACCAATTCCTAATGTTATTTGTTTTGACATGTGCCGTCAATCACTTGACACTAACTTGAATGTTATTCTTAAGGGTCTCTCACACTAATAAATTCATTTATTATGTATGAAAATGATGATTTTTTTTGCCAATTTAACTTAACGACTTGTCGAATTTAATGGAAAACAAAAAAAAAACACGGTGTATAATGATAATGATGAATTCTATGAATCATTTGCCTCGTGAAAGCTTAGATTAAGGGCGTCTTAACTTTTTCAACGGATTACTGACCTCGATGTTGTTTCCCATTGATCTTGAATACGATTTGTGACATTTTCCTTGGAAGACACTTCTCTGTAAATTAGTTTTATATAAAATATTTTAATTACTTTTCTTTGTTATTTTCTACAATATTACTTTCAACGAATTTACGATTAAGTACTTAGGAAAAACCGGTCTGAGCTTTTCTTTTTTGGCCTTTAGTGTTTGAAGTCGTTTAAAATTTAAATGTCAAAAAGATTTTACTAAAAAATATAAGATTATAGGTTAATTAATAGGTAATATTTATTTATTTTCTAAATTTATACAAGTTTCCGTCTTTTTAAAGATTATAGTTTTTTTTTTATAAATGGGCTAACTCTTGGCCACAGACTAGCCAAAGGCAAAGACGTGGCCTACGATGGAGTGAGCTCGCCCAGAAGATGCCTGTTCACTCTTGATTTGAAGGTTGCCGGGTTATATGAGCTCGGAAATATAGCCGCCGGCAAGGAAATAGTCATAAGAAATGTTTATTTAAAAAACATTAAAATTTGGTCTCAGATCGACACGCCTAAAATAGTACATTACGATACAAGTGCGTAAAAAAGGAAGTTCGAAACGAGTGGCGATAAATTAAAACACGACCGAAGGGAGTGTTTTAAATCGACACGAGTTAAGAATTTCCTTTTCGCACGTGTATCGTACGACGTTTTCAGTACAGATGGCCATCAGAAGTTTCGACCTGGCATATAATGAACCACTTCTCGCACTAGTGCGTAAAAAAAAAACACCATCTGTACTGAAAAGTTTATTTTACGTAAAATACTGTAAATAAATAAATTAGTAGAAACATTTTGTTGAAAGTAAAAAACGAACATACCTCTTACAGTAACTTTCCTCTCACATGTCTCAAATACACTTTAAACATTATTTTCTGTATACATTTTATTACCTAAGTTATCTATAAAATTGTTAACAAGTCCATATAAGAAGGCAGACAAAGAACTAGTGAAAAAAACTGCCCACCTCCTCTCGTTTAATACTCATCGCGTATAATAGCCGCTGGCCGCCGTTAGAGCAAGAGCCCAGCGCCGCCAGACCTTCCTAATTTGAACAAGAATGAAACTTTGGGCAGGGGCGGCTCACTCCGCGATTCTATCGCCGCGCACAAGTAGGTACATGTCGGCGGCCGCGAGTTCACGGCCCCTTCAGTGGTGACGAACTTCGCGCAATAAAATTCAATGTCGGCTGCTCGCGTGCGGTCCGTTTGCTAATGTAGGTAAGAATTTAGAATGCCGGAATTTTGTGAATATCAAAGGAGTGAGCCTTCTGTAATTGTAATATTATATATTCAGTGCTTTGGGGTAATGGTGGTGTTATCATTTCCGCCGGCCGCTTGAGAAATTAAGATAAGTTAGAGAGACTTTGAAGCGTCTGGCAAAAGTTACGATAATTAGCAATTTCTAACAGTATTTTATAAAACGTATATAAAAATGAGCCTTGAGAATTTAAGGAAAGTTTGTGTTTTTTTTTAAACCTCATAAAAAAAAATGGCCCATGGACCTAATTAACATGCAGATATCAAACGTCGATACAAACTCTACATTCTCCCAAAGTGTCATCCTTGTTAAAATTAGGAAGGTCTGGCGGCTCTGGGCTCTGAGCCTATTTTACGTCAAACAATTGGTTTTTATGCGTTACTTTAATGCTAGATTTAGCGAAGGTATTATTTTTATAAACGATACTGTAATGTACCATTATGCATTAGTGTACACTATAATTTTAGCGTTTGGTTTCATGGATTTTTAAAAGTCTTTATCCAACGAGCAAGCGACGTGGAGTTTTTACATTCCAATTTGTATGTATGTCTCTCTAATCACCCCAGCATTTCTACAAAGAACGCTGTATTGTTATTGGTGGCCCAGCGGTATAAGCGTGTAACTTTCAATCCGGAGGTCGCGGGTTCGAACCCCGGTTTCACTTCCGGGAACACTTCGTACCTACTAATGCGTTTTTCGGAACTTGTGCGAAATGTCATTTGATATTCGCCAGTCGCTTTTTGGTGAAGGAAATCAATCAATCAAAATATTCTTTATTCAAATAGGCTTATAATAAGCACTTTTAAATTGTCAACAGTGTACAATATTCATCTTATTCTAAATATCAGAGCAATTTATTGGTGCAATAAACAATATTGTTTTAAAACTACATTGATTTAATAAAATGATATCAATCTAAATAGTATTAAAAAAAAATACTAGTCTAAAAAACTTCTACAATAAATTCTAAATGTCAAAAAAATTGTATAATAAAAATACATTGAATTATCAATATTATATTATTATATTTCATTGAATTATTAATAAGCTATATAATTAATGGTTTTCAGCAATACTTGTATCCCACGGTGTTTCATCATTCATGTAGTCTTGTGTGCTATAGTAGGATTTAGAAAACATCGGTAGTAAATTGGACTTATCCTAATAAGGCCTAGTTACTCTTCGGATTGGAAGGTCAGATGGCAGTCGCTTTCGTAAAACTAGTGCCTACGCCAAATCTTGGGATTAGTTGTGAAAGGAGACCCCAGGTTCCCATGAGCCGTGGCAAATGCCGGGGATGAGATGATGTATATTTCTATTTTAAGATGCATGCCTTTTATCTTTTGTTTTATCTACCATGTATGTTGTGGGAATGAATAAAGTTCTTATCTATCTATCTATCTATATTTTCTCTATACAATGAATGTCGTCTAAGCTATAAAGTTAATTGTAACGTACTCCAAAACGTCCAGTAGGCCTAGCACATGATGGCCGCGGGAGTATGTCGCCGCGAGATAGACTACCCGTCCTTATGTCATTAATACAGAAGAAGACGTGGCATCTATCTCGCGGCGACATACTCCCGCGGCCATCATGTGCTAGGCCTACAGATGTCATCTAGTAGTGTGTAATGACATGAGTTGCACAAATCTTCAAACATTACATTAAATTAATAGAAGGCATTGTTTTCTAACGCGCATAGACAATGTGTCAATATCAAGCCAAAAGAGCCCAACCCGGCGAGTCTCTTTTGATAATAGTCTTATCTCTAATAGAATTAAAGCTGATAATGTTTTGGAATTATGGCTACAAGTTAATGATAGGATAAACGGGATGTGCACACAATGATACATTGCAGTTATGAATTATGTTATCACAGGTAATGCCACGTTTGCATTAATGTTGGTTTACTGCATTTGGACTGCATTTATGCAATGAGCAGATTGGTTCAGTGATTTCCAGTGATTAGACCTCGTGAGGCCCAGTGTCCTATAATGTGGCGTTATATGCCTAGAAGAGACCTTTGGCTTAGTGGATAACGACGTTTTCATTTGAGATTGTAATAAAAAAATGGCTCTCATGATCAAGTATGAGGACCTTTTAGACCTTGACGATCGGTATGTCCTAGTTGGTAGTGACCCTGCGAAGATGAGGTCGAAGGTTCAAATCCCAGTAAGTTCAGTCCAAAAGTAAATATGTTTTCATTTTTACATTTTTTTTTGTAGTAGTTATAAGCCTGACTAAATATATAAACGGAGAAAAAACTCAGACGAAACCAAAATGAGAATCTGTAAAGATACTTACTGAAATTATTTTTGAACTTGTGGACCATAGTTGCAGTATTGCTGGATCTTGGGGATCTTGAGCTTATGCTGGGGCTCAATTTGTGTAAGAAACTCCTGTAATATTTTATTTTCCCCTCACTAGCTTGGAAACACGTGTTTTGTCCTTTAATACCAGCGGGTAAAAACGCATTATATCCACTAGTGGGTAAAGTAATTTGACCTTGAATAAAGTCAAATTAACTGCTTTAAAATTGATAAAAGTAGGTGAATCTACTAATAAAGATGATTTACCACCTGTGAAACTACTGGAAGCAGTGATAAACGCATTTTTTACGTTGTAGTTTCCTCGCTATAATGAGGCGAAAAGTTTTGTGTTACACTCGGGTGCAAATGTATTTTACTTCTCGTGTGTTAAAAAACTCGCAAGTTCAGGATTCTATTCTCGAACCACTCGCTTCGCTCGTGGTTCAACTATAGAATCCTTTCACTTGCTCGTTTTTCAATATCACACTCGGCGTTAAAATACAACTTTACCCCCTTGTATAACCAATAACTATTTCAAGTGTGCCTTTTACTTTGAATTTTTTATTTTTTGTATTAGTTCTAAACTTGACTAAATATATAAACAGACTTAGATACTTACTTAAATTAATTATTATGTACATTTATGAATCCTTGATACTTGAAATAAATGAATTTTCATTTTTTTTTTAATTTAAATTTAAATTATTTTTGAACTTGTGGACCATAAATTTGTTTTTTATCGTGCAGAAACGCCTGCGAGCGATACTACATATTTTTAAATTAAAGGAAAAATGGAAGAATTCACACCTCCGGCAGGACGCGAACCTGCGACCTTTGGCCTTGCCGGGACCATAGTTGCGGTATTGGACCTTGAGCTTATTCTGGGGCTCAATTTGTTTAAGAAAGTCCTGTAATATTTTATTAATTACATGGAAATGTTTTATTGCTTACCTTCCTATATAATATCGATCTATTATGAGCATTCCTAGTTGATAATAAATAAACAGTCCATTCCCGATAAAAACCATATTTATTAAAAACCAAACCACAAGCCTACATAAGTATACTACATAAGCCTACATTAATTTAATTTAAAATGTTCAAGACGATGTTCTACTGCCATGAAAATGTTTTCAACTGTACACGGGTTAGCTGAAATTAAAAAGAAATAAAATTAATATGAACAGTAGGTATGTTAAAGTTCAATCAAATGAATAGGTGAAACTGAGGATGCCGTAAAAATGTATCCATTTCTCTCTCTCTCTCTCTCTCTTAGTAAAAATGGTTAACTTTTAGATAAGAGCCGTGTATTAGAATACAATTTACATACGTAGGTACAGTCCCCGAGCAGTCCCGGTAAGGGCATTTATTTGTGTGATGAGCACAGATATTTGTTCCTAAGTCATGGATGTTTTCTATGTACATATTAGGGTGGAGCGAAAAAACACTTTTCTGGAATTAGCAAACCTAATAGTTATCAATCAGTGCCCCTTAGTCTATGAAGCCTTTGTGCAAATTTTCAGTTTTTTAAATCAACATCTTTTGCCTCCGCATTAGGGTTGAAATTTTGAAAATCTCATACAAACCTAAAAATTCAACTTTCAGATAAAAAAAAAATTTCGGCAGTATTATGTTTAGTAATGTTATTGATACATATCATTATGAGAAACTACAAAAAGTTGCGAAAATAGCGTCAAGAATCGCCAAAGTTTGTCTAGTTTCAGTACATTCGCCAAAATAGCCGCTAAAATACTGAAAATTGGCGATTTTTAACGCTCTTTTCCCAATTTTTGGTAGTTTCTTGTAATAATATGTATCAATAATGTATACTGAACATAATACTGCCGAAAAACATTTTTTATCTAAAAGTTGAATTTTCAGGTTTGTATGAGATTTTCAAAATTTCAAACCTAATGCGGAGGCAGAAGATGTTGATTTAAAAAGCTGAAAATTTGCACAAAGGCTTCATACACTAAGGGGCATTGATTGATAACTATTAGGTTTGCTAATTCCAGAAAAGTGTTTTTTCGCTCCACCCTAGTACATATATAAGTATTTGTATGTTATATATATCGTTGTCTGAGTACCCACAACACAAGCCTTCTTGAGCTTACCGTGGGCCTCAGTCAATCTGTGTAAGAATGCCCTACAATTTTTTTTTTATATACCACGTCGGTGGCAAACAGGTATACGGCCCGCCTGATGGAAAGCGGTCACCGCAACCTATGGACGCCCGCAACTCTAGGGGTGTCACGTGCGCGTTGCCGACCCATTAGAAACATTTATTTATTTATAATTATTTATTTACGGTCAGCCAAAAGACTGGTTTACCACTTTTCGACCTTATGTGTTTCAAATAGAGTCGAAAAGTAAACCACTTTCTTGGCTGACCTTCCATAATCTCCCGCATAATTTCCCAAAAAGGATAGGCAGAGCACAAACTGCTCAATTGTCACTGCCACTTTTAGAAATTAACGCGTTAAAAACTATTTTGATTGTAGTGACAGGGGCCCTATTCGAACCGTTATCTAACTGTCAAGTGGTATCATTTCAAAATCAACTGTGGATAATGGTCGCATGTGAGATCGGATCGCAAGTTGGTTTTGAGCCAACCAAAACGTATTAATTGAAAAAAAATATGAATCTAAAATCAACTTTATCTTAGTACAATAGGGCTTATAGTTTTTTACATTAAGCAAAACGGTACATGATTCATGTGTCCTTTTTACCGTTGACAGCTTTTGGTACATGTGGATTTGGTCGCTAGACTTTTTTGTCTATGGAAACGCTGTGCACGATGCGGTGGCGAGTAGCGGAACTAAACATGTCATTTACCGGCTATCAAAAAGAGGTTACACTGGTGATGGTCGATAAAGACTATTATTAAACGAATTTTAGCAGCAATGAAGCTTTATTGACAAGCGTTATTTTTGTGAAACCGACATCTACACGTCACATAATGCTAGCTCCACACATTATGAAATAAACGCCACAAATTATAGGAGGTATATACACGTCACCCAATCTCAAGTTGCTTCTAAACCACGCTTACGGATCAAGTCGTAAGTACATTCACACATTTTACAAAATACTTAAATTGAATTTTTTTTTCTCCTACAGAGCCGCCATTCATAGAGTCTGACCGGAAAGTGAAGAGTCGTGAAATGTATGGGGTCTAATACATTCCACAACTCACGACTCCTCACTTTCTGTACAGACACTAGTATACAAGGGGTTTGCATTGCAATTCAATGAGGAGGCACACTCGAAGCTTGTGACAGATGGCGCCACCTTCAAGTCCATTGCACAGACAAAGAATTTAATACGTGAGAGTGAGAAGAAGATATAGTTTTCTCTCTCTCACACATATGAACGACAATGACATGCCCATTATTACACTTGTACAGGCGCCGCCTAAAATGTCAGTGCCCGGCGGGATAACATGTCTCCTCATTCACATTGACAAAATAGCTTGAACATGTTAAATCCATTAAACTGCAATTGAAATTCCTATCTTTTTTGTGCCAATGTTTTTATTTCAATGACATACAAACACAACTATTAAATATGCGTTTGTATTGTTTATATTTATCAAGAATAAATGATTTGTATTATGATAATAATAATGATTTGTATAAGGCGGAAATTAGTTTTTCACACACACAAAAAGGGACTTTGCTTTTTTGCTACGAGGGAGCAAACTGACAATTTTCTGTTCGAGAACTTTGTTGTCAGTACAGAATATTAACGCAACGAGTTTGCATACCTTTAAATGTCTGTCACATAATTAATAATTTACATCTTGGGCGTTAACATTTCAATACCTACTATTTAATTATCGAAATCCCTCGCTACGCTTAAAATTCAATGTGATTGCCATGCCCACAATATTGCTGCCGATATACAAATACAACTATACTCTGTCAAACAAGTCTGTTAGTAAATAAGAACAAAGAAAACTATAGGTATCCTTTTTTATAGCATCCTAAAGAAAAGGATGCATATAGTTTTCTTTGTTCTTGTTTACTGACAGACTTGTTTGACAAAGTATAATACGCACTTACCTACAAAAATATTGACAAAAATGTGCAAACTCTTTGTTGCGTTAGTATTTTACACTGACAAATTAATTCTACGACACAAAATATTGTACCTATGGTAACACCACATTTGGAGATACTTTTGCATTCGATCGTAAATATAATAGAATATGCCCAATAAAACAACTGAACAAGCTTCGTTAAACTTTATTTGATGTCTTAAATGTTTGTGTCACAGAACACATTTGTACATTTATTTAGTCGCATACATCTGTATACTCCACAACTATTGTTACTATTTACAACAGGGGAAGACAATTAAGTATATAACTCCGTATAGACAGATAGGAAGAAAAAGGCCAAACTCAGAACTATAAAGAAAAAGGTACGGTGGCTTAGATGGCTTTACACCTTTGGGGGGTGCTCGGCTAGATGGCGCCAATATTAGTATTTTACACTTTAACTCATATCAAGCTAAGAATATGGGTCAAATTTTCAAAACTGTGGTTCAAAAGTTTTAAGCCTGTGTCGAGAGATAGCAGTATAGGCACTGTGATTACACATTTTACTTTGACAGTAACTCTTCTTCAGCTAGTAGATATTCCGTGCCACGACCGCATTATTTACCGCATGTTTGATTTGAAGAACCACTGCAATTATTACAAAGGGGGAACCTAAGGGCACAGTACAAGAAAGAGCTCTATCTACAGTATGGCCACACCCAGCAATAAACTCTGAACTAATGTAGATACTTACTACAATTTAAATACACGTGACTATCAAATTAAACAAATATCGTGACTATTATTTTGAAAAATCTTATCTCACACTGATACTTAATATTGAAACGCAGTGCCTCTACATGGACTTCATACATAGTTACTATATTCTTCTTTTCATTGACAGAAAAACAAAGTGATGCTCTCCAGCAATGTATTTAAATACAAAATGCAAATACTTTGGTTTTTTACCTATTTCAAATAAAAATACAAAATAGTTTTAGAAAAAGGTATTTGAAATACAAAATGCAAAATAGGTATCTTCAAAATACCTTTATTCAAATAAAATACTTTTTTGACATAAGGTAAAGCTTTTATTCTAAAGATGTGTTTAAAACACAGAATCACCAGAGAGCCCAGAAACCTGGCTCTATAGAATTAGCACGTTAACAAGTGAAGCCAAAAATTGGCTGTCTCCATTTATAAAATTTACCTAATATTATAAAAATCTAATGAAAGAGTTATAGGGGAAGGTTGCTATCATTGGACCACTTCGCTGCTCTATATATATAGTCGGTGGCAAAGTTCCTTTTACCTTCGTGCCTCGATACCCTCGCAACGCTCAAGATTCCACTTTTTGAACCACTCGCTACGCTCGCGGTTCAATATTGAAATCTTTCCCTTGCTCAGGTATCAATATTGGCACGTCCAGTTAAACAACTACTTTGCCCCCTTGTAAAACAAATAACTATTATTTTTTCAAACTCGGTAAACGTAACAGTCAAGACGCTAGCTTTTTTGAGAAATTAATCGTATTTAATCTAAAGAACCTTCCCTTAAAGTTAACGGAATTCAAAAAAGTAAGTAAGTAAACACTTTATTGTACAAGAAAAGAATACAACACATATAATTTAAAATAAAAACAGGGTGTATAGTTTGCTAACTGGACACCACCGACTAGTCGGGGCAGAGGTAGACCAAAAAAAACGAGGCGAGATGACCTCGACGTATTTTGCAGCGGCTAGCCGAAGCAGGCGGCAAAACGTGATGGGTGGTGGAAGAAAAAGAGAGGTCACAGAAATTTAAAAAAAAATTGTTTGCTCTTGCCTGGGGGTTTTTATCTAGCACGACCACAACCCATGTCGAAACTCCAAAACCATGCAGAGTGCGTTTTTTAAAAATGTAAAAAAGTACCTACAATTTTTTTTTTCATGAATATGTACACTGTACTGTAAACACCACAATCAGAAAAGGTATCCGGGGGTGGCACATGAGGAGCCCACGACGGTCCTGGTCAGTTCCATGTCGCTAACAGGTCCGGGTCCTCCATTTCAGTAGTAGCTAGGTGCTCCGCATTCCTGTGATAATGGTGATTTAGTCAATGAACATTAATTAACAGTTATTTGTTATACTAGGGGGCAAAGTTGTATTTTAACGCCGAGTGTGGAATTGAAAAATGAGCAAGTGAAAGGATTCTATAGTTGAACCACGAGCGAAGCGAGTGGTTCGAGAATAGAATCCTAAACTTGCGTGTTTTAAAACACGAGAAGTAAAATACATTTGCACCCGAGTGTAACACAAAACTTTTCCCCTCACTATAGCGAGGAAACTACAACGCAAAAAATGCGTTTATCACTGCTTCCAGTAGTTCCACAGGTGGTAAATCATCTTTTATCAATTTTAAAGCAGTTAATTTGACTTTATTCAAGGTCAAATTACTTTACCCACTAGTGGATAAAATGCGTTTTTACCCGCTGGTATTAAAGGACAAAACACGTGTTTCCGAGCTAGTGAGGGGAAAAATGTTTTTTCATCGCACTCTATTGCTATTTTGCACTTAATACATGCCAAGTTTCGCTTTCGCTTTCTCCCAGACCGGACTGTAGCTCCGGTTAAAAAGCCGTAATATAAGTAGTTCTCGAGATATTAAGTTATGTGACAGACGGACGGACACACAAGACGGACGGAACGGCACCATAAAGGTTCCTTTTGTACCTTTTTGGTACGGAACCCTAAAAAACCGCCGCTTTTGGAGTTCTGGTGAAAGGTACTTACGAATATTGAATAGGCTACTTGCCTCCTAGTCAAATCAGCTTCCCTTTAAGAACTGTCAAAACGAATTTTAACGTTTTGCTAATATGAAATCGAATTGAGTGACGTCACGTTCAACTGATTTACTTTATATATTTCTACCTGACGAATTAAATAGAATTTGTATTTAAAAATAACTTCTATCCATGTTTTCCTTATATTTATCTGATGCTTTATTTCATGCATGGTATTAAATATTTTATTTTAAGTACAGTCAAGTTCCATGTTGTGTAGAAATGTGTATTTTTTAAAACTGCTTTCAATGTCTGGTTATTTGATGGAAATACAAATGAATACATCAATAACGTATACCTACCGTTAAGGTTTAAGGAGTTCCCTCAATTCGTCATGAATCCAATATCCGACTACCTATAAGAAATCGAGTTTGACAAAATTTGAGTTAAAAACTCAATATGCTTAGCAAACAAAGATAATATCCCTTTGTGTCGTCTTTGAGAAGTTTCGTTCTGATCATCATAAGCAGTTCCACTGCACCAACCCCAAACTCAAGTAATTTTGGAGAAAATAGGCTGTGACAGACGGACAGACAGGCGCACGAGTGATCCTATGAGGGTTCCGTTTTTCCTTTTTGAGGTACGGAATCTTAAAAACCAAAGTCATAATAAGTGTCTCGTTCAAATTTGAGGAGTTCCGTTCTGATCATCATCAGCAGTTCCACTGCACCAAATGTCACTGTTCGGTACAGTCGACTACAAAGAGATGTATCCATTTTTTCACCTTATTTCGATGCAATAAGCTGAAAAAGTGTATACATCTCTTTGTAGTCGACCGTACGTAAACGCATGCTGTTCTTATAATAACACAAAAACCAATATATGTATACCTGAATAAATTAAAGTTATGGTCTTTGGGAGCCTGGGGTCTGCTTTGACAATCAATCCCAAGATTTGGCGTAGGCACTAGTTTAACGAAAGCGACTTCCATCTGACCTTCCAACCCGATGGGTAATTAGAGCTTTATTAGGATTGCCCGGTTTCCTCACGATGCTGTCCTTCAGCGAAAAGCTACTGGCAAATATCAAATGACATTTCGCACATAAATTCCGAAAACCTCATTAGTGCGATCCGGGGTTCGAACCCGCGAGCTCTAACGCGACCACTGTTCTGAACGTAAATGCATACTGTTCTTATAATAATACCAAATTAAGTCACAAGTGTGTCGTCCAGATTTGAGGAGTTACTTTATGACCATCATCAGCAGTTCCACTGCACCAAATGTCACTGTTATGAATGTACTTAAATTAAAGCTATTCTCATATAAATACCAAATTCATTATAAGTGTGCCGTGCAGATTTGAGGAGTTCCATTCTGATCCATTTTCATCATCATCAGTTCCATTGCACCGAGTTCCACTGTTCTGAACATAAATGCATGCTGTTCTTATAAAAATACCAAAGTCACTATGAGTGTGCCTTTCAGACTTGAGGAGTTCCGTTCTGACCATCATCAGCAGTTCCACTGCACCAAATGTCACTGTTCCGTACGTATATGCATGCTGTTCTTATAAAAACACAAAAATCACCACATGTATGCCTTCAAGATTCGAGGAGTTGCCTTGATTTCTCCAGGATCCCATCATCAGAACTGGGTTTTGATAAAAATAGGACTAATCTCAAATCTGTATACATATATACATTCAATCAAAAAAAAATGAAATCGGTCCAGTAACAACGGAGAAATTGACAACATAAAGAAACCGGTCAAGTGCGAGTCGGACTGGCCCACCGAGGGTTCCGTATCCGTACAAACTTACAAAAGTTAAAATAATCTCATGTATCTCATATGTACCTATAACTTTAAAAATTTGACTATAATTACCTATAGGTATCGGTGAATTCGCTAACTAATTTGCGCGACCTGTTTAGTATGTTAGTTTTTCAGGGATAATTCTTTCTTAATGTTAACTCATTTGCATAGTTTAATCTTTATTTAGAAGAGATTTTTTTACGTATAATCTCGTATTCATTTGTAGTTCGATCTGTTCGATAAAATCCGCAAGGGTGGTTAAATTGAATTTTAAATCTGATTAGTTTTTAAAACCGAAATAAATTACACATATGAAAGAAAAAGTGACCAAGGCCTCCAGTGCCTGAGGCTGGAATCGAACCAACGTACCCTTCAATCGCGGCAGATGCCTATTTCCGCTCGGCCACCCAGGTCAGAGCTGCTGAGGTCGAAATTATCTCTCATATGAGTAATCTATACAAGGACTCGCAGCGCCCTCTGACCATCCCTAGAACCTTCCTTCCTTGACAGATTTGAGGCGGCGGTTAAAAATAGTTTTGATATGTACAATTTGAGCTTTTTCATACGATACCCCACTTGACGTAGTAGCTTGACATGATTTACAGTTTGCCATTAGAAGTTAAAAATGTTCATACCTGTTCCAAATTTCAAATCGATAGCAAAAGTACCTAGTTCTCGAGATATTTAGAAATATGACAGACAGACAGACATACGGACAGAGTGGGACCATAAAGGTTTCTTTTGTACCTTTTTAGTACGGAACCCTAAAACCAAAAAAAAATACAGACGAATTGAGAACCCCCTTCCTTGAGATTTGGAGCGGCGGTAAAGTTAAAGAAAAACATGAACCCTAATAATTATATAACCTCCTTTATTTTCGATAAAAAAAGTCTGTTAAAAAAGGGACATAACTCTTTTCAACTAATCAGTTCAGTATTTTTTATGAATTCAAGCTTTTATTTTTATAAATTTAACCCTTAAATGCATGACCTTGACAAAGATTAATTCAAATTTGTATTTTGACATGCTGTCATTACAGTCAAAAATACATACATACATACATACATACAATCACGCCTGTATCCCATAAAGGGGTAGGCAGAACACATGAAACTACTAAAGCTTCAGTGCCACTCTTGGCAAATAAGGGGTTGAAAGAAAACGAAACTGTGACATTGCAGTGACAGGTTGCCAGCCTCTCGCCTCCGCCACAATTTAACCCATATCCCATAGTCGCCTTCTACGACACCCGCGGGAAGAAAGGGGGTGGTGAAATTCTTAACCCGTCACCACACAGGCAGTCAAAAATAGATGATGCATATATACATCGCTGTGCATTAAAGGGTTAAGTCGTTTTTCCTCTATTGTTGGCATTGTAGATACACAGATATTTTCAATTTTGTTAAACTTATTACCTGGCTCTCAGATTCTCCGCTCATTGTAGCTGCTTCCGTGAACGTCGGCGATTCTTGACGTTTGGGTTCCGACGCGCCGTCATCATTAAATCTGCAATAATAATGATCACGAATAAATCAGAAGTTTCCAATCATTGGCGTGTGCAAAGGGCTTGGCACTAATAGTTATTTGTTATACAAGGGGGCAAAGTTGTATTTTAACGCCGAATGTGGAATTGAAAAACTAGCAATTGAAAGGATACCTGCGTTTCACGATAAAATATCAAGAGCCAACACCATGACAGCTCCTCGAAACAATCACTAGTCCTTGTTCCAGGTAGCCCAGGAGATCCGAAAATTGGTCCTGGACAAATCGGCCTTGGTCCGATGAAGAATCACTGTAACATAAAAAATAAATGTGTTAATTTACAAGAGAAAATGCTTGAGTTGCTAAAAAATCCCTCAACTCTTCATGGATTCCAACATCAGAACAGCGCAGGTTTCGACATGTCACAAAAGAACGCCACCTCAATAAGTCAATACGTAGGCAACAGAACCCTAGGCGTTACGGGGCCCGAATAGAAGGGGCAAACTAAGAAAGAGGTAGCGCAATATCATTTTTAAATTTGTTTTAGAATAACGTCACTTTTATTCGAAAACTTTTTTACAAACCTATTTAAGTGTAGAGAAAAAAGTTTTGTACCGAACCGAACTTATCCAACGACTATAAGGTAACGGGCCCAATCATGGACAGTTTAAGATGAAATTTTGCCTATTTTCGATATTTCACTGAAACATGTAAAAATTCTACCGCTAAACGTGTTAAAACTTGAATGTCTTATCTTTCTTTTACATTTCCAGCGCATTGCAGAATAGATACTCCTATTGGTTTCTTCATAATTAACAAATTAAAACAAGGTGCTTTTTCTCCAATCATGGACGGCAGTTCTCCAGTAATGGATCCCCCATTATGAACGGTGAAATAAGTTTAAAAATTTACATTTAAAGCAAACTAATACTCAATGAGACAATTTTATATACCCCAAATAAAATTAGTTTGGGTTATTTTAACATAGGATTGTTTCTTGTAAATTTTGGTTTTTGTAAATTGATTCTTGTCCACGGAACGGAAGTACGCAGTTTTCCGGGTCCAGTTATGGACACTCGCAAAATAACACAATTTCTTTATATCTTTGGAGTAACAAACTAGTACTTATGTTTTATACCTTATCTCATGGTTAATACAGTAAGTAAAACTCATTCACGTTTACACCGAGTATTATTTTTTTATTAATTTATACATGAACTCTACTCTCTTAGCAACCTTATTTAATGAGAATTGTTACTAATATTTTTTTTTTTCAGTAAACTGATGACTTTTATCTAGCCGCCAAATCCTTCAGAAATAACCGAATTAAATCAAACGTCAAAATTAAGCAGCTCTATTACTCTTGTTTATGGTACAATGCCGTCAATTTTTAGGAACTAATTTCAAATTATTATTTTTAAGGATTTGTCCATAATGGTATCACCGTCCATTATAGGGTATTTTACATTATACCAAGAACCATTTAATACAGGACCAGCAGAGTCCATACTAAATACCGTACCCCATTGGCAGCCGTCAATCTATGTCACTAGATGTCACTAAGAGTGTCATTTGAATAAAAATGTCGTTATTTAAAAAAAAATACGCACGCGGTAGTTCAACGGCATTACAAATGATACAGTAAAAAGTATATAGATGACGCTAGGGGCCCGTGTCATGTTTCAGTCCCTGTTTACAACGCACGCAAGCCATCGGCATCGTTCTTATTTTGAATTATGACAGTCATCCAAAAGAGTACCATACTGTCAAATTTTCTATCTCTTTCATTTTGAGCGTGACGTCAATGATTAGTAATATTACTTTCAATATATTTAAAATTTATATTTTAAATGAGGCCATTTCGAATAGTGTTTATGATTATGATAGATATCATGTTGACAATCAATCTCCGTCTCGCTCGCACTAATCCTATATTTGTACGAGTGCGACCGAAACAGTATTATTTGAAGATTTTTGAATGTGCAAAATCCATGAAGAATAGAGATAAAGGAGCAACCTCTTTAAGTATCAGAAGTGCACATATAAAAGAAAAGATAGGTGGCGCTGCAATCGCAGGTGCATAAGGGTTTGACAATCTCTTTGCCTTCTCGGTAGTGAGTGACCCCGCCTACGGAGCAAGAGGTCCCTGGTTCAAATCCTGGTGAGACCTTCATTATTTTTTCTACTAATATTTTTCTTGAATTATTTTATTTTTTTAATGTCCAAAAATATTTTTTTGTTTTGTTACAACTTTTTTAAATTTCATTTGTAAGACTTACAACATTACCGAAGAATCCTAAGATGGGGCAAACAATGTAAAAGGGCTTAAGTTAACATTTGTATGAATAAAACAATAAATAAACACAAATAAAATACACAAAAAGAAAATTAATGTATAAAAAAAAACAAAAAGCAGAAAGATCGCTGTCAGAATCGAACCCGAGAACATCTGCGTACGAAGCCAGCGCACTACCACGGGACTACGTCTTGACTTGCTCAGTCTGACGAAATTAGCCTAGAGAAAAGAACGTCTAATGTCATCTCACATCGCTGATCATTGAGCGAGACATGCGCTCCAAGCGGAGATATTTGTAACTGCAATTATAAAGGCTCAGCCGGTCATTTTTGCGACTGTTCTACTTCCACAGACTTTCCTCCTTATCTCTAGTCTCCCTGGCAAAATCTTATTGGTAGTTGTCACAAAAACCTACTTTTTCCATAAAGCCTGGCTTCCACATATGCGGAATCGAGCGGCGTCGAGTCGAGTTTTTATCTTATACATTTGAATGCTATTCGACGCATCATTAGAAATGCAAAATTACGAAAGTATAGCTATTAGTAGCTATAAGTAAATTACGTAATAATTTATGGCAGAAGGTCCTTTAAGTATTAGGGACTGAATAAATTAACCGACTTAGTATTACAGGGATCTCAACTCTTTTTACGCCAGAAGAACTGTGTTGAAGGACCAGCGAGTACGTAGTTCCTGACGAACTATTGTAATATAAAATAAAATAAAACGGAAAAATAAAATTATGGTAATTGATGCGTGCCGAACTTACTGCTGTTGTTTTCTCGACAGTTCAGCGGGCGGCCACTCTTTCGAATATTTACTTGGTTCACTCTTTCTTGTGTACACTCGCGAATCGTTATTTATTTAATTAATAATTATAACTTTATTCGTCGTTGCGGATATTTTTTCACATTGACATCGAATGTCTTTTAGTTTAGCAGATTGACGTATTTTCTTATATTTTTTAAGAAGGTCGGCAAAAAGGCGGGTGACATGACAAATAAAAATGAGGTTGAACCTATCATAAGGAAGAGCGAACGGGATGGACGATATGAATGATAATGAATGAAAAGGGCGCGAACAAACTGAGTTGCGAAGACTTGGTGTTTTTACAAGTTTTGTTTTTGATGGGATACATCAGCGATTGTTAATATACCTAGATGTCTAAAGAGCTCTCAAAAATGACCCCACGAATATTGTGCCACGGTAGGCGGGGCCTCAAAATTGTGCCACGAAGCTTGTCAGTGCGCTAATGGCGGCCAGTCGGAACAGTCGTAGTACGGCATATTTAGAATATATGTTTACAAAAAGAATATGCCGTACTGTTTTGTAATATCATGTGCTAGTCGTTCCAACAAATACGTAGAAAAATATGGGATTAAGTTTCATGTGTAATTTGGCGAGGATCATAATTATTTCGATTTATTTTGTACGAACTACTTTTGAATGGGGATGATGTTATGCAATATTTTTAATAGCCATAATTGATATTTAAAAACTTTCATTTTTGTATAATTTTACCTACATAGACCAGTAAACTTGTTTGAACACGCGTACGTGTCAGTGGCATAGGAGTTCGATTATTTTGATCACAGACCTTGTGTCACCGGCATAGTGGTTTAAATGGCCAATCTGAACACATTCGTGGACACGTATGGTTAATGGTATAGCATACGCGTAGTCATTTGTTTCCTTTGGTTTATGACAGATGACGTCACCAAGCGTCCTTAAACGTGTTAATTTAGAAGCTTGTAGAATAGAAATAGACGTGACCTATGGTCCGGTGTCAGTAAGGCGTATTATGATCTTGGAACCACTTTTCGGCTGGCATTTTGTTTGAAAGAAGTGTTCTATGTTATTATCTTTCGGTGGCGACATCTAAGTAATTACATATTTAAGGGCCGGTTTTTCAAACGCCAGATAAATATATCTACCAGATAAAGTTATCACTATCCTTTTCATCACACGTATAAATGACAGTGACAGCTGACATTTATCTGACCTGTACTGTACTAAAAACCAGCCCTGAAAAGGTAAAATTTATAAAATGAAAGCCTACGTTTAACACCTGTTAACAATAGATGGCAACTGACAACAATCTGAACGTGACTGTACATTGTTATACAGATATAAATTGAATTTATCTAGCCATAAAAATACTTATTATAGCGGAATATGTGTACGACATAATTATTATTTTCATATGAAGGATGTTACTTCATAACAACAATTTAATTATGTAGTTATATTTTAATATGCGTAAAATTAAAATTATTTCTGCTTGGTTCTTTAATGTATGACATAAACCCATCCCTTTTTGTGTCAAATTTTAGTCAAATATGAACAGCGAATTCTTAGCTGCCAGTACGTACAGCAAGAAGGTTTTTAGCCGAATAAAATAGCTGATTGCTAGTTAGTGACATTATATGCATTTCAGCTACACTTATCTGTGTGCATTAGTATAAAAGAGATGACTATTGTTTTGTTTACCAGTTTTGATTACAGGGCCTGTAAACGTATTGTCTTGTGTAAATGTAGGCGTAATTGTGTATGTGTGCTAAACGGTGCCAAGAATTTGAACGGTAATGTTCTTAAAAGCGGCTTCCATGTTTATCTTACTTCGTTGGGATACATACATAACACTAACAAAGTATCTATTGTCTTAGTCCGTTTTTATCCGATCCGATATCGGATGTCGGAAGGATTTAAATGGAAAAACCGGCCAAGAGCGTGTCGGGCCACGCTCAGTGTAGGGTTCCGTAGTTTTCCGTATTTTTCTCAAAAACTACTGAACCTATCAAGTTCAAAATAATTTTCCTAGAAAGTCCTTATAAAGTTCTACTTTTGTGATTTTTTTCATATTTTTTAAACTTATGGTTCAAAAGTTAGAGGGGACGCACATTTTTTTCCTTTAGGAGCGATTATTTCCGAAAATATTAACATTATCAAAAAATGATCTTAGTAAACCCTTATTCATTTTTAAATACCTGCCCAACAATATATCACACGTTAGGGTTGGAATGAAAAAAAATATCAAACCCCACTTTACATGTAGGGGGGGCAAACTAAGAAAATATTTTTTTCCAATTTTTATTTTTGCACTTTGCTGGCGTGATTGATATACATATTGGTACCAAATTTCAGCTTTCTAGTGCTAACGGTTACTAAGATTATCCGCGGACGGACGGACGGACGGAACTATAAGGGTTCCTAGTTGACTACGGAACCCTAAAAACAAGTAAAAATATAGGTGAAATTATGTTTTTTTCAACTCCCGGGTTGCAAAACAATGCCATCTAGTTTTGAACCAAAAATTGAGCTTTTTTCAGGGGTACGCTTTTTTGTATGGGCTATGTCAGTCCAGTATTAAATGGTTCTTGATTATACTAATATAATATAGCAATACCCATGACGAATTTGTGTCAAATGTCAGATTCCAAATTGAACATTAATTTTGAAATCAGCAGCCCCGAAACCTAATTTACGACACTCCCATGACGACACAAAAGTTAGGAAAAAATGGGTTCTGTAATGAAATTAATGATAATTATACTAATGGTTAAGATGTGAACTTAAAATATAGCTTTTTTGGCTCACCTTAACTATAAACTGAAATAGACCTACCATAACTACTTACATAATTTGCTAACTGCCGGACAAGCGCTTGACGAGCAGCGCGACCCAGCTGCAGCTCTTTGTTTAGCCAACACCTGTCAGGAGCCATTGCCAAATAAATATCAGCATTCTGCTGACGGGCGTCAAACTCCGCCGCTAATCTCTGCTCCTGCTGCTGCTCCTGTTCTTCGTGTCGGTTCAGCGGAGGCAGTTCACAATTCGCTTTGTTAGCTATATTGTCAAGCACACAACACGTTTTAACGATCTTAGCTGCCGCTGCTAGAGATGGGTAACTACCCAGGTAAATACCCGAAGGTGGGTATTTACCGGGTAAATACCCGATATTTACCTACCCGCGGGTAAATACGCGGGTATTTTCATTTTTCTTCCAAATTCGACGTTTTTAAATGGTGTTTGGGCTAAAATAGATTAATTTAAGTCAGTCTTTGTAATTGTACACATAATGTTTATTCAAATTGAGAACGAATAGGTTGCTATGAGATAAAATGTGATTTTAGTGTATCACTCCAACTATGAAAATCGTGTAAAATATCATTCTCTGACATACCGAAATAATTTCAAATGCTTTTAGTATAAATTATAAGTCTGATAAATTAAAACTATAAATAAAAATATGTGAATAAAAATATTTTAAAAATCTCTTTTTGAAGCTCATAACTCATATATAGTGTGTTTTATGACAAAAATGCATATAAACTTTTTTGTAGGAAATTGTGTCTACTTTAGTTCGTACATACAATACTTTTCGATATTAATGATGGTTTCCATGAAATATGAAAAAAATACATTTTACCCCCCCCTAACCCCACCATAACCCCCTCCAACCAGTACTAGGAAGTTTTTCTTTATCGTATAAATACGACTATTTAATACAATCTAAAAAGCACACATAAAATATTTTTTTTTAATTATTTTTAAAAATATACATTATAACTTCTGTAAACTTAATTGTATATTTGACTGAACAGTTTCGTTTTAAATTGTGTATAATAATTACAATCACTAATTTAGTATTTATCTCCATTTTAACACAAATCAGCATGTCCAACATGAAATGAATCTACCCGTCGATTTGGGTAGATACGGGTAAATACCGGGTAGATAGGTATTTACCGGGTAAATACCTGGGTGGGTAGATTGGGTATTTACCCACGACCCATCTCTAGCCGCTGCTGGCTTGTAGTGCAGTTTCTCCATTGACGACAAACACTGCCAACTGATTTTTAGTCGCCCAAAACACCGCTCTATACAGTTGCGGGCTCGAACTTGTAAAGCGGTATAACGAGCTTCTGGAGATCCTACAGGTGCATCCAAAAGTCAGTGCATCCATCAGTAGTGTTTGCCTCTGTGGGTAAGCTGAATCACCTGAAAGAATATAAAAATGTATGGCTGTGATATATTGAAATATACAATTATGCTACGAGATAAAGTGTTTTGTCTAACAGTTCTTACTTAGAGTGATATTTAAATTGACTAAACAATAAATCACACGTGCACGGAAGAAGATATTACACAGAAGATACTATATTTCTTTTAGACATTTGTCAAATTTATGTCACGTTAGCTTTTTTTTAAATATAAAATTATCATATCTACGTTTTCATGATGGGTCTACACCGACGCAAATGCACGTCATTCTTGTTTATTTTAATAATGCCAACGCCATCTTGCGACGAGTAGAGGAACCAAGTTGTGCCGAAAAAACTTGCAATTTACTCTTTGGTACAACAAAATCCCCGTCTAAGTGTCATAAACCAAACATGGCGGCCATACCCATCGACAAAAAGTCTATATACTGTGCCATTCAGGAGAACGCATGCCTTGGTTCGTATTGTCAGGCCATGAGAGATTAAATTCGTGTAAAATTACGCAATTCATATCTTTGTAATGATATGATGATTCGAATTGCAATCTCATTCTGTCACTTTGACACAAGAGTAAAATCAAAGTAGAATCAATACTAGAGTCGTGACACGTTAGCAAAATGCAGACCAAAAGTGTGTACCAAAAGTATTGCCAGTATTACAAGTTTGACCCAAAAAAGGGAATTTAATCGTTTGCCGTGCTTAGGATTTCTACAAATAGGTGTTATTTGTGAATATTTTATCTTTTTGTTAGAAAGGCTCGGACGTGTCGCGAAGTTTTGAGTCAAAGAGATTAATCAACTAACATATTTTTAAGCAATATTTTTTTTAAATATTTTTTGGTGTAGCTGGCACGACAACGACCGTCTATTAGCAAAAAAACATTTTACTTCAAGTAACAGTGAAAATGGAGATACGAGGTGAAAAAAATGTCATATGTTATTTATTTCAAAGATAGAAGTCCGTTCTTTTAAAATACTCAAAACTTAAAAAATACTCCATCAAAAATAAATGTTACAAAAATTTTATCCGGTACATTGCCTGAGCTCTAGTCCCAACCTAGTACCAATCCAGATGACAGCTGCACGTATTCGACAACCCGTGATCCAATCCACTATCATTTGAGAGTCAACGTGAAACGTCAAATTCGCCATGCCGAATTGAGCCCCAGGTTACTAGCTTAGTGCCTACGTCACAATTAAATTGAGCCCATATCCCAATGTCTACATCTACAAGATCCTCTTAGAATGTTTGTTTTTCCCCGGTCATTGATTTACCAAAATCTTGTATTGCCAGATTACAATTTGTCACAATCCGAACCCGAGCCTTAACAGAATGAAACGAAACAAAATTCGAGAAAAACAAGAATCTGGCAAATTGGAAACCAATCCATAAACCAATTTTGTTTTAAAAAATTGTACTTATTGCATATTCTGGTAGCAAGTTCAAGTGAACTATGCAATAAGTACAATTTTGTATATTCTGTCATGCATACCTATATCTATCCACTGATCCTTGTAACCGGCGTCTAATCGAGCGGCGCGCACGCAATCCCGAAGCGCATACGTCAGAACCACAGCGAGGCACAATGCTGGCTCTCCCGTTGCTGAAATATTAATTAACTGTTGTTAAAAAAAATGTGTGACCAGCCAGGACGGTGTCCATTCGGTCTCCCCAAGTAAGCCCTTTTTACTGAGCGAGACTGAGGAATCAGGTCAGGACTAATCCCCATAAGGCTCGTTTGCCTATTATCCCATAAAAAAGACCTAGATACCCTTCGGGTTAGAAGGTCAGATGGCAGTCGCTTTCGTAAAACTAGTGTCTACGCCAAATCTTGGGGTTAGTTGTCAAAGTGGCCCCCAGGGTCTTATGAGCCATGGCGAATGGCAGAATAACACTAGGAGGATGAATATGACACAATTTCTAAATAAATCTACTTAGAGTATTTCCGACTTACTCGCATAATAAAATCTATGAAATAGGTACATGTAATTGACTGATTGATTGATTTGTTCAGTGTGATGAAATTATATATATTTGACAATCGGAAACAAACAACCAATTAAAATTACCTTTAGACTGCAAAACACCAAATTCATTCCTGGAGTCCCTCTTAAAATATATCCTCATGTCAGCCGGGATGTCTTTAATACCTGGCGGCTTGTATGTCCACGTACGATCCGTGAGTAGGGCTCCGGTGTCCTTATCATAGATGAGCTTCTCTGAGGACCAGTAGCCTAGGCCCATGACAAAGGCTCCTTCGATCTGGCAAGAATAGAAAATAATTAATTTTAAATCAGGACGGGTCTCGCCTAAACCACGGGAACAACGCCGTTCCTGAAACGTTGGTCAGTTTAATATGTTGTCATACGCGATTAAAAAGTCCCGATTTAAAAGTAATTATGTGTAATAATCGTGAAAGTTTGAACCGGAGAAAAATAGAAAATGACAGAAAATCTGTACCAAATATCGAATATTAGTAATCGACTTCATTGAACTCGTGATAAGCACCTTACAACTACTTAGCTACTTTGTAAATGTTTTCTTTTTTAAATAAACCTTAGAAATTATCAACCAACTGTGTAAGAATTTGTATATACATACATGTATACAATACATACAATAACGGGGTAGTCAGAAAACATAAAAATAATCAAGTTTGAGTGACACTCTTGACAATCAATGGGTTAAAAAAAACGAAATTGTGGTATTGTGCATTGCAGTGACAGGCCACGCCTCAATTTAGCCCATATCCCACAGTCGACTTCTACAATACCAACGATAAGAAAGGGGGTGGTAAAATTCTAATAACACAGAAACAAGAGAGAATTGGTGGTGTAGTATGAATATGTACTGTATTTAATTTATTGCTTAAATACGAATATAATACCTGCGCCACATCAATTTCTGGGCTCAAACTTCTTCCAGTATCTTCCAGAATATCTACTCGTCTCACATCATGATTCCCTGTCAGTATATCAACTTCTACTTCCAAAGCGCAAGTTGCATAAACGTTATAAGGTTTTACATCATCCTTGGAGGTAAAAGTGTAACACGCTTGTAAATCTACACCAACTCCGTATGCTTCAGCTATAAGTTCTTCCCAAGAATACTTCTCCATTTTATCTTTGATAGGTTGAAGTCTCTCCATTAAGATTTCACAGGCTTTTTTAGTAGCAAAAGCAACGCTTTCACTACCGATACTAGCACCTGTTACAATGGAGTTAGGAGATGTAAAACTTGTGCTAGGCTTCACACTGACTTTCTCCAACGGCACTCCAAGTAAGTGAGCGCAAACTTGCGCTGCTTTAGTATTAATCCCTTGGCCCATTTCTATACCTCCGTGCGTAATAACCACTGAACCATCTCCATGGTAAATGGAAATTAATGAATTGAAATTTCCAATGTAATATATTCCAACGGACAAAGGTAATATATTCAATGATCTTTTTCTCCACCTATTCGAAATATTGAACTTCTTGATATCTAGTTGTCTTTGTTCGAAATTTGAATCCTGTTTCAACTGATTTATCATTTCAGGAAGTGGGTTATTTTTGACCATGTTTTGTTGTCTAACTTGAAGCGGGTCTGCTTTTAAATTGAAAGCTATTCTTTCCATTACATGTTCAATAATTGCGACGCCTTCAGTTGTGCCTGTAAACATATATAAAGAAGGTGCTAATATTCAATTTTGCGGTTGGTTATCTGTGATTTTCTTCATTACAATGAATTTAATAAAACATAATTATGAATACAAACAAAGCCACATTAGGAGGTTTGACTGCCGCTTTAATTGCTCGGAAAAAAAAATATGGCTTTTCTCAAGGGAACCAGTAAAAAACATGCTCTCGGTTTATGTATAGCGAATTGTTATAGACGCGCTTCGCTAAACATTACGTTATATGAAAGGACACATGAAAAAAAAATGTCTAATCAGATTTAGCCGCATCTTGAGTTTACGTTTTATAATCGGCCCAATGTTTTCGGATGTATATCTAGATTCCTAAAGTTTTTTCTTCGATTTTTAGATCGCCTAATATTTTTTGGCATAATGATCATTTGGCCTAATTTAAATATCCTAATATTGTTTCGCCTAACGCCGTTAAAACCCACTTTTTTAGAAGCGATTCGGATTTGTGTGAGGTCACAGTTCTAACCTAACCTAAACCTACCTTTCTAACAGCGAATCGGTTCTGGCTAATGTCATTTTTGGGGCAAAATTTAAATTATGCCAAATGATCGTTAGGCCAAAAGAGCGTTAGGCATTTCATAATTCGGCCAAATGAGTTAGGCCAAGTGATTTTCGAACAAACGTCATTAGGAATGTAGAGGTAGTCCCATGTTTTCGTCTGTTTGGATTCAAATGTTTATGATAACTTGCTAAGCCACAAAAATTAATAATTGATTTTTCCATGTTTCATACGTAGTTTGCTGAATTGCATAATATTTGAATATTGAATATTTACCAGGGGCTCTGCAATATGTGTTAGAAGCAGTATCCGTAAGCACGCTGTTAGCTTCAACCGACCAGCGTGATATGTCGTAGCAATTCTTTATATGTTCAGCTGTGAGTGGAGCCAGAATTTCGTTGAAAACGTGGCCACAGTCTTGGTAGAAAGCAAGCTTTAAGTACTGTATTGTTCCTTCTCTATCAACGCCGCCCTGAGAATATTGAAGTTAATTCATTATATTAAGAAGTTAATTCATTATGTTAACTCATTATGAAAAAAATATATTTGATTTTTGCTCTTTAGTAAAAATGTTCGATACATTTGATCTACATCTTCACATTCTTCACTTCTCAGAGTATAAACAGCCTTAACAGAAATAACACTTGTACACAGAATTAAAACTGTATGTCAGTTAATGCAATTTCTAGTTCATCTAATTTATTTTACTTCTCACTCTCTTAAATTACCTCAAATTTACAAGACGTAGGTAACCGCTTGCCGATAGCCTTCATATTAGTTTGAAGTGGCAGGACGAACCGGCAGGTGGTCCCTTGAAGATGGCACACAAGAGCAGCTGCGCAAGCGATTTGGGTCGCGCGACTTATCTTTGCACCGTAGCCCCCGCCGACGCGACGCACGATCACGTTGATGCTAAAGAGGACATTTTTTTTTATTTTTATTATTATAAATGGGCTTACTCTTGACCACAGACTAGCCAAAGGCAAAGACGTGGCCTACGATGGAGTGAGCTCGCCCAGAAAATACCTGTTCACTCTTGATTTGAAGGTTGCCGGGTTATATGAGCTCGGAAATATAGCCGCCGGCAAGGAATTCTACTCCTTGGCAGTGCGCATAAGAAAAGAAGAAGCAAAGCGCTTCGTGCGGATTCGTGGAATATCCACCAAGTAAGGATGGAAACCGGTCGTGCGACTCGTGCGTCTAAGAGTCCGAACATTGATTATTTACATACATAGTCCTTAAATATGAAGGACGGTCAGGTATTAAAACAGGCGCCTATTATTAGGACTGTGAGCTTTGGTGAACAAAATAAAGACCTCAGTGTTCGCGAACCAGACGGACAGACGGTTTTTGGGATAACGATACATAAGATAAAATATAATATGTAAGCATCGATCACAAAACATACATGAATGTGCTTCAACAACAAAAAAGAACAACAGATCAAGTTTAGTGTACCTATGATTAATTTCAAGGAAAGAAAAGAGTAACTTAGATACTTTCTAGCAGGAAGTAAAAGTACCCTTTTCGAATAGATATTTACCTATTAGCTGGTACTTTTAAACATTGTGCTACAGCAACATTTGTCAGATCAAGCCACTGAGTTGCCGAGTAAATTTCCATTCCATCTTCCGTCGGTTTGGCAACGGCTGTCTGAGTCTCCATATGATAATGGTATTGACTATCCATCTTGAATTCTCCATGAACTATACTCCTAACATTATTACCAGTGTCTGTAGGTTCAATTGTTCTATTAACAACCACTCTTTTACTTTTCTCTGGTGATTTCAAGACATCGTCTATAGTTAACAAAGGTTTCTGCGTGTTTATAAAGGAATACTTAATTTTTACAACGTCTGCTGCTTTCTGAGCAGTTTTTTCTCTATCCGCTACAATGATACCAACAGGTTGTCCGTAAAACATTACTTTTTCAGAGCAGAGGATTTCTTCTGGGGCACTCAGGATTGGAATGTTAGGCGGACTAAAATTATTGTCGCCTGGTATGTCCTTGGCAGAATAAAAAGCGATGACCCCAGGAATAGCCTAAAAAAATAAAAATTAATTTAATATACCAATTGTGTAATGTGTAATATCTGTATAAAATACTGCATTTACTTACTTAAACTTTATTGCAAAAAAATAAAACAAAAATGTACAAATGGCGGTATTATGCCTAATGGTATTCTCTACCACTCAGACAGTGAGGTTAAACAGAGAAATGTAAAGAGAAGGAAAAATGACAATGGTGGAACGATCGAAAACAACTGATTAACTTCATATATAAAATGCATTAATAGTAGAGTGCCCGTAACTTTATAAATCTGCCAAATACTTACAAGTGCCTCAGCAGGATCAAATTCCTCGATAATACTGCCTGCAACAACATCAGCTGTGACAAACGCCGCGAAAACTTCATTAGTCTCTCGTGGTACATCATTAGCAAAGACAGCTTCACCGCTACATTGTACCAGCGCCTCCAATTTAGGTACTGGCTGATTCAGAGGCCATACAGTTTTATCAGTGTCGAATACCTGGTTCCCTTCTGAAGTTATTCTCTTCATGATTTCTCCTCCCGATTGATATTTTGGATCAATTTTGTCTTTTGGACACGTGCTTAAAATTGCCTGTAATGTTGCCATATCAATGTTCGTTACCATATTTCGTTAAATAATTATTATTTAAAAATTGCTATTTTGATGTTGTAAAATAATATTATTTACATCATATTTTCAACTTTTTAAAATTAGTTTTAGCACATGTAAGACGTTTACGATAAACTGCCTATTTATTCTTGGAACGAAATTTTGGATTTCAAATTGAAATATTTCTGGTTTATTATTAATTACCTTGTAGTACAAAGACACAGCTAACATTCTTCTAAAATCTGCTGATGGTTCCGGTGGCACCTCTTCAGGAGTTATCTCATCAAATAAGCTTTTGACAGCTAGTTGCAGCGTTTCGTTGGTATAAGGGTCTTTACCAACTAATGCAGCTTCGGTTTTAGAGGCGTGTATAAATGTTGGTGATATGCCACCGTACACTATGGTAATACTTTCCAGCCGTTGGGAATTTTGAGGAAATCGAAATAAGAAGCCTGCGTTGACATGCGCGTGGGCGTTTTGAGAGCGAGGCATGATCTAAACAAAGAAAAATTACAAGTTTTTGGTTCTTTTTAACAAAAGCTGTCGTATAAGCTATTTATTAAAGTGCTAAAAGATGTGACTGAGTGCAAAGTGTCCGAAAACGACGTCAAGGTAGGGCAAAGAGGCAACGCACGATAAAAAAAATTGACCCCGCCATCATATGTGATAAATGGCTTTGAAGAAAGAGACAGAGAGAGAAAAAGAGAGAGAGGAGAGGGATAGTATAAGTTATTAAAATAAATTATATTTATAATTACCTTAAAGGTTTTCACGTAACAGCATCGTGATAATGGAGGCAAAATTACGTTCAGTAGTATTTTACCTTTCATGTCTGTTTTGAGGAAGTCTGGTAGACTAATGACAGATTTTTTATTCAAAGATTCAGCTAGAACATAATGTGCCGTTAGAAAAATGAATGCTGAAGTACTTAGCTATAAGATGGCCAAACAAATCTCGTCACTAAAAAAAGCGCGAAATCCAAATATTCGATGGAACGATCAACCTCTTCCCGAGCTTCGTCCCTAAAGTTTTAGAATTCTCCGCCTTTTTAGGGTTCCGTAGTCAACTAGGAACCCTTATAGTTTCGCCATGTCTGTCTGTCCGTCCGTCCGTCCGTCCGTCCGTCCGCGGATAATCTCAGTAACTGTAAGCACTAGAAAGCTGAAATTTGGTACCAATATGTATATCAATCACGCCAACAAAGTGCAAAAATAAAAAATGGAAAAAAATGTTTTATTAGGGTACCCCCCCTACATGTAAAGTGGGAGCTGATATTTTTTTTTCATTCCAACCCCAACGTGTGATATATTTTTGGATAGGTATTTAAAAATGAATAAGGGTTTACTAAGATCGTTTTTTGATAATATTAATAGTTTCGGAAATAATCGCTCCTAAAGGAAAAAAAAGTGCGTCCTCCCCCCTCTAACTTTTGAACCATATGTTTAAAAAATATGAAAAAAATCACAAAAGTAGAACTTTATAAACACTTTCTAGGAAAATTATTTTGAACTTGATAGGTTCAGTAGTTTTTGAGAAAAATACGAAAAACTACGGAACCCTACACTGAGCGTGGCCCGACACGCTCTTGGCCGGTTTTTTAGTGAAAAGTATCGCTTAACGTCAGCCATTGCACGGCTTAAAT
Source organism: Leguminivora glycinivorella (assembly GCF_023078275.1). Lineage (NCBI taxonomy): Eukaryota > Metazoa > Arthropoda > Insecta > Lepidoptera > Tortricidae > Leguminivora > Leguminivora glycinivorella. Next base: position 20,045,806 of record NC_062987.1, on the reverse strand, counting down.
AAAACTGAAACATACATACATACAATCACGCCTGTTTCCTAGGGGGGTAGGTAGAGATCACGGATTTCCATTTACTACGATCCTGACAAACCACTTTCGCTTCACACACTTTCATAACGTTTCTCATACACTCAAACATTTGTTGAAATAAACCAAAACTACAAATGTAATCAACTAAAAGTTCTTATATAAACACTCACCGACAGTAACCATGGCACCAACCGTTTCCAAAAGCAAAAACAAGTCTGATTGAAATTGGTTGTTTGCGTGCTTCAGGCATAAATTTCCACCAATAGTTCCAATCTAGAAAGTGACTCAAAATTCATAAGTCAAACAAGGCAGAAAACGTTTGATTGAAACACAATATTTTTGTAAGCTAACTAGGCCAATATAAATCAAACACAGAAACCAGATACAATATGATACGGACACGTTGTATTGTAGCTACATCATACATTACATCTTAACTAGAAAAGTTTGATAAAATTATAAATACAACTAGTAATGGTTTTCATAAAAAATAAAGTTATAAATATAAGCCCAAATACTAGCTCAGAATCAAAGAATCAATTGATCGGTAAAAAAGTTATTTGTTATACAAGGGGGCAAAGTTGAATTTCAACGCCGAGTGTGGAATTGAAAAACGAGCAAGTGAAAGGATTCTATAGTTGAACCTCGAGCGAAGCGAGTGGTTCGAGAATAGAATCCTGAACTTGCGAGTTTTTTAACACACGAGAAGTACAATAAATTTGCACCCGAGTGTAACACAAAACTTTTTCCTCACTATAGCGAGGAAACTAAAACGCAAAAAATGCGTTTATCACTGCTTCCAGTAGTCCCACAGGTGGTAAATCATCTTTATTACTAGATTCACCAACTTTTATCAATTTTAAAGCAGTTAATTTGACTTTATTCAAGGTCAAATTACTTTACCCACTAGTGGATAAAATGCATTTTTACCCGCTGGTATTAAAGGACAAAACACGTGTTTCCGAGCTAGTGAGGGGAAAAAATATTTTTTGAACATATTTAAAAGTATACGGTACGTAGGTACTGTACTAGATCGATTCTCGTAGGTAATATCAGCTGCAAACGTGCACAACGAATTGATCAATGAATTCATTCATAATTTCTCCATGCAGTTTTGCAGCTGATAGTGCTGTGTTAATGGTTTTAAAGGAATCTGTTACAATTTTTAAGCATCCGAAACATTAAGTACCTATCCAATACTTACATTCTTTACTGGAATATGTGCTACTAAATCCAAATGGTCATACAGCTGTTTCAGATACAAAAAATCCTCCTGTTCGTTGCTTAGTGTTAAAAACAACTCCATCACATCAGACAACGGCATGCCAGCACCAACAATCAGATTCACGTCAATTGTATGCCCTTTTAGTTCAACCACACTGAATATGTCTATTATGTTTGTTGGGTAGTCTTTCACATGATATACTCCTAAAAATTAAAGCAAGTTTTATATTTGTATTTACTTCGTAAAGAACTAATTCGTGGCAACCACTATGACTAAATATCACTCCACGAGTAAAATATAATTATTATCTTTACTCATCACTGTGTATTTGATGCTGATTTTACGGGGATATAATTTCATTAAAAACGTTTAGGATGCCGTTATAAATTGTTACAATATCAGTTTTAGTCTATTACCTTGTCCAGTATTACCAGCGATCAGTTTATAATCACCGTCTTCCGTCATAATTTTAAAAGCGTCTTTCAAAGTATAAACTTTGGACCACTTATGATTTTTCGCGTTTATTTTCAATACCTCATTATCATTTTTAACTAATTCACACCAATCTTCCTGTCCCTCTTCTTTATTAACTTCAATTATTCTTTTCTTCTTATGTGGGCATTGCTTGTAGCATTTTACTCCACATGGTTTTAGTATAGCCAAGTCTTCCAAGTCACATACTTTGTTGAGTAACTTTTCATCAGCGTCTTTAGCGAATGATTTGAGAGCGTCTGCGATGGGCCTGTATCCGGTACATCGGCAGATGTTGCTGGCAAACGAATTTTCTATGTCTGCCATCGTCAGATTGCTTTTGGATTTCATGAGACTACGAAATAAAATAAGCGTATAATAGGTATATTTCTAGGTAGGTAGACGAGGTAGGGCATAGCGAATGATATTCCGCTTTGTGTGGTAGGGCACAGCACAGCGGATATCGTCTCGTTCGAATCTAGAGCAGAGCCCAACTGGGGTAGTACCTCCGCCTTACAGAAGACCGCAGCCAAATAGCACTAGACCCTACTCATAGTGATGTGTTCCTGTCGGTGAGTAAGGTTGCCAGAGCTCAACGAGGGTGCGGTGTGCTGATGACGGGAGGACTTACGGAACTAACTTGTTCCGTTTATTGTCCTTTGAGTCGTCGGCAACCCGAACCCTCCTTGGAACTTGTACACTCCTGTGTACTTAACACTTCAAAAGGGAATGTACAAGTTTCTAATGGGGTGGCAACGCGCATGTGACACTGTTTGAGTTGCAGGCGTCCATAGGTTACGGTGACCGCTTTACATCAGGCGGGCCGTATACTTGTTTGCCACCGACGTAGTATAAAAAAAAAAGGTATTGGTCAGTTTTAAATGGATTAAAAAATATTTTTATATTTATTGACCCCCATAACATTTTGACCGCGGCTTCACTTGCGTTAAATTCAAAAATTGCAAAATGCCCCCCCATACAAACTTATACCCCTCCTCCCTCCATTCTGAGGAGTAGCCTATATGTCACTTTTCATCCCTTCAACTATTCCCACTTAAAAAATCGTGTCAATTCGTCGCTCCGTCTTGCCGTGAAAGATCGACAAACAAAGAGACACACACACCACACACTTTCCCGTTTATAACTGGGCGACGGTCGCGCGATGGTCGCGCGACGGCGATACGACGCATACGAAATCAAACCTTATCGATATGGAAGTATGAGACGCGACGGCGACAGTCGCGCGACCGTCGCCCACGCAAGACACGGCGTAAGTATGGATTATCATTTTGGACATTAAAGTATGTACTTACTAACCTGTACATATTCATGACCCAACCAGGCGAGCAGTATCCACATTGTGTGCCATTGAACTTGGCCAGTCTGCTCTGAATATCGTGGTAGCCGACAGTCCGGTTCCCGATTCCTTCCACTGTGGTCACTTCCCAGCCGTGGCAGGATAGGACTGATACTAGGCACTAAAATGCAGGAAAACGTGTTAGGATGGTTTTTAGGGTTCCGTAGTCAACTAGGAACCCTTATAGTTTCGCCATGTCTGTCTGTCCGTCCGTCCGTCCGTCCGCGGATAATCTCAGTAACCGTTAGCACTAGAAAGCTGAAATTTGGTACCAATATGTATGTCAATCACGCCAACAAAGTGCAAAAATAAAAAATCGAAAAAAATGTTTTATTAGGGTACCCCCCCTACATGTAAAGTGGGGGCTGATATTTTTTTTCATTCCAACCCCAACGTGTGATATATTGTTGGATAGGTATTTAAAAATGAATAAGGGTTTACTAAGATCGTTTTTTGATAATATTAATATTTTCGGAAATAATCGCTCCTAAAGGAAAAAAAAGTGCGTCCCCCCCCCTCTAACTTTTGAACCATATGTTTAAAAAATATGGAAAAAATCACAAAAGTAGAACTTTATAAAGACTTTCTAGGAAAATTATTTTGAACTTGATAGGTTCAGTAGTTTTTGAGAAAAATACGGAAAACTACGGAACCCTACACTGAGCGTGGCCCGACACGCTCTTGGCCGGTTTTTTTATTTCAATACATTGTAAAGGTAAGTATCTTGGTGTATTGCAGTTCGCCTGATTAAACACAAAAAATATACAGTAGAAAAGTGCGTGAAGCCATTGAAATCAAAAAACATCGCAATTTCAATCGGGGCGAAGGTTTTAGGATCTCATCCACATGGAATCCTGTCATTAATAAGTGTAAACGGAAAATATTATCGACAGTCGTTAAATCGAACATCGTCAGTGTTGTGTTTCGACAGAGTAACTCTAGTGCGCAAACAGTTCGAAGTTGGTAATCAAAACCAAGTGCAGGTGGTTCGAAAAACTCGCGCGGCTCTCAGAAGGTGTTGATGTCATTTCAAGCCAGTCTTCTCCGAGATCACGGGGACAACGCCGTCCCTGAAAAGTTGGAAGTCATACGCGATTAAGTCCCGATTTTAAGAATAATTATGTCACAAAATAGTATATAGTACATTTCGATACAAATGCGGAAAAGAGGAAGCTCGAAACGAATGGCGATAAATTAAAACACGACCGAAGGGAGTGTTTTAAATCGACACGAGTTACGAATTACCTTTTCGCTTGTGTATCAAACGACATTTTTCAGTACAGATGGCCCTCCGATGACCTGACAAAAAAATTAACCACTTCTTGTGTAAAAAAAGCACCATCTGTACTGAAAAATATAATAATATTGTAATATTGCCAATTCGGAAAGACGTCTTTTTAAGAAACAGTAGGAGTAGGAGGGATGCAAGTGACACTTTTCTGTTCTACATTATTTAAAAGGCTAACGCTAAACAGTAAATAAATATTTTTTTTTGCAAAAATATCATTTTTGGCTCAATCTTTTATCGCCAACAGTACCTTTCTTTCAACAGTCATCTACTGCTCTCAGAGACGTTTCTAAAAACCCCTTTGTCATGAAACGTCGTATCCCCATCGAGTATGCAATATTATGGTATCATGGAGCTGATCTGATGATGGAGCAGAAAGGTGGTCATAGGAACTCTGTCATGAAACGTCGTATCCCCATCGAGTGAGTTCCTATGACCACCTTTCTGCTCCATCATCAGATCAGCTCCATGATACCATAATATTGCATTTTCACGTGATTTAAATATGTGTGCAAAATTTCAGCTTAATTGAATAAACGCCATCGTCGTATACGTTATTTTGCTCCCATGTGATATGATAGTTTCCATGGACTATCCTTTGTTTCCCAAATTATGGTCTCTCCTACAGCATTATATCCCTAAATAACTTAAATCAGAAAACGCGTGGCAGGATACACAAACACGCTTATATTCCCTTCGGAATTGTTTTAATTAAAACTTACCCCATTTGAACAAAATTATTTTCCCCTCACAAGGTCGGAAACACGTGTTTTGTCCTTTAATACCAGCGGGTAAAAACGCATTTTATCCACTAGTGGGTAAAGTAATTTGACCTTGAATTAAGTCAAATTAACTGCTTTAAAATTGATAAAAGTAGGTGAATCTAGTAATAAAAATGATTTACTACCTGTGGAACTACTGGAAGCAGTGATAAACGCATTTTCTGCGTTGTAGCTTGGTTGTAGTTTTCTCGCTATAGTGAGGGGAAAAGTTTTTGTGTTACACTCGGGTGCAAATGTATTTTATTTCTCGTGTGTTAAAAAACTCGCAAGTTCAGGATTCTATTCTCGAACCACTCGCTTCGCTCGTGGTTCAACCATAGAATCCTTTCAGTTGCTCGTTTTTCAATTCCACACTCGGCGTTAAAATACAACTTTGCCCCCTTGTATAACAAATAACTATGGTAGGAAAATACAGCGGTCTCGGCGCCGAATATATTTTTATTCCATTCGGCGTCGAGACCCTTGGTCCGTGGGGCCCTGGGGCTCTGAGTCTCTTCAAGGACTTATCGAAGAGACTAAGAGACGCCACCGGCGACCGAAGAGCTGGCAGCTTCCTCGCTCAGCGTATTAGCTTGACAATCCAGCGAGGAAATGCTGCCAGCGTCTTCGGTACTATGCCACAGGGGCCGTTTTTAGATTTACTTTAGTTTAATTTTAGATTTATTTAGTTTAATTTAATTTTAATTTTTATTTTAAGTTTAATTTTAGATTTAATAGTTTAGTTTTATTGTAAGATAATTTTATGTCCCTGATGTTTTATTATAATGTATTTTTATTATACAAATAAATTATCACCAATTTAACAAACAAATAACTATTATATCTACTAGATATTTCGTTCCTGAATCATGGATATTTTCTATGTACCTACTTAAATAGATATATACATACTTAAATAGATAAATACATACTTATCTATTTAAGTATGTATATCGTCGCTTAGCACCCATAGTACAAGCTTTGCTTAGTTTGGGGCTAAGTTGATCTGTGTAAGGTGTCCCCAATATTTATTTTATTTTATTCGCTTCAAAATAAGTACTTGGTTTTAAACCTTACCCTATCTAGACAATTTTATTGTTATTTAAGTCAAGATATTGCACTGGCAGCTGGCAGGCCTGGCGTAAATATAGCTTGGAAGGCAAGCGAAACCTCCACAAATGTAGACTGGATCTTTTGAAGATCTCATAAAGTCTGACTTTGATTATGTAATAAGACCTGATATTTTATACAATTTTGAAACTTTCATGTTTGAATGAGTGTTGTCTGAAAACACTGCTAAGGAGATTTATTGAAGTTAAGAACAAGCTATCATGAAATAAAACTCTGGAAACGGATTAAATCGCGTATAATGAATTTACAATTTTACAATTCATCCCGACGTTTCGAACACTTTACAGCGTTCGTGGTCAACGGGTGACTGAGGAAAAATTACAATGTGCAAAAGCTACCTACATACAAGAAATATTAACGAACCATGACCATCAATAATATAGATTTCTAAGGCAGGTTCACACACTATAAATAAAGCTAGTTATACAAAATTAAAAAAATTACCATTACTATGTTAAAAAACAATTAATCTACACAAAATTGACAAAAACAAACTGCAAATGTCCAACACCATACAACACAAATGCCTCACAGTCTTCGTCGTGCTTGTTCCATTATCAGATGTACTACTGGATCCCAAGCCGGTGGTAAAGTAAAGCCATCTTCTCTATTAAAGTTTGGATATTTCTTGATCTCAATGGCCTCGCGCAACATTCTGGGTATATACCGCTTCTCCTTATAGCATGATTGACTTTATCCATGACATGTTCAGAGACTGCAGACTTTTGCCGACGGTGCTTGACATCCGCTATGTGTTCCTTCACCCGTGTGGAAATACTTCGTTTCGTCTGCCCCACAAATGACAGGCCGCACTCACTTTCCATAGTTTTATTTCATGAGTAACTATCGCGGTAACCGAAGACAATATTAACAAGCTATCATTTTATTCTCTTTTAAATATTGAAATATACGTATAGTTTGCTTTAATCTTAGGACGGTCAACTAACTATGTACATACCTATGCAAAATGTCGACCGACTAGAATTAGGTACAGTATTATTGGACGATTTGACACATTCAACATTTCGAGAGAGTGGGAAAAATATACTGTAACGTACTCGATCTGTCAGCAGATATAAGATCAACAATAGCACTATAATGTCTAAAAAAATAAAACCGCCTTCAAAAATAAGCACGTTACAAAACACGGAGAAACTAAAAAGCAAAAAATAATAAACCTTTGAATTCAGATTTCTTATCGTATTGCAATAATCTAAACATCCAAATTATAAACAAATCAATTATTTTTGCAGTCGGTACCAGACCTGTTCGTCGCCTTGCTATTGCCTGTTTGCCCCACCCAACCATACGCAGGCTGGCACCGACTCCAAAAATAATTGATTTGTTTATAATTTGGATGTTTAGATTATTGCAATACGATAAGAAATCTGAATTCAAAGGTTTATTATTTTTTGCTTTTTAGTTTCTCCGTGTTTTGTAATGCGCTTATTTTTGAAGGCGGTTTTATTTTTTGTTAAAAAAGTTTATTTATTTGTTGATTTTTAGTGGTTCCTATTGATATTATATGTATTAATCCGAATACATGTACACTAGTGAAATAATTATCCTTTAACTCCTAACCATTGAGGAGTTGACCTTCCATCATCAGCTCAGCCACATAAAATTATTACCATCAGGCGTAAATACTGGTTTACCTTTGAAAAATACACTGAAAACATTACATGTGCCTATAACATTTGAAGAGTTCCCTCGATTTCTCCAGGATCCCATCATCAGACCCTGACTTGGTACCAATGGGACCATCTCGGGGTTATACCCGTTCGATCAAAAAAAATCGGTCCACAATTCTCGGAGATATCGAGGAACATACATACAAAAAAAAAAAACATTCAGTCGAATTGAGAACCTCCTCCTTTTTTGAAGTCGGTTAAAAAGAGAAGGATGACCGCTATTGAGGCCGTTGACGGAGTTCCGCGTAGGGAAAGAATCAGTACTCAAATCAACACAACACACTAAACAGTGTAAATGCGATGGCCAATGGATGAGTTCCGCGTAGGGCCGAAGGCTCAGAGTCTCCAGAAAGTGCTCAAACACGTAACCAAAGTACAACTAGTACAAGTTTAGTGTGCGTCTCATACGTATAAGTCCAGTCAACCAATTGGAATCCTAGGCCACTCTACAACCATGTCAAAATGTAAGAAAGTACTGGTCTGCTAGCAGTAAGAGATTTCTTACAATCTGATTTTAACGTCACTATGACATAGTTCTACACTGGGCTAGGTTCCAATTGGTTGACTGTACTTACAGAGTTGACAGCAAATGTCTTCATCTCCTGCGTGGGTGGGGAAGCGGCGCGTACGGCGACGATACAGGCGCCACAGCCACCCTCGTGGCACATCGCTTTGGTACCACGGAGGTCTGCCACATTTCGGATGTACTCGTTCAAGGACACGTCTGGGCCAAAACGACCGTCCACTGCAAACAGATACGTATATTGCTGCATGATTTATGGCGGCGTTTTACGTCAAAAGTGTGACTATTACGGATAAGGAAGTTGCGCCCTCAAAAAAATACTATAATAATTTTTATTTCGGACTGCTTAGGCAACAGTATGACTATGTGTACTGTAGGCAAACGGACACCAAAATGATTCTGCAAAAGGTTTGAGGTGCGGACGGACTTTGTAAAATTCGCGGTTGGCGCGAAATTAAAATTTTGAATTGAATGCCTTTTTATTTTGTGTTTTCCTAAGGAAAACGAAAATTACTGAAATCAATAAAAAATAAGAATGTAATTGATGCCTTTCTTATCGCAAATTACAAATTATGGTAAATGCCAAGTATATATAATTGTATATCCTTAAGCACTTTTGTACAGAAGTGTTTATATCTTTGAACTAAAATTTTCGATCTAAAATAGATACCATACACTAAAGACAAAGCGATCGAACCCACTGAAGGCGGAACCGGGAATCGAACTCGGGTCTCCAGCTATAGCGGCTGAAGTGCTAAACTGCTACACCACCCCGAATGCCGTGGTACCCGCCGAAAATTCTCTAGTGTAGGTTTATCTCTGAAGGCTAGGGCGCCTTTGACCAACTTTTAAGCAATTTGTGCTTTGTGCTTGCACCTCCAATATGAATTCTAAAATTTTCGATTAAAATTACAAACTTACCTTCATATTTTTTCCCATTGATCTTCAATACTATCACCGACATGAGGGACTGTAGAAGTCTATCAAATGGTAGCAACTGTTTGCCACGCGACGGCATTACCTTATAATAGTTCGGCGAGCGCTGATTATCAATAATTTGTCGTAACCCTTTCCATACCCGTATACTTAGTAATGAGAAAGGGATGGACGGATTTGTATGGACCAATCATCATAGGGATGACGACTACATAAAAAAATGGCATTCTGTTTAGTCCGTCAGTTAGATCGTCCAAAAATACTGAACAAATATTTTTCGCTTTTTCTAATTAATGAAACAATACAAAGATATAGAGCATCAAAATTCCGGAGCGGGGGCTTGTGACGTCACTTCTAAGTAAAAATTGTAGGCGTAACGTCACCCGAAACTTCAACGCACTGTACCGTCGTCTTAATTTTTCGTTTATGAGAAAAAAGAAAAAAAATACGTGTCTAAAATTCTTGGATAATCTAACTGACGGACTAATTAGTTTTTTGAGTCGTCTCGCCTATTGGCCACGACATCTTAGCATTGATTATTGCAGTATTTTGTTGTGTGGTGCCAGTACATCTTCTTTGGTGGCTTAGTAGTCCGATGGCAGCACGACACCTTTTGCCACATCTGTCACAGGTGATGAAAAGTGAGTCAAGAGGAGGAGGAGCTCTGGAGAGAATCCTTTTCTGCTTAAGGTTGTCGAGCCAGGCTTTGTCGTGCTCCGTCACCCCATCGGAGTGTATGGACAGTGGCACTTGAATAAATGATATATTTACTATCAGGATCAGACAATATGTCCATCGGGACAAATAGTAAAAGTTTTTAATTAGTTTGACTTAGTTTATTTTATAAATGCAATGAAATTATACTCTAATTATATATTACTAGCTTTTGCCCACGGCTTCGCTCACGTTAAATTCAAGGATTGCAGAATGCTGCAAACCAGCTTCCACCCCTCCCCCCATTTTAGGGAAATGAGAGGTTAGAAAGAGACAAAAAGTAGCCTATGTCACTCTCCATCCCTTCAACTATATCCACTTAAAAAAACCGGCCAAGAGCGTGTCGGGCCACGCTCAGTGTAGGGTTCCGTAATTTTCCGTATTTTTCTCAAAAACTAGGTACTAAACCTATCTAGTTGAAAACAATTTTCCTAGAAAATAAAGTTCTACTTTTGTGATTTATTTCATGTTTTTTAAACATATCGTTCAAATGTTAGAGGGGGGGGCCACACTTTTTTTGTTGCTTTAGGAGCGATTATTTCCGAAAATATTAATATTATCAAAAAACGATTGTAAAAAGCCGTATTCATTTTTAAATACCTATCCAACAATATATCACACGTTGGGGTTGGATTGACAAAAAAAACAGTCCCCACTTTACATGTGGGGGAGGGGGGGTTCCCTAACAAAACATTTTTTTTCACTTTTTATTTTACCACTTTGTCGGCGTGATTCTAGTGCTAACGGTCACTGAGATTATCCGCGGACTGACGGACGGACGGACAGACGGATAGACAGACATGGCAAAACTATGAGGGTTCCTAGTTGACTACGGAACCCTAAAAATCACGTCAATTCGTCACTCCATTTTGCCGTGAAAGACGGACAAACAAACAGACACACACACTTTCCCATTTATAATATTTGTATGGACTAGCTTTTGTAGTGACATCGGTACTTTACACTGACAATTATGTGCCTATTTCTGGTGTTATAGGTAACGTTGTTACTCATCGTCAATATTTCGTCACTACTTAATCTCGTGTCTCACGCTGCTTCTCAAAGTTAAAACGCAGTAAGCCTATATGCATTCCATACATACTTACTGCAATTTTCTTTTCATTGACAGGCGAAGATACAAGTTTCACTGTTCGGCGACATTGTCATTATTGTGAAGTAAGCCACAGGTGGCCTTAGCTCGTCTTCAGCAGACAGGTTATTATATAATTATTGTGTACAAAATGACATTAGTGCATTAAACTAAGTTATCATGTGCAATGATTTGCGTGGATGCTAAATTGCTCAATTCTGAACACATTTATCACTTCTCAGTCGGGCATAGCGCGTAGCACACTAGCGCGATAAACCTTATCGCGTTGATGCGTCCCTGTCGCATTTACAAAATACTTATAGTGCCAAAGGACGACCCGATATGAGAGTCTTTATCACGCTACCATGCTTGCCCGCCACCTTCTTTTATTTCATTTATAAAAAAATAATTCGTTTACAATAATTATAGTCACGTATCTCCAAAACACAGATTTAAATAGCCAGCTCAAATTGTCCCATAATCAACTGAATTGAATGGTGATAATCATATCAAATTGAACCCGACAATTTGAAATTTCCGGTTATTTCTGCACTTAATGACTATTATTATCTTAATTTTGCCTTAGTTTCATCAGTGTATATTGCATTTTCAAGGTAGGAAGCTATGTTGTCTGTTTATATACCATATTTTTTTGTTTTCCGTTAAATTCGATTCGTCGTTAGGTTCATTAAGTATCAGGAACCACCCGGTATAACACTTAGGTAAATTCGAAAAAAAAGATCATTTTCATACATTATACATTAATTTTCATCATTATAAGTTTGAAAGGCCCTTTAGAGTATCATTTCAGGTCGTATTGTAACATTCTTTTTTTTATTAATAACTCGATAACAGTAGAAGTTAAGAGAGAAATTAACTGTAATTGACCTAAAGAACCTTCCCTTCAGGTTTAAGAACTTTATTTCTCAAAGAAGATATATACAACTTCACTTAAATGAGAATTAAATTACTTATAGATTAGCATGCATAACATTATTGTGTGCTATGTATTCGTTTACATAACTTAAATAACGGAAATCAAAAAAATAGGTTGTATGGTAATTCCTTGTAAATTGAAAATAAATATCATACACGAAAGAAAACTGGAACACTGGAATTGACAACGTTTCAAAATTTTCAATGTCCCTAAATCGAAAACCATTTCGAGATATACCTACGCCTGTAGATCAAAAAAATGTATTTTTTAATTTTTTTTTTCCTTATTTTTAGTAAAAAATTCTTAAAAATACTTTAAAGGGGAAGTGACGTTACATAGTTGATTCAGACTATTCAGAGCTGCCACTATAACCAAAAAAATTTTCCGGTTGGGATGTCACTTGAGTTTGACTGTAACACTTATCATCGCTAGTAGTATGGAGATTAGAGGTAAGGAGCGAAAACTTTAAGTTTCAGAAGTGCAGATATAAAACCAGGTGGCGCTGCAATTGCAGGTACATAAGGGTTTGACACGTAATTTTCGACTGTTCTACTTTGACAGATTTCTCTCCTTATACTTCTACATTCCATAGCTCGTAGTTATTCAATATTTGTTGACAGTGACACTTGACAGTCAGACATCTCGGACTGCTTAAGCTGACTGTTAAAACTTTTTTTAGGAATGATTTTGTCGTTTTCTTAGGTGTATGAAACAACACATGTTACGTCATAAAACTGTGTCTTGACGTTTGTAACTTACGCTCTTTCTGTTCGAAGTAGTAATAAAAAGGGATTTTCGCACTAAAATAGCAGTTTTTGGGATAAATAAAAAAATACGTGTATCTTTAAATATTGAGTTCTTTCAAACCAAACAATAAAAAGTAGTAGTCGAAAATATGAAATGTTGTCAATTGTGACTACTTGAAAAATAACAAATCAAAAATAATTCATAATCCATTTATTTCTTGCTTTTGTGGGTTTAGGCCCTCCGCTCACGAGGCTACTCTCAAGCGACTTTCGTCTCATACGCGTATGATACGCGTCGCTCGTGAGTAGCCTGCATACAAATTAACGTCGCTCCGCATACGACGAGACGCGTCTACGACCCGTATGCTACCAGTCGCACGCGACTGTCATTGCTGGTCGCACGCTACTCGAGTCGCATGCACGTTGCAAACAAAAATGGCGGTGGATCAAAAGTTTAATATTCGATTTGTCCAAGAAGTGGAAAATTATCCGTGTTTGTATAATTATAAGCTGCCAGAATATATGAGAAAAGATGTGGTGGAAAAGGCGTGGAATGATATTGGCAAAAAAATGAATATGACAGGTCAGTACCTATAGGTATTATATTTTGTTTTTATGAAATGAAGGGTTTATTTACCTACTATTATTACATTAACCTACTACAAACTATGAAGGGGTGAGTGATAAATAACGTCACGATTCAAAATTCATCGTGTTTCGCCTTCTAAATAGTACTTCCTAGCTAATAGTAGTAGGTAGGTATATCTACTAGGTATACCAACCAAATATTACGTAACTTGAAAACATGTTTTTTTGTTTGTGTAGATATTTTGCTGTTTTTAGTGTAATTTGGTAGGTTTAGGTCTAAAACGAATGGAACAATATAATTTTTGTAACTAAGGTAATCGGTTTAGAAGTTATTAGTGATTTTTGGTACTTTCGGTTTTAGTGATAGAAGGTTGCACAATAATTAAACTGCGAGAGAATCGAAGCGTTATTTATTTTTATATAAACCCTAAACTACATTTATACACAATAATTTGACTGCCAAGGAAGTGAAGCATGTGGGGTTATTAGATAGTTAGCAAGATAATTTGGACGGTGTTATGGAATAGCGAACTAAGCGCCAAAATCCGAAAAAAAAGTTATGAATGCAGTTCGGATATAAATGTGATAATCTATAGTATTGACTATTTATTTGTTGAAAAATCATGCTTACAGCCTTATTTTAAGGGGTAGAATCAAGCGACACGTTAAAATTTGTATGGCCCTGTGTACTAAGTCGTTACGTAAAAACGAATTGAACGCCAAATTTACTTTTACAAATTATAATAAGCGTATATTCTAAATCGCAAAATCGAGTTAAACGCCATAAAAATGTTATTAATTCGTTTTGGTTTAAAATTTTGATGATTTATAAACGCAATATCGATTTAACCGCCCTAATAGTGTCGTTTAATTCGTTGTTACATATTTGAAATTGCAGGAGATTTCGCTTAATGAGAACTAAATATCAAGAGGTTTTGTTATATCATAATATCTTATGTGTGTAATTCTGGCTAGTACTAATGAATTATTATTAGTTACAATGCCAATTTTGCCATATATGCTGATTTTTTTGACATTTATTAAAAAAAGTTGATTGGAGAACAAAACTAAATTGTTAGACGGATTAGTCCTAATCATTGTAGAGGAAAACATTGTTGTTCATTTATTTACAATAGCACTATTTACTCAAATATATGGAATGTTATTTTATTCCAGTATTCACTTTACCTCTAACAATTTGCAATAAAAAATCAAGCGACAAAATATGTACGCTACGACGAAATAAATTAACCTCATCCCAGTATTAGTTCAATAAAGAATCAAGCGGAAAAACGTTAATAACTTCGAAACTTGAATAGGTATGGTGTTATTTTTTTTATCTATTTAAATTATGAACACTTTTATAGGTTCAATGTCAAAATTAACTTTTTTACTTTATAAATGAACTTACAACAACTGATTCAAATTTCAAATCTTTCTAGCTCATTTTCTCGATTTCAACTAACTGTCGCTTGATCGCTTATTCCATAACACTGTCCATTTGATAAAAATCGTCTCAGTTGCGTAGCACTGTGTGCGGAAACGAGTAGCATACCAGTATGCAACCATGAATTGCATTGCAATCGCGTCGCTTGAGAGTAGCCTCGTGAGCGGAGGGCCTTACAGTAGATCTTATGACTAAAAAATTTATAGTTTAAAAAACTCTAGAAAAACACGCTTTTATAAATGCACGTAAAAGCCAAAAATAAATTATGGATCGTTCAAGTTGTCTCTATTGCTGGGATGAAGAGTAAACTATGTGCTTTTAATTATAATATTTGATTGTAAAAGCGTGGGGCGCTGCAGTCGTGCTGCAAGTCCAGTTAGCGCGCCAATCTGTGTAAACTGCTTCTCGTAATATAGCTTAACTTGATTTCTCAGCAAGTTATACAAAAAGTTTTTCCTGTTACAGCGCCCCACGCTTTTACAATCAAATATTATAATTAAAAGCACATAGTTTACTCTTCATCCCAGCAATAGAGACAACTTGAACGATCCATAATTTATTTTTGGCTTTTACGTGCATTTATAAAAGCGTGTTTTTCTAGAGTTTTTTAAACTATAAATTTATTTTATACTTTTTAGTCGTTAATAATGAAATATATTTAAAATTTAAACAAAAATATTATTTCAAGTAGGCGAATTTCGCAAGCCATTTGTGGCTTAACACGTATTGCTATTGCTTAATAAGAATTAATACCACCTGATGTATAGGTACCAAGTTTATCGCAATAAAGTCATTCATTTAAAAATTTTTTCATAGTGCTGCGCTAATTTGAAGATTAATGCAATACAGAGCTTAAGGATTTCATCTTACAGAGTAGGAAAGAGACAAAAGGTTGAATTTTCTCAGTCGCTCTCTAGTATATTTGCGTGGGGTTGAACCTGGTTATGGAACGTGGACGCGACAGTTTGCTAAGCAACTAAAAGACTGATAGTAGCTCTGGGATCTGTAGACCTTCGCGACGTGCTTAGCAGTGGCGTGGCGTGAAATTTTTCGTTGATAAAGCCCTTACTTTTGCCCCCCTTACTTTTGCTCTTAAGGGTCACAAGAAAGCCCTAACCCAACTTATTTTAAATATTACATTGATCTTTCTTTTATGCGGGGGGCTTTGCCCCCCGAGCCCCCCTTACTTTTGCTCTTAAGGGTCACAAGCCCTAACCCAACTTATTTTAAATATTACATTGATCTTTCTTTTATGCGGGGGGCTTTGCCCCCCGAGCCCCCCTTTCTTTGCTCTTAAGGGTCACAAGAAAACCCTAACCCAACTTATTTTAAATATTACGTTGATCCTTCTTTTATGCGGGGGGCTTCGCCCCCGAGCCCCCCTTACTTTTGTACTTAAGGGTCACAAGAAAACCCTAACCTAATTTATTTTAAATATTACGTTAATCTTTTTTTTATGCGGGGGGCTTTGCCCCCCGAGCCCCCTTACTTTTACTCTTAAGGGTCACAAGCCCTAACTTATTTTAAATATTACGTTGATCTTTCTTTTATGCGGGGGGCTTCGCCCCCCGAGCCCTCCTTACTTTTGCACTTAAGGGTCACAAGAAAACCCAAACCCAATTTATTTTAAATATTACGTTGATCTTCTTTTATGCGGGGGGCTTTGCCCCCCGAGCCCCCCTTACTTTTGCTCTTAAGGGTCACAAGAAAACCTTAACCCAACTTATTTTAAATACTACGTTGATCTTTCTTTTATGCGGGGGGCTTCGCCCCCCGAGCCCCCCTTTTATTTATATACTCTTGAGGGTCACAAGAAAACCCTAAACCAACTTATTTTGAATACTACGTTGATTTTTTTTTTTTGCGGGGGCTTCGCCCCCCGAACCCCCTTAGTTTTGTTCTTAAGGGTCACAAGAAAACCCTAACCCAACTTATTTTACATACTACGATGATCCTTTTTTTTGCGGGGGGCTTTGCCCCCCGAGCCCCCCTATCTTTGCTCTTAAGGGTCACAAGAAAACCCTAACCCAACTTATTTTAAATATTACGTTGATCTTTCTTTTATGCGGGGGCTTCGCCCCCCGAGCCCCCCTTACTTTTGCACTTAAGGGTCACAAGAAAACCCTAACCTAATTTAAATATTACGTTGATCTTTTTTTTATGCGGGGGCCTTCGCCCCCCGAGCCCCCCTTACTTTTGCACTTAAGGGTCACAAGAAAACCCTAACCAAATTTATTTTAAATATTACGTTGATCTTTTTTTTATGCGCGGGCTTTGCCCCCCGAGCCCTCCTTACTTTTGCTCTTAAGGGTCACAAGCCCTAACCCAACTTATTTTAAATATTACGTTGATCTTTCTTTTATGCGGGGGGCTTCGCCCCCCGAGCCCCCCTTTCTTTTGCTCTTAAGGGTCACAAGAAAACCCTAACCTAACTTATTTTAAATATTACGTTGATCTTTTTTTATGCTTTTTTTTTTTTTTTTTTTATGAGGGGGGGGCTTCGAAAACCCCCCGAGCCCCCGAGCCCCCTTACTTTTGCACTTAAGGGTCACAAGAAAACCCTAACCCAATTTATTTTAAATATTACGTTGATCTTCTTTTGAGGGGGCTTCGCCCCCGAGCCCCCCTTCTGTTTATTTACTCTTGAGGGTCACAAGAAAACCCTAAACCAACTTATTTTGAATACTACGTTGATATTTTTTTTTGCGGGGGGCTTGGCCCCCCGAACCCCCCTTAGTTTTGTTCTTCAGGGTCACAAGAAAACCCTAACCCAACTTATTTTACATACTACGTTGATCCTTTTTTTGCGGCCCCCCGAATCCCCCTTTATTTGCTCATAAGGGTCACAAGAAAACCCTAACCCAACTTATTTTAAATATTACATTGATCATTTTTTAAGGGTCACAAGAAAACCCTAACCAAATTTATTTTAAATATTACGTTGATCTTTTTTTTATGCGGCGGGCTTTGCCCCCCGAGCCCTCCTTACTTTTGCTCTTAAGGGTCACAAGCCCTAACCCAACTTATTTTAAATATTACGTTGATCTTTCTTTTATGCGGGGGGCTTCGCCCCCCGAGCCCCCCTTACTTTTGCACTTAAGGGTCACAAGAAAACCCTAACCCAATTTATTTTAAATATTACGTTGATCTTCTTTTATGCGGGGGGCTTCGCCCCCCGAGCCCCCCTTTTGTTTATTTACTCTTGAGGGTCACAAGAAAACCCTAAACCAACTTATTTTGAATACTACGTTGATTTTTTTTTTGCCCCCCCCTTAGTTTTGTTCTTCAGGGTCACAAGAAAACCCTAACCCAACTTATTTTACATACTACGTTGATCCTTTTTTTGCGGCCCCCCGAGTCCCCCTTTATTTGCTCATAAGGGTCACAAGAAAACCCTAACCCAACTTATTTTAAATATTACATTAATCATTCTTTTATGCGGGGGGCCCCGACCCCCTCTTACTTTTGCTCTTAACACTTTCGCTACCAAGAACCCGACTGTCGGGCACACCGCTCGTAGAAGCGTAGCCGATTACATGGGTTTCCCCGTATGTAGCGAAAATGTCGTAGCGCCGCGTAGAGCCCGGTTTCGAAAGTGTTAAGGGTCACAAAAAAACCCTAGCCCAACTTATTCGGTCTTTCCTTTTTCCGCTCATAATGGTCGCAAGAAAACCCTAACCTAACGCATATCGGTCGCATCGCTGAAGGCGAATCTAAAGAAACTGTGGCTATCGGACGAAAACTGAGACAGGGATTGTATGCGGTTTTGTAAGTAGTATATATATATTTTATATATATTAAATATTTATTGATTATTTATATATTATTAATATATACTGCGTGTTACACTAAGGAATGTAAAATGTATTGTTATTATTTTGTAGTTTTTGTATTATGTGGATGTCTACCGTCTCAAACTCTCCCTCAAATGCTCAAAGGTTAACTGGAAGAGATCCCTTAAAGGGATAAGTTCGCCTTTGTACTGAAACTTTTTATTTTAAATATTATGTGCTGTATTATTTTTCTGTACAATAAAGTGTTTACTTACTTACTTACTTACTTACTTACTTACTAACTTAGGTCTCGCTTCGCTTCGGTCAATAATATGTTTGTTATAACGTTGAAAACGTAACGTTCAAAGTTCATTACGTGGCCTTTCTCACAAGCGCAAACACAACTATGATACGATATGCCATCATGGAATGCCAGTGCCAATCTTCGGGCTTCATTATCAGACCTTAAAACCTAGTCGTGGTCAAAGTTCATTATAAGACTTTTCTAAGAAACCAGAAAACAGCTATGATACGAAGTTCCATCATGTAGTTCCAGTTCATATCTTCCGGCTCCATCATCAGACCTTGAAACCTAATCGTAGTCAAAGTTCATTACAATACTTTTCTAAGAAACCCAAAAACAGCTATGATACGATTAGGGTATGCAAAAACCGGTTAACTTAAAAAACCGGTTAATAACCGAGACTTTTCCTTCAAAACCGGTTAACCGGTTATTAACCGGTTTTGAGGATTTTTAGTAAATGGCCGTACTACGCAATAATTACAATTACCTTTAAGAATTCTGATGTTGATGATATCGTAGCAGGTATTACTTGCACGATGAAGATCATTTTTATCCAGTTAATTCCAGTTTTTGGAAATTTGGTAAATGCGGATATTGCTAGAATAGGCTTGTGTGGTTTGAATGTGATTCGCCAGTTTTGCGTTTTCTAGGCATGTCTACAGCTCCCAGAGCCCCTAGTAATACAAGCAATTGATGTAAGAAAACCAAGATCTCCATTTTACCTTTCTTTTAAAAAATATAGTTTGAAATATACGGTAGACTCCGGTTACAACGACGCTCAAGGGACCGCTGATATTACGTCGTGTCGTACTAACCGGATGTCGTACAAAACGAATTTCATTTCTTTTAATTAAAAGTAATATCTACATCTCTATTACTAAAACATTTCAATCAATAGGTTTATTTACAGGGTATTATTATCATAGTATTAATACCTTATTTTATTGTGACTTGTTTAGTTAAAAAAGTCCTTTTTAGTATGCGTGCTTGCTCATCATTTGTAAGTAAAGCTAGTTTACACGCAATCGAAAAATACAAATTGGGTTCTATTTAGCTTACGCGAACCCGAGGCGAACAAATTGTTAAAATTTTAAAAGCAATACTTCAAAAAGTTACATGGCCACAATGTAATCTTGCTACTTGTTGTAGGCAAGACAGGGGGCCGTGCTCGGGTGGAAGTAGCTTTGTTTCCTCAATTTACTAGTAAAACTAAAAACGTTGTCGCTCGTCGTTGCAACCGAACTTGACGGACGGATTCTGTGTAAAATGTGTCGTAAAAAGCGGCTGGTCGTTAAAATCGGAGTCGTAATAAACGGATGTACTTTCATACTATCACATACGAAAACCAAATAAATACCTGTGCTTATGTCGTTGTAAGAGGTTGGACGTTAGGTCTATGCGGAGTCGTAATATACTAACCGGACTCTAATTGTATAAAATGTATAATTGAGTAGACTCGGGACTAATTTTTAAAATAAAATCATTACAGAATGTAACTACATATAATAAGTTTTAACCAGTGTGTAAAAGCTATACGATAAATAAATAAATTACAGATAATAATGTTGTCAATGAAAAGTAATGAATAAATCTTTATTATTACAAAACATTAATTAAATACGTATTTTTTAACCTTTTAATGCCTAATTTTCCAAATTTTGAGAAATAAATACGGTTTCGGTTATTAACCGGTTAGAGACTATAAAAACCGGTTTTTAATAGAGGCCAAAAAGTCTCGGTTAACCGGTTTTTCGGTTAACCGGTTAACCGGTTTGCACACCCTAGATACGATGTTCCATCCTGTAGTTCCAGTTCATATCTTCCGGCTCCATCATCAGACCTTGAAACCTAATCGTAGTCAAAGTTTATTACAAGACTCTTCTAAGAAACCCAAAAACAGCTATGATACGATGTTCCATCATGTAGTTCCAGTTCATATCTTCCGGCTCCATCATCAGACCTTGAAACCTAATCGTAGTCAAAGTTCATTACAAGACTTTTCTAAGAAACCCAAAAACAGCTATGATACGATGTTCCATCATGTAGTTCCAGTTCATATCTTCCGGCTCCATCATCAGATCAGTTCAACAGTATCATATTATTGTATTGTCATCAGAACTACATACAGCTGCCAATTTTCATTACGCTACGATCCCTGGAAGATGGTTAAATTAGCCTCCGCAGATTCCATTACATAGTTAGTTACATACACGACGACCTAATAAAAGCGTGTTAAAAATCAGTAGGCTTCTTTATTATTACATACCTACCCTAAGTGCGTTTTCACATTACCCGATACGATATCGGATGTCGGAAGGATATTAATAGCAAAAATCAAAGATGGCGGGTTAAATGTATGGGACGGTCCTACATGCGATATCGGATCGGATAATATGAAAACGCACTAATACTTTTAAATTATAAAAATATGCAATATTTAAAATTATTTAGATCTTATCTTGTACCTAAGATTTATAACAATATACCATTAAGCATTAGAAAAAGCACCAGCAAAAATGTATTTAAATCAAAATTAAAAAAGTTTATGTTGAAACAATTTGAAACTGATAGCAACTTTAGTTAATAAAATTACGTAATTAAAATAAAATAAAATAATTTAGTAATTAGTATTAAGTAACTAACTATGTTTGTAACTTGTACTAACACTGTAGCACCTAAGGTTAAGAAACAACAGTAAATGTGATGAAAGGGAGCCTATTCCTGCCAACAAACTGTTCTACAGTTTGGCGGAAAGTTTTATGTAAACTGTTCACTTTTATTGAATAAATAATTTAAAATTTAAAAAAAAAATTAATTTAAAATACGTACCTCATGTGTCGAGAGATGCATGGCAGCCCATGCACTGTCACTGCACATTTAACTTTAACAGTAATTCTATAATACAGGGTCTATATAACTTTTGATCCTTGATAGGAATGGGATCGTTTGGCATCAAAAAAAAAAAAGCTTGTGAAAAATTACCTTTTCTCAAACATGCAATGAAATATTGTCTTTACGTTCCTTAAAATGGGCTGGGAAGTGTCGCTTTTTGGGCGCAACAACTCGAGAGGACTGTAAAGGGATTTCATATTATTTTTCAGGCCTAGGCCTGCAAAGTAACTTTTTTTTATAGAATATTGTGCTTTAGAGCATTTTTTTTTATTTCATTGTATGTTTGAGAAAAGCACTGTACATGCCTCGTATCCCTATCCGGCCTCGCTCGCACGCTCGCTCGGCCGTATATACCCACTTGGCCGGAAATCCTCATTTTCCCGGCCTCTGATGTAATGTACTATTTTCTCGCAACCTGTATGTTTTTTCCAAAATCGGTAAACGCCAATCTTCATCAATTTTATATAAGGTCAGTGCGGACAAGACCGGCATACTTTATGATTATTAAATTAACACGTTACGTATAATGCACAAATATTCCAACTGCTTCTATTTTATTTTAATTTTTTGCGTAACAGTGTTGAACTCGATGGTCGAGTTCGAAACACGAACCAAGTTTTTTAGGGTTCCGTAGTCAACTAGGAACCCTTATAGTTTCGCCATGTCTGTCTGTCCGTCCGTCCGTCCGCGAATAATCTCAGTGACCGTTAGCACTAGAAAGCTGAAATTTAGTACCAATATGTATATCAATCACGCCGACAAAGTGCAAAAATAAAAAGTGGAAAAAAATGTTTTATTAGGGTACCCCCCCTACACGTAAAGTGGGGAGTGTTTTTTTTTTCATTGCAATCCTAACGTGTGATATATTGATGGATTGGTATTTAAAAATGAATAAGGGTTTACTAAAATCGTTTTTTGATAATATTCATATTCTAGGAAATAATCGCTCTTAAAGGCAAAAAAAGTGTGTCCCCCCCTCTAACTTTTGAACCATTATGTTTAAAAATATGAAAAAAATCACAAACGTAGAACTTTATATAGACTTTCTAGGAAAATTGTTTTGAACTTGATAGGTTCAGTAGTTTTTGAGAAAAATACGGAAAACTACGGAACCCTACACTGAGCGTGGCCCGACACGCTCTTGACCGGTTTTTTGTTAACTAGTGTTCGTCCTAGGGATATCTATTGAAGACCAATGTATTAAGGATGAAAAACTTTCGGAGGTGTAAGAAGTGATAGATATATAAATACAAAAGTTATATTCAGTAGACGGTCTTCCTGGGTAAACGGTTTTCCCAACACTGACCTTATATAGAAGGAAGGTCGCCTAAGTGCGTCTTCACATTATCCGATCCGATATCGGATGTCTCGTATATTTTTGCCGCCATCTTTGATTTTTGCATTTGAAATCCTTTCTACATTCGATATCGGATCGAATAATATAAAAAAACGCACTAAGACCGTTTTCACGTAGCAGCACGGGATTCTGGTAGCTGACAGGTCACTGACCGGCTATCAAAATACATCCTGTATACTCGATCCTCCTTGGATAGACCTAAAACCTTGAAATTCGTGTGAATATACTGTAATAGTGTTTGATTATTGTCAAATGCGTGTAACGAAACGCAAGTACAGGCTATTATGAATGTTCCAATACTCTTTCATGTAGTGTCAATAAACTGTCAGTGACAGTGAGTGCATTTGTTTTAGTACAGACGATTATGTTATTCATGTTTGGAATGAACTGAGGAACTTCTAGAACATCGATAGAGAGGCAGCCATTGCATTGCGAGACTGACTGTGATCACATGCCAGTCAGCTATATATGTAAACACTTTTTAATTTATAATAATACACGAAGTGCCCCTAAACTACTGTTTTATTCTTAGTCATTACATATACAGGGTGAAATAAAATAGTACATTACGATACAAGTACGTAAAAAAGGAAGTTCGAATTTCCTTTTAGCACGTGTATCGTACGACGTTTTTTGGCCCTCCGAAGTTTCGACTTGACAAAAAATGAACCGTTTCTCTCATCTCACTAGTGCGTAAAAAAAGCACCATCTGTACTGAAATAGTACATTACGATACACGACCGAAGGGAGTGTTTTAAATCGACACGAGTTACGAATTTTCTTTTCGCACGTGTATCGTACGACGTTCTTCAGTACAGATGGACCTCCGAAGTTTCGACCTAGCATATAATGAACCACTTCTCGCACTAGTGCGTAAAAAAAACACCATCTGTACTGAAAAGGACTATTCAAACCAATTCAAACTTTGTATTAGTAACTTTTGAGGTAGTAGTAGTAGTAATCACTTTATTCTGTACAACAGATTCATATACAGTTTACAGGAACAGAGGTACAAAGGCGAACTTATCCCTATAAGGGATCTCTTCCAGCTAACCTTAGATTAGATGAGAGGAACATTAAAGTAGGCAAGATAGACAAACTTACAGAAGTACAATAAATGTCAGAAATAAACCAAAATAATGTCCACAAGTAAATAAACTACATAAATACTAAATAATATTATGAAATAAACTACATACACGAATACACAAATAAAATACGATATATAAACTTAACTATGGGATATGGGTTAAATTGTGGCGTAGGCGACAGGCTGGCAACCTGTCACTGCAATGTCACAGTTTCGTTTTCTTTCAACCCCTTATTTGCCAAGAGTGGCACTGAAGCTTTAGTAGTTTCGTGTGTTCTGCCTACCCCTTTATGGGATACAGGCGTGACTGTATGTATGTGTATGTATGTATATAAACTTAACTTTTGAGGTCATAATGAACAACTTTTATTATGGGACCAAAGTTGAAATCGCGAAAAAAAAGTCTGTTCCATAGATATAAGCAATATCATGACAGTCGAAATGTAGAAAACAGCCAATTTTTTTGCGATTTCAGGATTGGTCCCATAATAAAAGTTTTTCATTAAGGACCCAAAAGTGACTAGGTATACAAAGTTTGAAAGGCTTCTTTTTATTTCAACCTGTATAGTTGTAGGTATTGTATTACAAGTGGTTTTAAAGTCAGTTAAAAGATTCTTAATAACACTTTAAGTTCTCGCGCTTTGTACACATATTTAAAGTCACACACAGGTCGAACGCGATTAATTAACATTATTTTTACCTTTTTTCCCAACGTTTCGGCCAGGTTGCACTGGCCGTGGTCGCGGAAGACTGACGTCCCAGCAAAGTGTCACCGGAGATGTAAACAACACAAAACTACCCGATATTAATTTATATAAATGTTCGGGGTAGACAAATAAATATAATCTACCCGCTTTTAGTTATTGTTTATTTCCCACCGCACCGCCGAAACGTTGGGAAAAAAGGTAAAAATAATGTTAATTAATCGCGTTCGACTTGTGTGTGACTTTAAATAAAAGTTTCTTGTTAATTTATTTGAGTAAACGTTAAGAAATTCCCCGATCGCTGTAGAGCTTCCAGTTGTTGACAAAAGAAACTCTCCGAATGTTTGAACTTGTCGGGAAATGTTCCATTTTGAGTGTTTTTAAGGCTGCATCTTTAAGTTGGTTGGATGTTTGCTTGTTTATTTATCGAGCGTCAATATTTTTATTGTATTGTGCAATAAATTGAAAATTATACTTCGTAAAAGTCGGCAGAGATACAAAATTGGAGTAGAACGAATTATAGAATACACAAAATAATGCTAATAAATTATGTACTTACCTAAATTACTTAATTCAAATTAAACACAACATAGTTTTCTATAAAAAAAATACATTTATTTCACTCTTATGCCATATTTGATTCAATAATGTAATAATGAAATGGGCTAGTTTCCTATACTTAAAATAAAATATTTTATGCAGAGCAAGAAATAAAGCACCACATAAAAGAAAAATATGGACAGTAGTTATGTTTAAACATAATTTCTATTTAATAAGTCAAGTAGAAAGATATAAAGTAAATCAATTGACCGTGACGTCACTCCTCAGTATTTCATAGTAATTCCATATTAGCAAATCGTTTTGACAGTTCTTAAAAGGATACTGATAGGCTTTCCTACTAGTCAAGTATTAGAAAGCCTATCAGTAGATATCTACATATGAAAAAAAAGTAATTAAAAACTTTTTATACCACACTTTTGCTTACACAATAAATTGACTCAACTATGATTTAAAGTAAAGTAAAGTTTTTTTACTTTACTTTACTTTACATGTTTCTATCCATTTCCGAGGATCTTTCTCAAGAGTAGCGACGCATACAGCGATTAAGAGTATAAAGAATTACTGTCAAAACATTTTACTTTAACAGTAATTCTCTTCACTAATAATTAGTTTATTCTAAACTGAAATAAATGTCATATACAAAGAAAAAGTGACCAAGGCCTCCAAGTGTTCAAACTGGATTCGAACCAGCGTCGTCCGTTATCGCGACGGATGCCTAAACCACTCGGCCATTCGGACACGGTGGCAAGGGTCGAAATTTTCAAGTATATGACACAATTACCGAAGGCTTATGGCGCCCCCACGCGATAACGGAGGACGCTGGTTCGAATCCAGCTTTGAACACTTGGAAGCCTTGGTCACTTTTTCTTTGTATATGACATTTATTTCAGTTTAAAGTGTGTCTACTAAAAATAGAAATTAAATTATTTTCTATGAGAATAAATTAATTTGTTCTAAGAATTAGTTTATTCTAGTTCACATACGGCCACACCTTATACCTCTTGTAATGCATTCGTTCAGCGACTAACATAAGTCCGCACAGAACATAGCAGCATGCCAGTAGTATGAGAGGATTTCTTACTAGTCCTATGTGGGCTTGAAGAGAGCTGACGCAAGTGTGGAGGACCGGGGTTCTGTATGGGCTGAGTAATCGCTGCAGAATACCGGTTTCGTGAGCACGTAGGGTACTGTAAAAAAAAAGTTATATTATGAATTACGGATATAGGCACTGGTCCCACCGCGAGCTAGTAAGCTATGAGCTATCGGCTATAAAAACGAACAAAAGATAGTCGTTCCCGTGCAAATAAAAGAGACACGGCGATTTTTATAGTTACTCGCCCAGCGGTGAGCTATCAAAATCGCCGTGTCTCTTTTATTTGCACGGGAGTGCTTATCTTTTGTTCGTTTTTATAGCCTATAGCTCATAGCTTACTAGCTCGCGATGGGACCAGTGCCATACGGTCATTTTCAGAATTTGGGTCCCCCAATTAGCGTAAGTTAACTAGTTGTCAGTTGTGTAACGACAATTTTAAGCATAGAATCTGTATAAAAATTTACTTTTTCACATCCTGAATGTAGATTATCGCTTAAAGTTTATGTAATTAACACAAAAATAATATTTTGATTGAAATTTCATGCTTAATTATCGTCACAAAACTGACAGTGAGTTACTTTTTCGCTAACAACTTACGCTAAATGGAGGGTACTAAATTCTGAAAATGCCCATACTCACGTCAAGGCTGGTTTTAGGCCTGGGGGGTTACCATGAAGTGCTAAAGCCGTTCAGTTTAGGTTGAGAGAAAGGGACGAAGCTATAGCAGTTCCATAGCTCCGTCCCTCTCTCTCTCAACCTAAACTGAACGGCTTTAGCACTTCATGGTAGCCCCCCAGATTTAGACAGCGTGCGAACTCGCGTGCGATTTTAGTTACATTGCGGGCTGTTGAGGTCACACAATTTTTCAGATCCATCAAATACCGCAATGTAATAAAACTCGTATGCAAGTTCTCGTACCGTCTAAATGGGCCCTTACGCCGTGGCTTGCGTGGGCGACGGTCGCGCGATGGTCGCGCGACGGCGATGCGACGCATACGAAATCAAACCTTATCGATATGGAAGTATGAGACGTGACGGCGACGGTCGCGCGACCGTCGCCCACGCAAGACACGGCGTTAGTATCACACGGACCGACCGCGCGGAGCGATCTGCAAGAGCAATTTGTTTGAAGTTGATGTTGTCGTCCGCGTGGAGTCGTGGACCCGTCCGCGCCACTTGATGATGAATGATGGATCTTATTTTCACGGATCCGTTTTTTTTTATGGTCTTACTCTTGGCCACAGACTAGCCAAAGCCAAAGTATTGGAATATTTCGGATTGTACTGCTAAACCGCTCTTAGTATGTAATTGGTACTAACAATAATGTCGTAAGTACTCAATTAAATAAAGTGTTTTCTAAAAATAAACTTAATACATTTTATTAAGATTGATCAGCGAACGAGCCTAACCCAAGAGAATATAAAAATATGATTTTAAATTGTAATCGACCGCTCAGAACGATATCAGACCCACATTATATTTCTTTTGATAAATACAAATAATTCTAAAATATCCATTGAACGATATTTTTACAGAAAGCAACAAAGGAGAACGTTTGATTTCAAAAATAACGATGACGTCCAAAAATGTACTGAATTATTTTAATCAAAGTCGTCCGTCATCATCCTCCTGGCGTTATCCCGGCATTTGCCACGGCTCATGGGAGCCTGGGGTCCGCTTTGACAACTAATCCCAAGATTTGGCGTAGGCACTAGTTTTACGAAAGCGACCGCCATCTGACCTTCCAACCCGAAGGTTACCTAGGAGGAATTAGTCCGGTTTTCTCACGATGTTTTCCTTCACCGAAAAGCGACTGGCAAATATGAAATGACATTTCGCATATAAGTTCCGAAAATCTCATTGGTACGAGCCGGGGTTCGAACCCGCGACCTCCAGATCGAAAGTTGCACGCTCTTACCGTTGGGCCACCAGAACTTCGATCAGCGGTTCAGCGATTTTAATCAAAGTAAGTATTAACATAACCTAACCACAAAATTAAAATTTTGAAAAAACCCCCGACCGCGACATAGTGGACCGATTTTCATGAAACATGGCTAAGAACACTCCCGACTAACTCAACTTTCAAACAAAAAAAACTAAATCTAAATCGGTTCATCCGTTCGGGAGCTACGATGCCACAGACAGACACACACACAGACAGACAGACAAACAGACACAGACAGACAGGCAGACGGACAGACAGACAGACAGACAGACACGTCAAACTTATAACACCCCTTCGTTTTGGCATCGGGGGTCAAAAAAGATTAAAAATACAGAAAAGGTTCTTACAACAACAGATAGAACAGACAGACAGAAAATAAATATTGGAGGAGATCTAGCAGGCGCGCATGCGACACCCCTTTGAGTTGCAGGCGTCCATAGGTTACCGCATTCGCTTTCCATCAGCCGGACCGTATGCCTGTTTGCCACCGACCTGGTTTAAAAAAGTCTCCGTGGCTTAGTTGGTCATAGCGACTGCTCCGCCAAAGTAGGTCGCAGGTTCAAGTCCTGCCGGAGGTGTGATTTTTCTATTTTTTTCAATACCACGTCGGTGGGAAACAGGTATACAGTCCGCCTGATGGAAAGCGGTCACCGTAACCTATGGACGGCAACTCAAGGGGTGTCACATGCGCGTTGCCGACCCATTAGAAACTTGGACAATCCTTTTTTGAAAAACCCCATACTGTAGCTCATCGGAAATACCTCGGCAGGGAGCTCATTCCACAGCCGTAGCGTCCGCGGGAGGAAATTCCTCCTTTCCGGAGTAAAAGGGCCTGCTGACTACTTAGTCTGTAGAGGGAGGTCGGTAGACTAACGGTAAAAGCGCATTTTATCCACATTTTTACAAGCTTTTATTCAACTTGCCTGTTTGTATTTTAGCTTGAGTCAAAACGTAGAAGCTAAATTTGACCCACTTCCTAGTTTCCGAATGAGCTGAAATTATGCACACATCTGTAAATCACGTGACAATGCAATATTATGGTATCATCTGATGATGGAGTAGAAAGGTGGTCATAAGAACTCTGTTAAAAAAAAATTAAACTGTTTATTTCTATAAATAATTACAAATAACATGTTTTTTCTTAACTACTAATCTTCTAAGAACAAATTAAATTACTTTCATAGAAAAAATATTTTAACTTGTTATTTTAAGTAGTAACACTACTATTATGTTCTAAACATTAAATAAATGTCATATACAAAGAAAAAGTGACCAAAGCCTCCAGTGCTCCGAGCTGGAATCAAACCAGCGTACTCCGCTTACCGGGCGAATGCCAGAACCACTCGGCTATCGGTCCACGAAAGCAAGGGTCGAAATTTCTAAGTATATGACATTTCCGAAGGCTCGTGAAATTTCGACCCTTGCTTTCGTGGACCGATAGCCGAGTGGTTCTGGCATTCGCCCGGTAAGCGGAGTACGCTGGTTCGATTCCAGCTCGGAGCACTGGAGGCTTTGGTCACTTTTTCTTTGTATATGACATTTATTTAATGTTTACTACTAATCTTAACTAAACTTCGAAACTTCACTTCGAAACTTGTTATGAAACTTCGTATCCCCATCGAGTAAGGGGTTTTTAGAAACGTCTCGGATATCGGAGAGCAGTACATGACTGTTGAAAGAAAGGTATAGTCGGCGATAAAAGCTTGTTTCAGTAACCTAACCACAAAATTAAAATTTTGAAAAAACCGCCGACCACGACATATTAGACCGATTTTCATGAAACATGGCTAAGAACACTCCCGACTAACTCAGCTTTCAGACATAAAAACGAAATCTAAATAGATTCATCCTTCGGGAGCTACGATTCCACGGGCAGACACACACACAGAGACAGACAGACAAACAAACAGGCAGACAGACAGACAAACACACAGACAAATCCGTCAAACTTATAACATCCCTTCGTTTTATCGTGGGGCGTTTTTGCAAAAAAAGCTTATTACCTCATTTTGAACTCCTCAGTGTATTTGAAGTTTTTGGAAGCAACAAGATACTTGAGAACGTGAGAAATCATATCAACGTTAATAAAATCGCAGGCTTCTTCCTTGGTGAATGCTGAAATTAAAATAAAAATTTTGAAAAAACTTCTGACATAGTGGACCGATTTTCACTCCCAACGAATTCACCTTTCAAATAAAAAAAAACTAAATCAAAATCGGTTCATCCGTTCAGGAGCTACGATGCCACAGACAGACACACACAGACAGGTGACTAGGGTCGAATTTTTCCAAGTATATTTATTTCTGTTAGGTACTGGAAGAGAGATTTTTAAGGAATCTAAGTAAAAAACAAGGTTGATCCTTTTTTAGGGTTCCGTAGTCAACTAGGAACCCTTATAGTTTCGCCATGTCTGTCTGTCCGTCCGTCCGTCTGTCCGTCCGTCCGTCCGTCCGTCCGTCCGTCCGTCTGTCCGTCCGTCCGCGGATAATCTCAGTAACCGTAAGTACTAGAAAGCTGAAATTTGGTACCAATATGTATATCAATCACGCCAACAAAGTGCAAAAATAAAAAATGGAAAAAAATGTTTTATTAGGGTACCCCCCTACATGTAAAGTGGGGGCTGATATTTTTTTTTCATTCCAACCTCAACGTGTGATATATTGTTGGATAGGTATTTAAAAATGAATAAGGGTTCCCTCAGATCGTTTTTTGATAATATTAATATTTTTGGAAATAATCGCTCCTAAAGGAAAAAAAAGTGCGTCCCCCCCCCTCTAACTTTTGAACCATATGTTTAAAAAATATGAAAAAAATCACAAAAGTAGAACTTTATAAAGACTTTCTAGGAAAATTGTTTTGAACTTGATAGGTTCAGTAGTTTTTGAGAAAAATACGGAAAACTACGGAACCCTACACTGAGCGTGGCCCGACACGCTCTTGGCCGGTTTTTTTTAAATCTCTGTATTTATACTAGTTGGTGAAAATCGCATGAAAATCCGTACTTTTGAGTTAATCGCAAACAGACACACACACAGACAGACGAGGCGGGCGACTTCGTTTCGAAGGGTGTAGTGATAGCGATAACGATGGCAATAGCGATAGCAATATCGATAGCGATAGAAATAGCGATTAGGGTGTAGCAATGTTCTATAATAACGTCGTCCCATTCATTAAATATTGAACTTACACTTTATAGCAGCTGGAAACAAGGATACGTAGTCAGATAGAAGAGCTGATTTGCCCATTTTGACCTCCTCGAGACCCGCGCTGATATTCACTACCCGAATGTTGATCAAATTCTTCTGAACGTAGCTCATACGCTGAGGAGACATCTGAAATTAAGTATAGATGGTCAAACAAATCTTGTCACAAAAAAACAGTGCGTGTAACAAGCGCGGAAGAAGTGAGACTTGAATATAAACAACTTGAAACAAACAACATAACCTCAAAAATATTTTTTCAAGTGACCATCACGTTTTTGCGTTTAGTTACGTCCATCGTTTTACTGTTTTAAATATTTTACATTGCTATTTGTTCAAATTATTAAAAAACAAACATAAACTCATTTTGCACTCGAGTTTCACTTCAAAAGACGCAAAAGAAAATTTTTTTATGTACCTACAATTAACCTTCGCCCTACATTTTTAACCCCCGACGCAAAAACGACGGGGTGTTATAAGTTTGACGTGTCTGTCTGTCTGTTTGTCTGTTTGTCTGTATGTCTGTGTGTATGTCTGTCTGTGGCGTCGTAGCTCCCGAACGGATGAACCGATTTCGATTTAGTTTTTATGTTTGAAAACTGAGTTAATCGGGAAAATTCTTAGCCATGTTTCATAAAAATCGGTCCACAATGTCGCGGTCGGGGGATTTTTTCAAATTTTTAATTTTGTGGTCAGGTTAGGTTAGGTTAGAAAAAAAAAAAGTGTTAGCCAAAAACGGAACTTAAAGCCGGAAAAGCGTAACTTACTTTATTATTTTTATCGCCAAGCTGGTCAACAATAACCTGAAATTAAATGAAATTTTAAAAACGCTTTAGGAATATAAATGAGCCTAGATAGTGACTTGTTACAACATAACAAAATCCTCTAAAATAAGCGGAAAGGGGATGTTCGACTGTCCATACAAATTATCTAATTCCCCCCCCCCCCCTAAATATTGACATTTGACCACACGCGCCAATACTGATACCAGTGATACCCGAGCAAGCGAAGGATTCCACTCGCTACACTCACGGTTTAGAATGCGGATTCAATTTAAGGCCACAAATAGTTATACAAGGGAACACAACATTTTCAGTTACTGTTCTTACCTGGATTATACTAGCCACTGTATCCAACACAACATGTTCATAATCACTGTCGCTTAAAGTGCCCAAATCCATATCGTTGTCTCTGTCATGCACCAGATCCGAGAGCAGGGTAGACGTATAATGACAGTGTATTATGTAGGAGAATAGGAAGAAACTTATGAACGCGATACGCCGAGAAGATAGTTCCATTACGTTGATTGAAATATCTGGTAAAATAATACTCGTATATTAACAGCGTGCGTAGCCGAATGGCATTTCTCCGACGCCAAACGAAAACGAAACGCCACGCCAGTTAGTCTGGCTCTGTCGCGCCAATACGCACAAGCGAAATAGATAGATATCTACTAGCGTTTCGTTTCGTGAGCGTTTCATGAGCGTTTGTGCCATTCGGCTACGCACCCTGGACGCTCGGAGCGGGCGAGCGTGCGTCCACCCAGCAGAGTGGACTGAGGACACTGGTATGAGTTTCAATTGTTTGACATGCAGGCCAAACGCCCAATATGAGCGTGCATTGAGGCCTTACTCCGTTTGAGATAAAAGCTCTTTTTGTGTTTGTCATAGCCTCGTTATACAAGGTCGCAAGGAAACCATATAACTTTAACGGCATATTCTTGGTCACATTTTAAGACTAAAATGTCATATAAACTTTTCTAGATTTCGTCTAGTTTCAGAGTTATTGCCAATTAAAAAAAAACATTTCCGTATTGTTACTCAGTAGAAAAGGTCTTCTTAACGGCGCTGATGCGCAATTGTGGAGCATAGTCTCACAGTCGTTATTGATAGATGTCAAAATGTGACAAGAAAAACTTTAAAAAAATTTGGATTTTAGAAAAATAAATTAAGAAACTCATTTTAATTGCCAACTTTATGGATAAAAATTACGTTTTATGAGAAAATACGTCCAAAAAAGTTAAAAAAAAAACACAAAAACATTTTTTTTAAATATCAAATTCATATAAGATTTTTTTCTTTCTTTTGGCCTCAGAAACGCGTGGTTCAAGTTATGCGGGTTCCTCGCGAGCACCTTGTATAAAGAACTTGACTATCCTTAAATTACTTTATATACCATCATCATACTCCTTGTGTTATAATCATTTGCCACGGCTCATGGGAGCCTGGGGTCCGCTCTGACAACTACATTCCAAGATTTGGCGTAGGCGTAGGTTTTACGAAAGCGACTGCCATCTGACCTTCCAAATGAAGGGTAACTAGGCCTTATTGGAATTATTCCGGTTTTCTCACGATGTTTTCCTTCACCTAAAAGCGACTGACAAGTATCAGATGACATTTCGCACATAAATTCCGAAAAACTCATTGGTACGAGCCGGCGTTCGAAGCCGCAACCTCCGGATCGAAAGTCGCACGCTCTTGCCGCTAAACCACCAGCGCTTTTATTATTTACTTTGTATACCATGCACGAAATAAATCATCAGATAATTATGGGTTTTGTGTGTAATTGTAGCATCTTACAATGCTGACAGATGATCCCAAGCGCAATCAGAAATTCATTCCAGAAGTAGCATCTAAGGTTTTCTCCGGCCAGCTTCTGTTCAGCTCGGTTGAGGATATAAAACAGCACGGAAACCAGCAGTGTCATGGCGACTACGAACTGCCATACTGTGGCTGAGAAGGAGAGGCTGTAGAAATGCTGTGGTTCGGAGGATGGGCGACGGAGGATGTAGCCGAACCTGCAAGAAAATAAAGGATATTATTTCGACCGTATTAGATACAAGCGTGGAGTGGATGTAGATGTGGTGACTAAGATTGAGATGGGTATGTTAAGGTGGTTCGGGCATGTAGAGAGGATGGATGAGAGGAGATTAACGAAGATTCTGTATATGAAAAAAGAGTGGAAATGGAAGACCTAGGCGAACTTTTCTTGATCAAATCGGGGAAATAATGCAAAAAGGCCAAGTCAGAAGTACTCGAAGCCGACGAGCGTGTATGAGAAATGTTATGAAAATGTGTGAAGCGAAATTGGTTAATCAGGATCATAGTAAATGGAAATCCGTGGTCTCTGTCTACCCCTCTGGGCAACAGACGTGATTGTATGTATGTATGTATGTACGACGACCGGATTCGGATTCCATGTAGTCGAATCGACTAGCATGGTATGGAAATGTTATGCGAAGGTATGAAAGTCATGTGATGGGAAAAGAATTACGAATGAATATGTGCAGTTACCTGGGTAAAGGGACTTTATTGTTGGTGGTGCTTACGTCTCGCGGGGTCGTATTTGTATACGATCATCGTTCATAACGCCGTAAGCGCCATCGACAGTAAGGTCCCTTTACCCAGATAACGTCACATATATGTAGGAAGTAACGGGCGAGAAAAACCGACAAAGAGGTGGATGGACTGTGTGAAACATGATATGAAACAAAAGCAAATTAATGATAAGATGACGGCGATGGAGGGTAATGGAAGACTAAGTGACTGAATTAAGTGCAGTGAACCATAAACAGTGTTATAAAGCCAAACTTAGTACACAAAACATTGATTTATTACTTCCAATCGAGGATAGGCGCGATAGGCGCGCAGTTCGATCCAACGGTAGACCATAGAGAGTGGGGCTTGGCGAAGATGTCCACTCCATCGACGTCATTTATGCTCACTTTGCTTATATAGGTGATGCTGTAAAAAAATCCCTGGAGCATATAATAATCGCTAATGTGTAACAATAGACCCAGAGCCCAGGCCCGCCAGACCTTCCTCAAATTCTCAAGGATGAAACTTTGGGACAATGTAGAGTTCATATCGGCGGTTAATGTGTGCATATTTTCTAGTTCAAAATTAATCTTGCACCACATATAAACTTTTATTTTTTTATTTCCTTAGAAGTAAAATTTTTGAAAGTCGCTTATTACGTCAAGTATACAATATACACGTAGCTTAATGTAGAAAATTCAAGTTTTTAGCTTTTATAGACCCGGAATATTTCAATTCTACTAATGCTCATATCGAAACTTTAAGTCGGTCTGGCGGATGGTTGGGTCCATCCGATTGGTCTGGCTGCTTACAAACGGTCTAGTTACAGGTCCCTGCGTATCATATATCAAAATCAGGCTTGAGAAAATGAGGTAAGTTAGAGTCGTTTTTTGCCAACTTTGTCGCGTCTGGTAAAAGTTATGGCCGGCGGAAGCGGTCTGGCATTGATGATAACCAATTTCTAACAACGTGCTCTAACACATATATAAAAATCAGCCTTGAGAATTTAACACTTTCGCTACCAAGAACCCGACTGTCGGGCACACCGCTCGTAGAAGCGTAGCCGATTACATGGGGAAACCCGTATGTAGCGAAAATGTCGTAGCGCCGCGTAGAGCCCGGTTTCGAAAGTGTTAAGGAAAGTAAGCACTTTTTTTTTCACCTTCATCACTTGATAGCAAAAAATTGGCCGATGGGCCGAACTGGAAAATATGCACACATTAAACGCCGATGTGAACTCTACATTGTCCCAAAGTTTCATCCTTAAGAATTTGAGGAAGGTCTGGCGGGCCTGGGCTCTTAATCTACAATAAGTGTAAGTCCTGTATAATATTTAAATTGTGTCTTGTTTTTTAATGCATGTTAATTATAAGACGTAATGTTTTGAAAAGAAGTGGCCCGCCGAGTTTCTTGCCGGTCTCATAGTGGATACTCCCCTCCAACTGAGGAGGGAATGAAATCTTCTCGGCTGAGGCGTAGGGTTAGAGCCGGCGTAGCTTTATTTGACGTTCATATGCGCATTGTGATATGCCTGCTTGCACAATAAATATTTCATTTCATTATGAGCATCCATTCGGCCGGCGTAGCCAAATGGCAATCGTCGATGCCAGACGCCGACAGTCGCACCAATACGCAAAAGCGATAGAGTACATATTTGTTTTGGCTAAGCATGTGATACAATTTAATTAGTAATTACTTTAAACATCTCTATGCAATTACCATGTTTAAGCAAATAAATATTTTCTTTCTTTCTTTCTTTTTACATTCGGCTACGCACACTAGCTTTAGTGTGAGGTCTGAGTGGACGCTTGAAGCGGAGCGATCGGTGGGGCGTGCGGCGTGCATATCAAACAATTGAAGCTCATAGAAGTGTCCTAAGTCGAGGCTGCATAGGGTCGCACGCCCGCCCCGCTGTAAACCCAGCCGAACGCTCCACTCAGACCTTACATTTACGGCCCAGCCACGACATTGGTCTAAGCGCGACAGCGGTGAGAGGCGGTCATACATTGGAGCGAGACACAGCGATGGGACTTTTCATTCGCACGTATGGCTGCCGCTCACCGCTGTCGCGCTTAGACCAATGTCGTGGCTGAGCTGTTACTCTCACAGCAACTTGTACGTCTTGTACTCACTTGAACCTGAGCATCTCCTGCAGCAGCAGCAGAACCTTGCAGCCCACCTGCGTCTCACGCCAGACGTAGTCCTCGTTATGATCTTCCTGAAGCACTGTCAAGCAGTCAAGTTTCGACGCCACAGTCAAAGTTTCCATCATTAGTCCTGAGCCTGTGACAGTTTTTGACATTTTTACAGCAAACGCCGCAAAGATTTCACTGTTTTTAAAGATGTGTCACCTTGATTGTACCTCTAAGTGTGAAGCCGTAAAAATGTTAGAACATTAGATTTTTTTTAAATACATTTCGTTTCTCTTTAATCCAAAGCAATTTACAAACTGAAAAGTTAACCTCAGATTATCCTGCATGGAATATCGTGTGAACAGCCAAATGTTTCCAAACTTTCGTGTAAAGATCTTCAAATATTGACTTTGTATTAAAATAACCTTAAAACACTTCGTTAAAGCATTTTGTATGTCAGTAGACCAATTTTATTTTAATTATGTAAATATTTGCATTTAACCCGTGTAAGGAGTTATTTATTACTTTTTCAGTACAGATGGTGTTTTTTTTTACGCACTAGTGCGAGAAGTGGTTCATTATATGTCAGGTCGAAACTTCGGAGGCTCATCTGTACTGAAAAACGTCGTACGATACACGTGCGAAAAGGAAATTCGTAACTCGTGTCGATTTAAAACACTCCCTTCGGTCGTGTTTTAATTTATCGCCACTCATTTCGAACTTCCTTTTTTACGCACTTGTATCGTAATGTACTATTTTGCCACACAAGGCTCTTTTAATACTTACTTCAAAAACGATTGATGAAATTGCATTTTATTCACACGTGTGTGCAAAGTATTTTTTATCCAGTAATCGTGGAAAATTTCCACGTCATTTACGAATGGAAGAAACTGGTTCATTGTCCGCCATCTTGGATTGGCTCACAGCCTCAACCAGGAACGACTTTTAGAAACTTTAAAATAACGCAACGTACACTGAGAGAAATTTGCATGGTGAATTTAACAGGTTCGACTTGTTGCGGTTTATCCGTTTGAATCAGCCAAACGTATATTTAGTTTAGTTTAGTTTAGTTTTATTTATTTCATAATGATAAATTACATTATAAATTATGCTATGTTAACCTATACGAATTTACATTATGATCGTCAATATAATTACATATTTCACATGCATTCATTCTATTGTATAATATCAATAATAATAATCAAAACAAAAAGAGTTAACATAAAAACGAATTCAAACTAAAAAAAATATGTTTAAAACAATATGTGTCAGGTTGTTTTTATAAAATCGACTTGTTGAATCAAATACAGTGCGTAAACTTAATAAGGGCGATAAATGAAACCAGGCATACAATTCAATATTGTTATCATTAATTAAAAGGAGTTTTTAAGTAACTCCTAATTTTCAGGCCATAATAAATTTTTGAAAAATTTTCCAGCAGCAATGTACTTGTAAATGTGGTTGCGATGACAATCAATGACAACTGTCAACGAGCGTTTAACGCGAGTGTGTTTGCATTACGTTGCGGGCCGAATTAATTTGTATGGATAAAAAAAATATTTCTATTTTAAGTAAAAGTTATCTAATTCCATTTTTTATGTCCTATACTCACCACCGTTTAGAGGTTCGCCCGTATTAGGTTTACACCCTGTATATTGCCGATTCAAATGACAAGTAGCTTGTTGTTTGAACCAAAGAGCACGTAGGCGCTATTTTAACCAAAAAACTTGTTGAACGAACATGAAAACTGGTTGTATTTTCTCTCAGTGTAGGATATAATTGTATAACTCCGTATAAACAGATGCGTCGCGGAAAATGACATCCTGTAGAGTCTGTTTGGACGACGACTCCTCTTTCCGAACAGACTACAAAAAGAACTGCAAAAAGCGCTGGTAGGCTAGCGGTAAGAGCGTGCGACTTTCAAGGCCCGCAGGTACCCAGGAGTTTTCAGTTCACCAATGAGTTTTCAGAACTTATGTGCGAAATGTCATTTGATATTCGCTGATATTCGCTGAGTGGCATCCTATTTGGTGTACTAGTTATTAAGTATTATGTACTTGTTTTTATTATGTATCTGTATGCCAAATAAATATTTTCTATTCTATTCTATTCTATTCTGATATTTACCAGTCGCTTTTCGGTCAAGGAAAACATCGTGAAGAAACCGGACTAATCCTAATAAGGCCTAGTTACCCGTCAGGTTGGAAGGTCAGATATCAGTCGCTTTCGTAAAAACTAGTGCCTCCGCCTTGGGATTACCTGTCAAAGCGGACTCAGTTCTCCCAAGACCCAAAAGCCGGGATAGGTACCGCAAGTATGGATGTATAAAGACAACTGCACCCCAAAACTTACTAGAAACAAAAGTTACATGTAATTTTCCTAACATTTCGCCCACGAGTTACGTATTTCGCGTTAAAAACTGATGGTAGGGATCTCACTCAGTGTACCCACTTGAAACGTATTACCTATTCATGTGGTTCAGTAGACGTTTTTATCGCTCGTGGAAACAATTGAAAACGGTAAGAGCCAGCAGAGAGTAAAACTGGGTAAATGGGTAATTTAGGTCTTTTTTAGGGTTCCGTAGTCAACTAACAGAAACTCTTATAAATACGTTTTGAAAAAAAAGAGAATTCAAGTAAATTGACATTTCGAAGTCGCATTAATAAATGATAACAAAAAATAATTAAGGGTTGTTTGGAAGGGATCGATTCAAGTTGCTGTTCTACGTTAAAAATAAAGTTAGTTATAATAAGTATCATTAGACTTATTTTGACCGGGATATAGACCGCGATTACCTTTTTAATTTTTGTAATATAAAGGTAATCATGGTCTATATCCTGGTTAATATGTCTAATTGAAATAACCGTGAATCATTCAAAACTCTTTTTAGTAATAAGTATCACACGGTCTACATTTGATATTTTGCTTCGACACAATTTGGTAATTGGTCTCGTAGTAGGTAAAAGTTGAACCTCAAAATCTCCATGACGGGAATGAAATACCATTAAACAATTCGATAACTACCTTTTGAATCTAGTTGGTTCCGATTCACTGACAAGCTCCAGTTTGACGCACAAAATGTCGTGCGTGCCCAAGCATTTTTTATTGAAGTTCTCTTTGAGTACTGGAGCATTCGTATTTGGAGTCATTACGTTAGTAAGTGGAAAAATAACATACACCAAAAGCTCGGGTCTCCTGAATAGATGGTGGTGCCTTCATATTGCACCTGTATTACGAAGTATGGAGAAGGTTGCTTATGTACAGTCAACCAATTGGAACCCCAGGCCACTCTAAAACCATGTCAAAATGAGAAGCAGTAAGAGATTTCTTACAATCTGATTTATAACGTCACTATGACATAGTTCTACAGTGGTAGGCCAATTGGTTGACTGTACATAAGTGTAATACTCTGCACGCTCGTATTGGGCGTGCAACTAGGGGCGAAGCGTACAACGTGCATGTCAAACAATTGAAGCTCATACAAGTGTCCTGAGTCGACGCTGCAAAGTTTGGGTGGACGCACGCTCGCCCGCCTCGCGAAACGCTCGGCTCCGAGCGTCCACTCAGCCATTAGGGGACAGCGACATCTTTTCGAAAATTTAGACAACAAACTAACCATACTCCACACTAAACATCTTGCTTGTGTTTTCTTTTTTAGTGTAATCTGTGCCATCACAATGATAGTTAGTACAAATCGTCTTCATCAAGGATTGCCCCACCCATGACTGTTGCCACCCTTTCGCACTGATCAACTGCTACGCTTAGCGTCACCGACTTCATTTACACTCTTTGACAGAAAGTTTATTACATGTTATTTATTTATTTATTTTCTTTATTGGAGAAACAACAGAAGTAAGCACAAACAAAATTACATTAGATACGATATACACTGTTCAAGAGATGTGCACCTACCTCCTAAGACGCTCTCACTGAGAACTCTTCAAAATATAGATAAGACACTTATATTACTACAGTAAACTAAGCTTAACGCACTTAACGGCTAAGTAATGATCTATAAAAAACTACCGTTACCCAGTTTGCGTCCGGGACAGCGACATCTTTTAGGAAAATTAGACAACAAACTAACCATAGGTACTCCACACTAACCATCCTGCTTGTGTTTTGTTTTCAGTGCCTCCTGATAATCTGTGCCATCACAATGATAGTACAAATCGTATTCATCGATGATTGCCCCACCCATGACTCTTCCCACCCTTTCGCACTGATCAACTGCTACGCTTAGCATCACCGGCTTCATTTACACTCTTTGACAGAAAGTTTATTACATGTTCTATAAAAAAACTACCGTTACCCAGTTTGCGTCCGGGACAGCGACATCTTTTAGGAAAATTAGACAACAAACTAACCATAGGTACTCCACACTAACCATCCTGCTTGTGTTTTGTTTTCAGTGCCTCCTGATAATCTGTGCCATCACAATGATAGTACAAATCGTATTCATCGATGATTGCCCCACCCATGACTCTTGCCACCCTTTCGCCCTGATCAACTGCTACGCTTATAGCGTCACTGGCTTAATTTACACTCTTGGCATGATTGCTTTGAATGCGTGGTTCTTTCACGGAATTAAAAAGGTAACATTCTAATATAAAGTCTTCATGATAAGAATAAATCCATACTAATATTATAAATTTGAAAGTGTGTGTGTCTGTTTGTTTGTCCGTCTTTCACGGCAAAACGGAGCGACGAATTGACGTGATTTTTTAAGTGGAGTTAGTTGAAGGGATGGAGAGTGACATAGGCTACTTTTGTCTCTTTCTAACGCGAGCGAAGCTGCGGGCAGAAGCTAGTTTGAAATAAAAGTGAAATATTACTGAATTGGGTCAGTCTTCAAATCACGGCATTTGGATTAGGGATTGCAATCCGGTCCGGCGGATCCGGTAATCCGGCCGGATCCGGTGCTTTTTTCATGCTACCGGATCCGGTGACATTTGCCGGATCCGGTACCGGATCCGGTAATGTAATTTAATATGTTAGAATAGTGCAAAAATATATAACATTTACGTTAACATTTGAACGTAGCTCAACAGGGTATTGCAATCCGGTCTGATTTCCAATGAAGAAATAATTTAATACGTACGTTTTTTGCATTACTAGACCTTTTGGAAGTAAAATAATGTGCTCAAGTGACGTGTCAAACTTTCCGTCTTTGAATCTGTAGTGAAATCTGTGCAATTGTTTGCTTGGATGCAAAATGTGGAATAGTGGAGAGTGACAAAGGGCCATACTACAAAACTTTTCGTTAACATGTCACTGAGGTCGATCCTTCACGTTTTCTGGCCAAACACTATCCGAAATCAAGACTTATTGAGTATATGCCAGCAAACACCCATTAGTGAGGAAACCGCGACACAAAAAGTACATTGGTAGCACACAATTCCAAGAGTTCCCTCTAATGAAATAACGCAACCATTTCTTTCGGCTGGAAATCGCCTGCCGCTGGAAGGAGCCTTGGCTCCGGGCGACCTGTAAACTCATGGAAGCGGTCTATTGAGGATGAACTACGAGCGACCGGGTCGAGCTGGAGCGAGGCCACGAGGGTAGCCGAAGATAGGAAGGCATGGCGCGAGCTTGAGAAGGCCCTTTGCATCTCTGTGGTGACGTAGGACTACAAGAACAACAACGTTTTCAGCATGATATAAGAAGTATGAAGGCACATTGCTACCAGAAATATATAAAAAAAATCAAAGCTTAAATATGAACATTTTTAAAAGGTATGAAAATGAAAATGAAATGAAATGAAAATGAAATATTTATTTTTCAAGTAGGCATATTACAATGCGCATATGAACGTCAAATAAAGCTACGCCGGCTCTAACCCTACGCCTCAGCCTCGAGAAGATTTCAGTCCCCCCTCAGTTGGGAG
The DNA here is from genome assembly GCF_023078275.1 of Leguminivora glycinivorella. Classification (NCBI taxonomy): domain Eukaryota; kingdom Metazoa; phylum Arthropoda; class Insecta; order Lepidoptera; family Tortricidae; genus Leguminivora; species Leguminivora glycinivorella. The sequence continues at coordinate 20,002,613 of NC_062987.1, read as the reverse complement.
GGGGGTATCCACTATGGGACCGGCAAGAAACTCGGCGGGCAACTTCTTTTCAAAACATTACATCTTATAACTAACATGCATTAAATAACAAGATACAATTTAACATGCAAAAGTATTCATCAAAGAATATGAACAGACTAGGTACTCTATGGAAATTAATTTCAATAAATTATATTATTGCTTAATAATACGTCGTTCTTCTTCAGAGAAAACATATCAAATTGTCACAGAAGAAAAAGATAATATGAATCTCAATATCATTAAATATGTAATTTACCTACACAGCATAAAATATAAAATATTTGATGTGCTTTCTTATCTGAACTGTGTCCTCTATACATAATACAATTATTTTAATTGCTATTCGTTTTTTGTAGTTTCTGATTCGGGCCATGCATGTTTGTCTGTCAAATAGTCCTCGACTCTGTAATAAGCCTTTAACATCAATGATTTTTTTAAATAGTTCTTAAGAGCTGGGAGGGGTAATCTCAAAGCAGTGTCAGGTAACTTATTATAAAAATGAATGCATTGCCCAACAAATGACTTCTGTACTTTACGGACACGAAACTTCTTTATGGCAAGCTTATTTTTGTTTCTAGTGTTATAATTATGGATATCAGAATTCTTAGTGAAACAGTCTAAATTCTTAACAACATAAATTATACTATCATAAATGTATTGGGAAGCTACAGTTAAGATATTAATTTCTTTGAAGAGTTCTCTTACTGATTCACGTGTTCCTAAGTTGTAAATAGAACGAATGGCTCTCTTTTGTAATACAAAGATAGTCTGTATGTCAGCTGCTTTGCCCCAAACCAGTTTAGGGTATGGATGCTGCGTAGCGATAGGTATATTCCCTAAGAAGATATCTTGTAGAGTTGTAAATCGTTTATTCACAATAGCGCGGCTAGGAGCAACACGGTTTGGCTCAACTAGCGTAACAGTACTATACAGAGATATTGACTGAGCAAACGCGTGTGTCGGAACAACGAATGACGACGAGTCAGTGAGTGAGCGAGTGCAGACTGGGACTGTATCCTCTATCGTTTTTGTTAAACTTTACATCCCCACTTCTCCAAATAACGGGAAGAAGTTACGGTACCAAAAGTTTCCCACGCAACTACAAATTACACAATATTACACTATAATAACAAACAATACTCCTTTGACTCTGCCGGCATTATCGGACAGAGCGGTGCAACACAGAGATGAACCCTAATAAACTAAAACAATACTTTACAGGAACCTAACGGGTAAACATTAGACGACCGTAGCGGTCGTGGATTACGCAATAAAATAAATGTAACTTTATGGCTATACAATAAATGACCGTGTACGGGTCCAACTTGCTAACCTAACTGTTGCTTATTTACCTGAATGTTTAATTTATTTATTACTAAATTATTCTATATTTATAATCTAAAAATATTGTAGTGGACGGACACGTCGGCTACACCAGAATACCGTATGACATTACACTGTGAAAATAACTATGATACACTAGGCGAGCTGTCTCAACATTAGTCAGTTGCCTGATTCTCCTAACGGCGTATGCGGCTGAACTTAATTTGCTTGCTAGTTTCCTTATATGAGGACTCCATTGTAGATTTTTGTCCAATGTTAAGCCAAGGAACAGTGTTGTATCTACCATCTCTAAGCATTCATCATTCAAAAGTATTTTTGTATCGATTGGTTTAACATCGAACAGAGAGAATCGAATACATTTGGTTTTCTTAGAATTAAGAAGTAAATTGTTGACAGTAAACCACTGCAGTACATCAGCTAACGTGCTATTAATTACATTGTAATCCGTAGATTTTCGGTCAACATTAAAAAGCAGTGATGTATCATCAGCAAAAAGTACTATTTCACAAAAGTTTTTTACTGTACATGGCAAATCATTTATATAAACCAAAAACAGGAATGGACCTAAAATTGAGCCTTGTGGCACTCCTAATTGGACAACAGTCCCGCTAGAGCGAGTTTTGTTAACAACTACTGTTTGTGTTCTATTGCTAAGGTAAGAAGACATAAAGTTTAGGGCATTTATAGACAAACCATAGTGTTCTAATTTCAAAATGAGCGTTCCATGATCCACACAATCCAGTAAGATTGTGGTTTCAGCAATATCAAATAATACTAAGGTCAATTACTCTGGATGACTTTAATTTAGCTACTGTAGTTTTTTCAGTTCTTCTGTGCGTGTGAGAAAAGTTAACTGTAAAATAACACAAAACATAATTATCTTTTTAGGGTTCCGTAGTCAACTACGAACCCTTATAGTTTCGCCATGTCTGTCTGTCCGTCCGTCCGTCCGTCCGTCCGTCCGTCCGTCCGTCCGCGGATAATCTCAGTAACCGTTAGCACTAGAACGCTGAAATTTGGTACCAATATGTATATCAATCACGCCAACAAAGTGCAAAAATAAAAAATGGAAAAAAATGTTTTATTAGGGTACCCCCCCTACCATGTAAAGTGGGGGCTGACATTTTTTTTTTATTCCAACCCCAACGTGTGATATATTGTTGGATAGGTATTTAAAAATGAATAAGGGCTTACTAAGATCGTTTTTTGATAATATTAATATTTTCGGAAATAATGGCTCTTAAAGGAAAAAAAAGTGCGTCCCCCCCCTCTAACTTTTGAACCATATGTTTAAAAAATATGAAAAAAATCACAAAAGTATAACTTTATAAGGACTTTCTAGGAAAATTGTTTTGAACTTGATAGGTTCAGTAGTTTTTAAGAAAAATACGGAAAACTACGGAACCCTACACTGAGCGTGGCCCGACACGCTCTTGGCCGGTTTTTTTAAATAGTTATCTCATAATGCATGAAGGTAATGTTATAATGTCCGTTCTTAATTGTATCTTAAAAGCTCTATAGGTATTACTGTAAAGCAATATAGTAAAAATAATTTTGTTATCCTATGAAAGTTTGAAAATAACGAAAGAATTTTATTTGCGACTGATTATTTTAGAAAATTTACTTGTTACCTGGTAAAAATGTTGATTTCTAAGCATTCAACTTTTGGTTTATTAATCGTGAAGCAAAATACCATCATATTTCTCATATTATGCTGAAAACATACAAAAAAAGTTACTATTTGGGCACTTTTAATCCTCAAGGCCAATCCGGCCGGATCCGGCCGGATCCGCCGGATTGGGACCAAAATCCGGCCGGATCCGGCCGGATTGGATATCAGACCGGATTGCAATCCCTAATTTGGATCGATACTCCAGCGCTCTGTCAACTTCAACCAAGCCATTGAAATTTTACACCAGGTAATTATTACCATGACTTGGACCTTCGGTAGCCGTAGAAGTCCGGTAGAAGTACAACGCTCTTACCAGTAGATGTCACTAGGGTCCCTCAGACTGTGGTATGTTTCAATGATTTGTGATGAGGTCTTGGTGGCTCAGTTGGCCGAGCACTGGAACAGTGATCCTACAAGGGTTGTGAGTTCGTCTCAGCCAAGATCTTTTATTTTTATTTTTAGGGTTCCGTAGTCAACTAGGAACCCTTATAGTTTCGCCATGTCTGTCTGTCCGTCCGTCCGTTCGTCCGTCCGTCCGTCCGCGGATAATCTCAGTGACCGTTAGCACTAGAAAGCTGAAATTTGGTATCAATATGTATATCAATCACGCCGACAAAGTGGTAAAATAAAAAGTGGAAAAAAAATGTTTTTTTTGGGTACCCCCCCTACATGTAAAGTGGGGTTCAGATTTTTTTTCATTCCAACTACCACGTGTGATATATTGTTGGATAGGTATTTAAAAATGAATAAGGGTTTACTAAGATCGATTTTTGATAATATTTATATTTTCGGAAATAATCGCTCCTAAAGGAAAAAAAAGTGCGTCCCCCCCCTCTAACTTTTGAACCATATGTTTAAAAAATATGAAAAAAATCACAAAAGCAGAACTTTATAAAGACTTTCTAGGAAAATTGTTTTGAACTTGATAGGTTCAGTAGTTTTGAGAAAAATACGGAAAACTACGGAACCCTACACTGAGCGTGGCCCGACACGCTCTTGGCCGGTTTTTTTACATGGGCTTACTCTGCCACAGACTAGGCAAGGTGAAGACGTGGCCTACGATGGAGCTCGCTCAGAAGGTGCCTGTTCACCTTTGATTTGAAGGTTGCTGGGTTGTACGAGATGGGAATGTATAGACGCCGGCAAGGAAGTCCACTCTTTGGCAGTGCATGTCTGGGTGGCTAGCCGAATGGCACAATCGCTCACGAAACGCTCACGAAACGAAGCGCTAGTAGATATCTATCTCTATCGCGCTTGCGTATTGGCGCGACAGAGCCAGCGGCGTATCGCTTTCGTTTGGCGTCGGAGAAATGCCATTCGGCTACGGGGCCAGAAAAGAAAAAGCAAAGCGCTTCAAGCGAATTCGTGGAATAATCTCCCAAGAGAATGGAAACCAGCCGAGCGTCTAAATATTCCCAATTTTTAACCCCCGACGCAAAAACGAAGGGGTGTTATAAGTTTGACGTGTCTGTCTGTGTGTATGTCTGTCTGTCTGTCTGTTTGTCTGTCTGTCTGTCTGTGTGTGTGTCTGTATGTGGCATCGTAGCTCTCGAACGGATGAACCGATTTTGATTTAGTTTTTTTTTTTTGTCTGAAAGCTGAGTTAGTCGGGAGTGTTCTTAGCCATGTTTCATGAAATCGGTTCACTAGGTCGCGGTCGGGGATTTTTCAAAATTTTTATATTTCTTTATTTTTCTTTCTAGAAAAAACCATCAGTGGTCCTGAGCTGGCTCATAGTTTATTCGATGTGGTTGGTCCTGGCCTTCGTTATAATGATCATATTAATATGGCTGCACGGGGCTGAAGTCAATAATTCTGTTCAGGCCATCTGTGCCTTAGTGTTTGGACTTCTTGCTATTGGTGAGTACCTTCACTTTACAGAAAACCGCAGCCAAATAGCACTAGACCCTACTCATAGTGTTGTGTTCCTGCCGGTGAGTAAGGCTGCCAGAGCTCAACGTATGCTGGTGACGGAAGGACCTATGGAACTTATTTGTTCGGTCTGTTGTCCTCTGAGTCGTTGGCAACCTGAACCCTCCTTGGAACTTGTACATCCTCCTTTTTGCTGTGCACTTAAGGGAGTGTACACGTTTCTAATTGGTTGGCAACGCGCATGTAATACTCCTTGAGTTGCAGGCGTCCATAGGTTACGGTGACCGCTTTCCACCAGGCAGACCGTCAGCAATTCCCGAAAAGTTTGTTCATTTGGATCACGTCTCCGATTTTGATAAAAATTGGTAGGCTGATAGAGTCGATGATGCTGAGCAAGATCCACTAGGTTTCCCAAAATGTCCTAGGTTGTTTGTATGAAACTTTCCTTTTTTGTTACCGAAAATGTATAGAAATCTGGTAACAAAAAAGGAAAGTTTCATACAAACAACCTAGGACATTTTGGGAAACCTAGTGGATCTTGCTCAGCATCATGGACTCTATCAGCCTACCAATTTTTATCAAAATCGGAGACGTGATCGAAATGTACAAACTTTTCGGGAATTGCTCCCGTATGCTTGTTTGCCACCGACGTAGTATAAAAAAAAACAAATTGTCATCTGTCGCTTTGTAATGACAACAATGATTTGAAATGACATAAAGGATTTACAATCTTCATACTAAGCATGGTACCTCCGTTTGTTAGCGCCATCTATTAAATACTATCATAACTACACTAATGAGACCTACAAGTTTCTGTTTTTTTTTTTTTTTTCAAAATGTTTATTGAAGTGATATCATGATATCAAAATGAAGAGTTAAGTATGTCGTTTGTTCTTCCTAAAATAAATTTAAAAAACGCGAAAATGTTGATGAAATAGTTATTTGTTATACAAGGGGGCAAAGTTGTATTTTAACGCCGAGTGTGGAATTGAAAAACGAGCAAGTGAAAGGAGTCTATAGTTGAACCACGAGCGAAGCGAGTGGTTCGAGAATAGAATCCTGAACTTGCGAGTTTTTTAACACACGAGAAGTAAAATACATTTGCACCCGAGTGTAACACAAAACTTTTCCCCTCACTATAGCGAGGAAACTACAACGCAAAAAATGCGTTTATCACTGCTTCCAGTAGTTCCACAGGTGGTAAATCATCTTTATTACTAGATTCACCTACTTTTATCAATTTTAAAGTAGTTAATTTGACTTTATTCAAGGTCAAATTACTTTACCCACTAGTGGATAAAATGCGTTTTTACGCGCTGGTATTAAAGGACAAAACACGTGTTTCCGAGCTAGTGAGGGGAAAATGTGATTATTGCCACTTCCAGGCTGTGAAAGAGCGCCATGTAGAATTGTAGGCCATTTCAGAGGTACCTACGTTTTTTTTGTGAGATTGTCAGTCCCGGTATGTATCGTCCTTGGTAATGAGTAACTTTTTTCGTTAGCATCCTCATAAATTGCTTAAATAAATATTAAGTCATTATTTTATTACTTATTTTAAAATCAAATAAACTTTTTTACTTAAGAGAAGTATACTTAAAATTATATTTTACACCCAAAAGATTAAAGAACCCACTATAATGAATCTTAGAACAAATTAAATTATTCTCATTTGAAAATATTTTACACTTATCTTACTTATCTTATTTTTATTTTATACTTGGAAATTTCGACCCTTGCTTTCGTGATCCGATGGCCGAGTGGTTTTACAGGCATCCGTCCGGTTAACGGAGTACGCTGGTTCGATTCCAGCTCGGAACACTTGGAGGCCTTGGTCACTTTTTTAGGGTTCCGTAGCCAAAATGGCAAAAACGGAACCCTTATAGTTTCGTCATGTCCGTCTGTCCGTCTGTCCGTCTGTCCGTCTGTCCGTCTGTCACAGCCGATTTACTCGGAAACTATAAGTACTACAGTGATGAAATTTGATGGGAATATGTGTTGTATGAACCGCTACAAAATTATGACACTAAATAGTAAAAAAAAGAATTGGGGGTGGGCCCCCCATACATGTAACTGAGGGATGAAAATTTTTTTTCGATGTACATACCCGTGTGGGGTATCAATGGAAAGGTCTTTTAAAATGATATAAAGTTTTCTAAAAACATTTTTCTTAAAGTGAACGGTTTTTGAGATATCAGCTCTCAAAGTCGTAAAAAGTATGTCCCCCCCCTCTATTTTTATAACTACGGGGTATAAAATTCTAAAAAAAATAGAGGTGATGCATGCTAATTAACTCTTTCAACGATTTTTGGTTTGATCAAAGTATCTCTTATAGTTTTTGAGATAGGTTGATTTAACTGTAATTTTGGTTAAGTTATTGGTTTATTATATTTGCTGCTACGGAACCCTTTGTGCGCGAGCCCGACTCGCACTTGGCCGGTTTCTTTGTATATGACATTTATTTAATGTCCACTATAATGAAGTCAGAAACATACATAATACATCTACTAGCAATAATTCATGAATATAGAACTATTCATACAACTCAAGATAATCCAAAACATTATCTCTAAGTTCATGCACATTTCCATATAATAATTATGTAATTCACAAACAATCATAATATACTCGTACTCATAATACCAAGGACCATATAATACGGGATAGACAAAGCCCATACAAAAAAGTGTACCACTGAAATGTAAAACTGTAGCCTTAAAACTAGATGGCGCTGTTTTGCAGCCTGGGAGTGACTAAAATCATATTTTCCCCAAATATTTTTGCGTGTTTTTTATTTTTTTACAAATGACATGCTTCTTTATTTTAATATCATGATATATTATCACGTCAATACAAATAAATGTAGTCATGTCATGATAGTATTTAATAAGTAGCGCTAAAAAATGAGGTATGATTCTTAGTATGGAGGTTGTAAATCCTATATAAATCATCCTTGCTCGTACCTACATAATACAATATGTACCTAGACCTAAAACTAGGAAACAATATTTGTTTTCAGTTTATCATAACTGGACAGAGAAAACAATTTTATTATTGTTTAAAGGTAGGTAAATGAAGTAAAACAATAAAATTGATGTTCATGTCAAATGTTCGAGAAGAGCGGCAATTGACAACGTTTCAAAATTTTCAATGTCCTTAAATCGAAAACCATTTCGAGACATACGCCTGTAGATCACAAAAATAATTTTTTTACATTTTTTTTCCCTTTTTTTAGTAAAAAATTCTGAAAAATAGTTTAAAAGAGAAGTGACGTCACATAGTCAATTCAGACTATTCAGAGCTGCCACTATAATCAAAAAAATCTTCCGGTTGGGATGTCACTTGAGTTTGACTGTGACATTTATCACCGCTCGTAAGAGGCCTTATTCCTAAAGACGAGCGTTTTTTGCAAAATAGAACCTTTTTCATTCAAAATTATAAAGAAACTTTAAATGATTATTAAAAAAATGATAATGTTCCTAAAAGTACATATCTTAAGCTAGAAAGTCAATTGGTACTACTTTAAAATATGTCTTTTTATACTTCCGATTTTTAAGATTTACTTGAAATGGTGGATAAATAACCTTCCGTATCCTCCCCATTTTTTCGATAAAAAGAGGTTTACATTATGTATTTTTCCTGCGATTCCTGCATTTTTTGTAACTCTTAAATAATATTATCCTAAACTAGAACTTCTTATTGACCTATAAGAAAAAAATCATACATATAAGACATACCTTTCTGTCGATAGATATGTTTTTAAAACACCTAAAATTCGAATAAAAGACACTGTGCTAACGCGAGCCCGCTCAGTCTGCGCCGAGCGCTCGAAGACAACGGTCCTGCGTTTGATCGTCCGGCGCACCTGGCTTTCGTAAGCAGCGCGATAGTTCCGAGAAGTGCCGTAAACTGCGACTAAACAAATCTTGATCCTTTTTACACCTTATGCAATTTTAGCATTCGACATGCTTTTCATATGATTTTGGATTTTAAGTTATACGTGAAGTTTGTTGAGAGTTTGAATTATTATTATATTTTGGGACCAGGATGAGGTTCTGGTTCTCATGATGATGGAGTCAGGCAGAAGATGTTCAACAGAACTGCTATTCTACTTATCATAACTCCACCATGTTTGGGCTCATTAGATTTGGGCTGATGAGCACCATCGATCTAGATGAGGTCCAAGGTCTCATGATGGAGTCAGGAGGTGGTCAACAGAACTGCTATTCTCCTCATCATAACCCCATCATGTTTGGGCTCATTAGATTTGGGCTGACGAGCACCATCGAACTAGATGAGGTCCAAGGTCTCATGACGGGGTCAGGAGGTGGCCAACAGAACTGCTATTCTCCTCATCATAACCCCATCATGTTCGGGCTCATTAGATTTGGGCTGACGAGCACCATCGAACTAGATGAGGTCCAAGGTCTCATGATGGAGTCAGGAGGTGGTCAACAGAACTGCTATTCTCCTCATCATAACCCCATCATGTTTGGGCTCATTAGATTTGGGCTGACGAGCACCATCGAACTAGATGAGGTCCAGGGTCTCATGATGGAGTCAGGAGGTGGCCAACAGAACTGCTATTCTCCTCATCATAACCCCATCATGTTCGGGCTCATTAGATTTGGGCTGACGAGCACCATCGAACTAGACGAGGTCCAAGTTCTCATGATGGAGTCAGGAGGTGGTCAACAGAACTGCTATTCTCCTCATCATAACCCCATCATGTTTGGGCTCATTATAAATATGTGGAAGGTCGTTAATAATAATAAATGTTTTATTAGGGTACCCCTACATGTAAAGAGGGGGCAGATATTTTTTTTTATCTACTACTTTTTTTTTATCTGTATTCATATACATTCAATAATTTTTTTTTAATCGGTCCAGTAACAACGGAGATATCGAGGAACAAACATAAAATGAAAAAAATAAATAAACATACAGACGAATTGAGAACCTCGCCTCAAATCTCTCAGATTTGAGGCGACGGTTAAAAAGTGACACATCATGAGCAGTTCCAATGCACCAAATGTCACTGTTCTGGACGTGCATGCTGTTCTTATAAAAATATGAAAGTCACTATAACTGTGATAATTTCCGAAAATATTAATATTATCAAAAAACGATCTTAGTAAACCCTTATTCATTTTTAAATACCTATCCAAAAATATATCACACGTTGGGGTTGGAATGAAAAAAAAAATCAGCTCCACTTTACATGTAGGGGGGGGGGGGTACCCTAATAAAACATTTTTTTCTATTTTTTATTTTTGCACTTTGTTGACGTGATTGATATACATATTGTTACTAAATTTCAGCTTTCTAGTGCTTACGGTTACTGAGATTATCCGCGGACGGACGGACGGACGGACGGACGGACGGACGGACGGACGGATGGACAGACAGACATGGCGAAACTATAAGAGTTCCTAGTTGACTACGGAACCCTAAAAAACAGAAATCACTATTAAACTATTCTCTAATTTCAAGTTCCTAACTAAAATTTTCCTAATAAAAAAAAAACAAATTGATCCCGCTACAAACTTTCACCCCCTTTTTCCCTCTACTAGGGGTGTAAATTTTCATAATCGATTCTTATCTCTTCGAAATTTTGTTAATGCAATCTATATAAATTTCGACTTTCTAGCTTTCGTAGTTTCGGCTCAGCGGTGTTGGTTGTTGAATCAATCAATTAGGAAACCTGAATTTATATATGTACATGTAGACTAATACTATACTTTTACTACATTCATATACCTTATTTACTACTACCATACCATGAATATGAAATTAAATAAAGAGCCCATATAAAATTGAAAATTATGTTATTAGCAATTTAATTCAAAACTATCAAGATTATTCGTGTCTGCGTTGAAACGCGCGTTGAGTTGCCGGTGCTCGCGTACCGAGGCGCCAACGCCATCTATCGATGGCCGTTTCGTGAAATTGATGAGCGCTCTAAGGAGTAAGAAGGGTCTTAATAAAATTAACGTACTTATATTTAACTAAAATTTCTAAATTGAAAGGGGATTAATTTTCGCTCCTGTTGCCTCTTAATGTAAGATATGTTGGTTTGTTTCCAATTTTAAGCCCTGTTTACTTATTGTTTCTCGGAACACGATATAATCAAATGGGAGTCGCAAAATGTGATTTATTTTCTTTAAAACGGGGAAGTTCGCGACATTTAATTAAAATACGTTTCGAGTATACGACTGACGACTTCTTTAAACTCAGTCGGAGGAGGTTCTATATTCGGTTTTATTTTTTAACCGTCTTCTTTACCCAGACGGAGGAGGTTCTGTATTCGATTTTTTTTTTATATTTTCCGATTACTCCAAGACCCGTGGTCCGATTTAATTTTTTTTTTGTTCGAAAGGAGCTACCTTCAAAGTAGTCCCATGTTAATATGGTGCTGTTCTGATGAAGGGATCCATGAAAAGGGGAAACTCTAAATTTTTAGTGGCAAATTATTTTTATTAAAATTTAGTGTACTCCGGCACCACCCCGTGATCAGATTTGAGTAGTAGACGATGGAACCCATAAGCAATTGAGGAAACTCCTCAATTTTGAATGGTTCACGTGGATTCACGTGAATGGGGTTGGGGATTTCAGTGTGTGTTTAAAGTAGTAACTGAAGCATTTTCTTTAAAAAAAAAAACCAATATCGCAACTGTTCTATCGTGCAATATAATATGAACATTGAGTGTGCAAGTAAATATGATGTAAAATAAAAATAACGCGCTATTTAACAAATAACATTATGTAGGCTAATTAAATACTTAAATGTCAATCTACTGGGGACGCTGTTGCTATGTTTTGTATGGGAACCCTGCATTTTATGATTAAGCACTGAGACTTGGCACAGTTGTTCATTGGGTGGCCCTGAGTAGATAAAGATCGGGAGGCATCGAGAGCCCCCCTTAATTTAGGAGGGAGGAGGGGGGAAGGCTGGTGCCTCCGCGCTTCCTTTGAAACCATATTTCTCTAAAACTATACAAAATAGGGCGTGCGATATATCATTTTCGGATAAATGAAGGACGAGAAATTCATTTTTGAAACAAAAAAAATGTATTTTAGAACAAAAATACAAAATAAAATGAGAAAATCTGAAAACGAGATTTTTTTTATACATATTATTGCACATTTTATGAAAACTGTAATGTGTTTTTCTAAATAAAAAATATTTTTTAATACATTTATCTAGTTTTATAAAATGTATAATTTGTTATAGAAATATATTATAGAACTAGTGATAAAAAATAATTTACATCGCCCAATAGGGTGATTATTTGAATGTTCATTTCAATAAGTTTTGTCAATGATTTCAGGTATAATCACTATTTTTAACACACGAAAGCCGTAATCATTGTAGTTTATGGCTATTTTAGTGATTAATGTACTTAAAATAAAAAAAATACAGAAATTTAAAAAAAAATGTGATAACTTTTTTATATCATTATCCTATTTTGTTCTTTCTCTACAATATATGTCTAAAAGTAATAAATATCAATAAAAAGCCACATTTATATAGTTTATAAAAATATATAGTTTGTCATATAAATATATTACGAAACGCGAGATAAAAAATAATGAAAGTGACGTGGCAGGGCGATCTTGATGTACGGTACGGGTCAGCTTGTATGGTTCGATGAGGTGAGGTAAAGATACTCAAAGCTCTCAAAAAGTGTAAGTAGTTATTTATACTTAAAATGAAACAACATACTCCTATATAGTCTGAATTTAACTATTTATATTACATGAAATGATCGATTGATATGATAGGTCAGATATATATATACATCTGATCCTAATACATCTTGTGAAATAGTAGTTATCTATATGATTTGCATAATTTATGGATAATTCATACTTGACATATTTATTATTCCAGATCTGCGTCCTGTACTTTGGTTAACGAGTGCCGAAAATAGTTATTAACCAAAAAAGACCGCCAAATTAACAGCAATTCGCCGACAAAAGCTGCCTTGCACCATTTTTGTAAGGGTTATAGGTATATCAAGGTGTCCATGTATGGGGTCAACTAAACCCAATTCAAAATTTGCCATTATTTGCTACTTGTGGCTGGACGAAAGTCTGTAACAATTGGGATTTGGGAGCCTCCTTGCCTGCAACGTTGCCTGTTGCTGCAGAAACATGCCTCGAAATTGTCGGATGCAGGTGTAAAAAAACCGGCCAAGAGCGTGTCGGACCACGCTCAGTGTAGGGTTCCGTAGTTTTCCGTATTTTTCTCAAAAACTACTGAACCTATCAAGTTCAAAACAATTTTCCAAGAAAGTACTTATAAAGTTCTACTTTTGTAATTTTTTTCATATTTTTTAAACACATGGTTCAAAAGTTAGAGGGGGGGGGACGCACTTTTTTTTCATTTAGGAGCGATTATTTCCGAAAATATTAATATTATCAAAAAACGATCTTAGTAAACCCTTATTCATTTTTAAATACCTATCCAACAATATATCACACGTTGGGGTTGGAACGAAAAAAAATATCAGCCCCCACTTTACATGTAGGGGGGGTACCCTAATAAAACATATTTTTTCATTTTTTATTTTTGCACTTTGTTGGCGTGATTGATATACATATTGGTACCAAATTTCAGCTTTCTAGTGCTAACGGTTACTGAGATTATCCGCGGACGGACGGACGGACGGACGGACGGACAGACAGACATGGCGAAACTATAAGGGTTCCTAGTTGACTACGGAACCCTAAAAACAGTGCCGCGTAAGGTGCAACCGTAAAAAAAGACTTTTTAAATTAAATGTTCGGAGCTGATGTGCTTATGCAGTGGATGTTGTGATATATACATAATTAAATTCAGACTATTCATGTTGTTATATTTGAATAACTCAAAATAGCTACACTTTTTGAGAGCCTTGAGTACTAGCCCCGATACACATGTTTTCGTCTAGCTAGTCAGACCATTTTTTGATGTTCTCCTTTGTACAAAAGCAACGTCTTAGTTCAAAAATCATTAATGTTTAATGCTAATACGAATCTAGTATATTTTTTATGGCACTATTGCGCAATAACTAACTATCATTGATACTGAAAGGAAGAATATGACTTTTTATTTTATCTTTTATGGATGGGTAAAACCGATTTAAGGGGGCCCAAAGGAAGTAACTTAAGTTCTACTAGTAAACTAAAAAATCTTCAAGCCTATGCATGCAGAACTGCTTTAGGAGAGCAGAACGCGATTAAGACATTTTTTTTTACAATATAAGTCACATGCAATTTTATTTTACAATCAAAATAAACTATATTATAGGACTTTTACAATTTTCTGTACTGGGTCGTGATATACCTATATTATGTGTAAACGTTATTAGAATAAGTATATTTCTGTATTACTAGACAAACTCCACTGCATAGCGGGTAGTACCTTTATCTCACCTCATCGAATAATGCAAGCTGACCCGTACATTAAAATTTTCATTTTCATTATGTTTTATCTCGCGTTTCGTAACATATTTATATAACAAACTATATATTTTTATAAACTGCATAAATGTGGCTTTTTATTGATATTTATTGCTTTTAGATATATATTGTGTAGAAAGAACAAAATAGGATAATGTTTAAAAAAATATCACCTTTTTAATATATTTTTAATTTTTGTATTTTTTTTATTTTAAGTACATTAATCACTAAAATAGCCATAAACTACAATGATTACGGCTTTCGTGTGTTAAAAATAGTGATTATACCTGAAATCATTGCAAAACTTATTGAAATGAGCATTCAAATCACCCTATCGGGCGATGTAAATTATTTTTTATCACTCGTTCTATAATATATTTCTATAACAAATTATACATTTTCTAAAACTAGATAAATGTAGCTATTAAATAATATTTTTTATTTTAAAATAACTATTAAGTTTTTTATAAAAAGTGCAATAATATGTATTAAAAAAAAAAATCGTTTTCGATTTTCCCATTTTTTTTTGTATTTTTGTTCTGAAGTACATTTTTTTTGTTCCAAAAATGAATTCCTCGTCCTTCATTTATCCGAAAAAGATATATCGCTTGCCCTATTTTGTATAGTTTTAGAGAAATATGGTTTCAAAGGAAGCGCGGTGGCGCCAGCCTTCCCCCCCTCTTCCCTCCTAAATTAAGGGGGGCTCTCGATGCCTCCCGATCTTTATCTACTCAGGGCCACCCAAGGAACAACCTGTGCTAAGTCTCAGTGCTTAATCATAAAATGCAGGGTGTTGTGCAATAGCGTCCCTCTAGACGTAACAAACAAAAAACTTACATAATGTAAGGAAATGTAGTAAACCTCAGTATCATTGCATTCATAATAATTAAACTAATAGATAAGAATACGAAATATTTACTAGCGAATAAAATATAAGCCACAAGGTTCAGCGAAGTACTTTTGAGATGAATGTATACAGTGTGTACACCATATGAGGGCGATACATTAAACTAAATAAATAATATATTGGCGTTATCATTAAATTGATTAAAGTAAAAGGTGTTGTTGAGTTACTCTTAATTTTGCATATTTTTTTTTCTGAGCCCGAACTCGTCAAAACGTCTGGGTAGGCTTTATCCACTCACAGTTTTCACACACCAATTTTTTTTTATGGGATAATAGGAGGCAAACGAGCAGACAGGTCGCCTGACGGTAAGCAATCACCACCGCCCATGGACACCCGAAACACTAGAGGTGTTGCAGGTGAGTTTTGTAAGTAAATCAATGAAAACATTAAAAAAAATTATATAACAAAGACTTTTTTGTCGGGAATTACATATAATATGTTGGTTTTAAGTATATAAAAGTGAAATGGATATACATACATTGGGTCACTGGAAACAAAAACAATTAATCGATGACCTATCGGCGATGAAAAATAGTCGCTGCCGTGTAAAAAAATACATTGAATGATTGTTTGTTCCAGCTATACTCGTGTACGGCGTATTGGTGATCTTTGGATTTTGGAAGGAGTTGAAAGAGACGAAACATGGGCAAACAGCGAATACATAAAACTACGACATGGATAAATATGACACTTTTTTGTTTTTCGTTGTTTGTTTCTAACCCTGGCCGTTCTAAAGTGTAAGGCCTGGGTGGCTAGCCGAATGGCACAAACGCTCACGAAACGCTCACGAAACGAAGCGCTAGTAGATATCTATCTCTATCGCGCTTGCGTATTGGCGCGACAGAGCCAGCGGCGTATCGCTTTCGTTTGGCGTCGGAGAAATGCCATTCGGCTACGGGGCCTGGGTGCGTAGCCGAATGGCACAAACGCTCACGAAACGAAACGCTAGTAGATATCTATCCCTATCGCTCTTGCGTATTGGCGCGACAGAGCCAGACTACGTTTCGTTTTCGTTTGGCGTCGGAGAAATGCCATTCGGCTACGGGGCCTGATGTGCAGCAAGGCGGGGCGTGCGGCGTGCATGTCAAACAATTGAAGTTCATACAAGTGTCCTGAGTCGACGCTGCACAGGTTGTATGCGCGCTCGCCCGCCCCGCCGCACGCTCCGCCTAACGGCCTAGCCACGAAAATGGTCTAAGCGCGACAGCGGTGAGCGGCAGCCATACGTGCGAACAAAAAGTCCCATCGCTGTGTCTCGCTTCAATGTATGGCCGCCGCTCACCGCTGTCGCGCTTAGACCAATGTCGTGGCTGAGCCGTAACGCTCCTCTCCGAGCGTCGCTCCTCTCAGACCTTACACAGTCATGTGACACTTTTACTAATATCGATTATTATAATAATTTTCCTATATAGCGATGATAAATAATAATAAAATGAAATGAAATGAAATATTTTCAAATGAAATGAAATATTTTTTATTTTGCTTGAATTATGGTACAAAAGTTTTTCAGGCAATATTACTTATAAATAGGTAACACATATTTCACCATCATCGGGCATGCAAAAATATCTTCAACTACAATTAAAACTAAGTCTATACAATTATAGTCAAGGCCAACTTCAGTCAAAAAATGACATGTATTCCTGAAAAATAAACATAAATAGCTATTTGTTTTACAAGTGGGCAAAGTTTCCGTTTAACCGCACGTGCCAAAATACCCGAGCATTACTTACTTACTTCACTGACTCAGCGAACCAAATAAAATTTTGAAAAAACCCCGACCGCGACATAGTAGACCGATTATCCTGAAACATGGCTAAGAACACTCCCGACTAACTCAGCTTTCAGACAAAAAAAAACTAAATCTAAATCGGTTCTTCCGTTCGGGAGCTACGATCCCACAGACAGACACAGACACAGATAGACAGACAAACAGACAGAGAGACACGTCAAACTTATATATAACACCCCGTCGTTTTTGCGTCGGGGGTTAAAAAAGATCTTGGCCTCCGACACAGGAGATCGCCGAGCATTGAGCAAGCGAAAAAATCGAAAAATACATAGTTCCATATTGACAGGGGCGGCTCACTCCGCGATTCTATCGCCGCGCTACAAGTACATGCTGGCGGCCGCGAGCTCGCGGCCTAATCAGGGGTGGCGCGCGTGCTCACGGAACGCACGTTCGTACTTTCCGTTGTTACTTTACGTCGCAAATACTTTTTTAAGGTTCATATGGGATGTCCGGGTGTGGAATGGCTAATAATGCTTAGTTAAATAGCCATCATGAATAAAATAGGACAATCTTACACAGATCTACTATTTATTGTCCCACGGAAGGCTTGCGATGTTGGGACTTGAACAAAAATATATGAATACCTACTGTATATATACCTAGAGAGTATCCAAAACTTGACTATAATAGCTACTAACTAGCTACCTATAACAGTTTATCTGAGTATTAATTCCTTTTAATCCATAGGCAACCCTATCGTCCGACGCTGCGCACGTGCGGCTCGTTTCTTTGTTAGAATTTTGTAGGCATTTAAAAAGGCGGCATTTTGTGAACATCAAAGCAGTGGGCCTTCTGTACTTGGACTATTATATATTCTGTGATATTGATTCCAATATTTAGAAAGTGCAATCTTGGGCGATTTAAAACACGAAATGTAAAAATCATATTCTAGAGAAAGAAAATAAATAAAGATAATACTATTTATTATTCATATTAATTATTATCATAAACTCGTTGTGCTTCTTGTAATCCATTGTAACTATAATAGTATTTTATGCAACTGGTGGTTAAAAGAGGTCAAAAAAGGTGAGTGGCGTGGGTAACAATTTGAGGCGAAGCCGAAAATTGTTAATAAAGACGCCACGAGCATTTTTTGACTCAGTTAAACACCGTTGCATACAATACTTTTTCTACGACCAAGCACTTATTTTGAAAGAAAATTATAAATTCAACAAATACCTACTTTCAGTCATCTTAGTTATCTAGGTGGACCACCTACCATTTTGAATATGCAGTTTGGGTGCAAACATGAAAATAAAACTGTCTATGGTATGGTTCTTTGAAGCCTGGCCACTAAGACGAATCGAGCCGAGTTGAATCGAGTTCTCATACATTTGAATGCGATTCGACGCGTCGCCAATGAACGCAGCAGAAAACGAAGGAGTCTCGACTCTGCGAATTGGTTTGTTAAGTTGGTAGCAATGTATTTACTGAACTGTAACAGCTATATCGTGCTACTGCTACTAAATGTTTTCAGGGTATAGACTAGATAGACTTGTCCTGACATCTTTTATGTAGGGTTTTAAAGTTCTATGCACGACCTCGTAACTCACGAATAACAGTACGGGAGTAGAAAAACATATTTTCAGAAAATCTCCTGAAAACACTGTATTAAAATATTGAAAATTACATTTCAGTTTTCTTAAAGATACGAGGAATCCTAACAAAAAAAAGTATAATAAAACAATAGCATTAACATTTTTTAACTTCAAAGAACAGAATCAAACCCTTTTGTTATATTATGGGCACATTATTAAAAACATTGACCCATTATTCTCATTATTGAAAACAATGAACTCCATACCTGATACAAAGAAAAACCATAAAATATAATGTAGGTGCTTGTTGATACCCTTTTATATCTAGTATCTACCTGATACCAATAATTTGACTTTGATTAATTCGCTGTATTAGATGTATAATGTTGTCAAATTTGCATAAAACTGTTCAGGATGATTATTGATTAACAAATTTGGTCTCAGAAAGTCAATAAATTAATAAGAAAAATAACTTTTCACCACACCACACTACACTAACTATAAATGATTTTTGATTTGATTTGAAAGGCTCTACTGATTCTTCGAAGATAGCAAATTTGAATTTTATCTACAAGAGTGCAAAGTAATTGCGTAAAAATGTTATCTTAATTGATTGATTGATTTTGAATCATAAATATTGTAATGATGGATTTGATTTAAGTAGTTTGATGTTATTCATTTAGTATTTTGCTCGTGTTGGTGTAGTGAACAATAATTTTGTGTTTCACTCGGTGCCAAAGTTTGTTTAACCTTCGTGCCTTGAAATCCTCGCAGCGCTCATATTTCCACTTTAGCGAGTGGTTCAATATTGGAACTATTCGCTTGCCGGGATATCAATATTGGCACGTGCAGTTAAACATCAACGACTTTTCCCCCTTGTAAAACAATAGCAAATTGTACAACAAGGGCATAAAGTGACGCATGTTTACCCTTTTTACTACCAAAATAGTAGACGAGGGTAAAAATAGAGATTATTTACGCCCTTGTAAACTGTGGTTTTATTTTTTTGTTAATAATTTTTTTACGGCAATTTACACCACGAAATTGTCGTAAAGCAAAAGAACACCAATCCCAGCCAACTAACTTTTTAATTTTTAACATTGGATCTGAGTTTCAGACATTTGGTTTTATGCATGTCAAAGATTTCGGAGCATTTTTGGACGATAATCGACTCCTATTTTATGTGATTTACTAAAAATTGCAGAAAATACGGAATTCTTATAAACTGTTGCAAAAATAAAATAATATACCTACTTAACACGTTTTGTCATCTACATAATTTTATTGCTCAGTAAAATTGTGCATGATATGTTTGGCTGTTGAGATCGATTACCTGTCTTAGAAGAAAATTTTACTTTATGCTCTAGAGCATAAAATGCGACTTTATGTCGTCTATGAACGACATAAAGGTGCACTTTTTGAGCATGAGAAGTGAAAATAACTATTACCAACTGAAGAACCTTTTGTACGAATACGCCATCTTTAGCTTTAAAACAATTTTCGTCAGACTTTAGACATCTTATACGAGTACATATAATCATTGAATCTCTAATACAAACAAATAATGTTCGACTCGGTTTTTGAATTATCCTGTGCCCTATTATGGAGTAATATCTAAAAAATGTAAAAGAAGGCAATGTTCTAAAAATTCTTCAAATTAATTACCCTTTTTATGTTCGTCGGCTGTTCTTTTTCGACCAAAGAGAAACGCGTGTATGAAAAAAATTGTGTACCTAAGTACCTACTGATACAATGTAAATATCTTCTATAAAACCACAATTAAACAAAGATTTATGGTTAAGTTAAAAGAGAATAGGTAAAAGTAAATTAAATAAAAAAAGTTTTTTAAGTTAAAGCTTTTATTTCGTCCCCAAAATGAACCAAAAAGTAAAAAATTATTTTAATACTAATTAGAGTCCCATGTTTCATTCTGAACAGTAATATAAGGAAGACGGGTTGTAATGTAGTCTTATCGAGTCCTGTTTTGACAATTTGACCCATATTCTTAGCTTGATAAGATAACGGACCCAATCATGGACAGTTTAAGATAAAATTTTGCCTTTTTTCAATAATTTACTGATACGTGTGAAAACTCTACCGCTAAGCTTGTTAAAACTTGAATGTCTTATCCTTCTTTTACATTTCAAGCGTATTGGAGAAAAGATACTCCGATTGGTTTCTTCATAATTAACAAATTAAAACTAGGTGTTTTTTCTCCAATCATGGACGGCAGTTCTCTAGTAATGGATCCCCCATTATGGACAGTGAAATAAGTTTGGAATTTTACTTTTAAAGCTTACTGATACTCAATGAGTCAATTTTATAACTATACCCCAAATAAAGCTAGTTTGGGTTATTTTACCATTGTTTCTTGTAAATTTTGGTTTCGTGAATTGTTCCTTGTCCATCATAGGAGGTACGCAGTTTTCCGGTTCCAGTAATGGACACTCGCAAAATAACACTACTTCTTTATATCTTTGAGAGCAACAAACTAGCATGTTTTATACCTTATCTCAGGCTTAATGCAGTAAGTAAAACTCATTGAAGGTTATACCGAATACTATTTTTTTATTATTTTATACGTGAACTCAACTCTCTTAGCAACATTACTGAGAATTCGTCTTGATATTTTTTTCAGTAAACTGGTGACTTTTATCTTGCCGCCAAATCCTTCATAAATAACCGAATTAAATGAAACTTCAAAATTAAACAGCTCTATGATGCTAGTTTACGGTAGTACATTGCCGTCAGTTTTTAGAAACTATAGATACTTATTTTTAAGGATTTGTGTTGTTTTATCCATCACCGTCCATTATAGGGTATTTCACATCATGAGTTAAAATGTCCAATATGAATATTAGCGCCATCTAGCTGAGCGTAACCCAAAGGTGTAATGCCATCCAGGCCACCTTACCTTTTTCTGTATGGTACTGAGGTACGTTTTTTTCTTAGACTTTATCCGTTTATACGGAGTTATATATGTCTTTGGTATAGAATGTGTGTGTGTCTATGTCTATGTCTATGTCTATGGATGATACTTATATAATAACTGCATCCACCTCGCCGCTCGTTAGCGCCGTTAAGCACTTTTTAATTAACCTGATTCGCTTAAGCCAATTTCCCCTTTTAACATTTCGTTGAAAATTGACTGAAACACAGGAATATACTATTCATCACACTCCACGGCTCATGGAAGCCTGGGGTCCGCTTTCACAACTAATCCCAAGACTTAGCCGTTGGCGTAGGCACTAGTTTTTACGAAAACGGCTGCCATCTGATTTTCCAACCCGAAGGGTAAAACTAAACCTTATTGGAATTAGTCCGGTTTCCTCACGATGTGTTCCTTCACCGAAAAGCGATTGGCAAACATCAAATGACATTTCGCACATAAATTCCGAAAAACTCATTGGTGCGAGCCGGGGTTCAAACCCGCGACCTCCGGAACAAAAGTCGCACGTACTTACCGCTGGGCTACCAGCGCTTCATCACACTCGCTCGTAAACGGTGTTATTACATGCCTATACATATACTGATACGTAATGAGCTATTTTACCGCTTCGCGGTAAAGTCAATACCTGGGTAGGGCCTTCCACGACCTGTCAAAAATTAGAAGATAGCGGACGAATGTTCGAAATGTCAGGGTATTTCAGTACAGTTAGTTTAAAATTTGGTTCTTATTTCGCGAGTGTGATGAAAAACATTGTGTATATTCAAACAGCCGTTCGTAATCCGTCACTTTCCGTCCTTAATATACAATGTACTATATATGAACAATTAATATTTGGTTTTAATCCGCGCAAAAAACTAAATGAAAAAGTTAACTGTTCAAACTATTCCAATTCGACTGAAAAAACTAGATCTGTCAAAGAACTTTTAAATCAGTTCAACTCAGTGGCAATACTGGCAATGGCAATTGTCGCGCGGCAGTAACCTTTCGTGCGCTTTCACATTATCCGATCCGATATCGGATGTAGGACCGATATCCCATACATTACAGGCGCCATCTTGGATTTTTTTCTATAGAAATCCTTTCGACATCCGATATCGGATCGGATAATGTGAAAACGGACTTCGCCGTTCATTGCCAGTTCAACAAATTGATGTTGAGTATCAGTGTTGCCAAAGACATAATAATATACAAAGTGCTCGCGAGGAACCCGCATAACTTGAACCACGCGTTTCTGAGGCAAAAAGAAAGAAAAAATGTTATATGAATTTTAAAATTTTTCGCCAAAAAAAATTTTTTTTTATTTATTTTTTTTTTTACTTTTTTGGACGTATTTTCACATAAAAAAATTTTTTTATCCATAAAGTTGGCAATTAAAATGAGTTCCTACATTTATTTTTCTAAAAACCAAATTATTTGGAAGTTTTTCTTGTCACATTTTGACATCTATCAATGACTACTGTGAGACTATGCTCCACAATTGCGCATCAGCGCCGTTAAGAAACCTTTTCTACTGAGTAACAATACGGAAATGTTTTTTTTTTAAATTGGCAATAACTCTGAAACTAGACGAAATCTAGAAAAGTTTATATGACATTTTAGTCTTAAAATGTGACCAAGAATATGCCGTTAAAGTTATATGGGTTCCTCGCGAGCACCTTGTATAACTCCGTATAGACAGATATAGTCTAAGAAAAAACGTACTTCAGAACCATAAAGAAAAAACCGGCCAAGAGCGTGTCGGGCCACGCTCAGTGTAGGGTTCCGTAGTTTTCCGTATTTTTCTCAAAAACTACTGAACCTATCAAGTTCAAAATAATTTTCCTAGAAAGTCCTTATAAAGTTCTACTTTTGTGATTTTTTTCATATTTTTTAAACTTATGGTTCAAAAGTTAGAGGGGGGGGACGCACTTTTTTTTCCTTTAGGAGCGATTATTTCCGAAAATATTAATATTATCAAAAAACGATCTTTGCAAACCCTTGTTCATTTTTAAATACCTATCGAACAATATATCACACGTTGGGGTTGGAATGAAAAAAATATCAGCCCCCACTTTACATGTAGGGGGGATACCCTAATAAAACATATTTTTCCATTTTTTATTTTTGCACTTTGTCGGCGTGATTGATGTACATATTGGTACCAAATTTCAGCTTTCTAGTGCTAACGGTTACTGAGATTATCCGCGGACGGACGGACGGACGGACGGACGGACGGACGGACAGACAGACAGACATGGCGAAACTATAAGGGTTCCTAGTTGACTACGGAACCCTAAAAAGGCCACAAGAAAAAGAACCATAAAGTACGGTCGGCCTAGGTGGCGTATGCTCGGCTGGATGGCGCTTGTTATATAGTAAACATAGAAACTTTCTTGGAACTAAAAAAGTTCTTCTGAAAAACATGTTTCATTGCAGCGCTTCTTAGTGAGTTATCACCGTAACATCTATTTAAGAACATGCACCAATCAACCAGACACCCATTGCTGACAACCGCATTAAAATCGGTTTAGTTATAGTTTAGGAGGTAATCGGTAACATTCGTTTGCACAAACAAACAAACAAACAAACAAACAAACAAACGCACAATCTCTCATCCTAAACGCATTAACCATTTCTGTAGTAAACATAGGAAACTTTCTTGTAAAAAGGTTCTTTTGAAAAAGTTACCACAATTGAGGAATATATTTTGAAATAACCTCTCACGTTTTAAAGCACACGACGCCAACGATCACGAAGGTAAAATAACCTTTATAACGACTAGAGCCTTTCTAAAGCCAAAAATATATTCTTTATCAAATATTGCAAGAAAATTTCAAAACTTTGTTAAAAATTCCCTTGAAACCTTACATGTTTTATGTTGTTTCTTTTAATAAAATTTATTTCAAGGGAATCTTGTGAAATGTTATGATTGGCGTAACATAAAAAGTTGCAAATTTTCCCAATACCATTTTTAACGTCTTGCTTCATTTGTTTAGATTTTTGTTTTTATTTTACCAAATTACAAGACACGTGCCTTGGTACTTGGCAGAATTTAAAGGGCTGTTTAAGGTGGCACGAGGTCTCCTTTGCGAATTTCATTATAATGTAGAATTTGATGGTGCTTTTTTTACGCACTAGTGCGAGAAGTGGTTCATTACTTGTCTGGTCGAAACTTCGTAGGGCCATCTGTACTGAAAAACGTCGTACGACAGACGGACTTCCTTTTTTCCGCACTTGCATCATCGTAATGCACTATTAATAGGCAACTAAAATACAAGTTCTTGGTCCTCGCTTTGCTCATCTTGGATCTAATCTTTGTACATAACTATGACTCGAATCATGTCGCCAATCGCGACATATTAACGTGAGTATATCTTTATCCGTACAATTAAATATGTCTCACTAAAGTTTTATAATAACCCTTTACAGCACTTATTTACCTTACGTGTAGACCAAGCAGGCAAGCACCGGTATAACGTCAGGCCGTCCTTTTCGCACTATTTGCAAATGAAATGAAAAATGAAAATGAAATATTTATTTTTCAAGTAGGCCTATTAAGCAAAGTAACTCTACTTGCTTTGCATAATACGTCTACTTGAAAAAATGCAATAGGCACGCACCGATGCGATATAGTTTATACGACTAGTTAAGTGTAAGTGCTACTTTCCGCAGGTATGTAAAATTCGGCAGTGTTCTAATAGTTATTTGTTATACAAGGGGGCAAAGTTGTATTTTAACGCCGAGTGTGGAATTGAAAAAAGGGCAAGTGAAAGGATTCTATAGTTCTAGAATAGAATCCTGAACTATCGAGTTTTTTAACACACGAGAAGTAAAATATATTTGCACCCAAGTGTAACATAAAACTTTTCCCCTCACTATAGCGAGGAAACTACAGCGCAAAAAAATGCGTTTATCACTGCTTCCAGTAGTTCCACAGGTGGTAAATCATCTTTACTACTAGATTCACCTACTTTTTATAAATTTTAAAGCAGTTTATTTGACTTTATTCAAGGTCAAATTATTTTACTCACTAGTGGATATGCGTTTTTACCCGCTGGTATTAAAATGACAAAACACGTGTTTCCGAGCTAGTGAGGGGAAAAAGATTTAAATTGACAGCGTAATACCTGCCAGGTTCAGGGAGGCAGCTAAGCGCACAAAAGCTTATGATGATATCGTTATCGTAATCTAGCTATCTCTATCATCCATATAGGCGCGACAGAGTCAGACTGCGTTTCGACAGGCTAGACGCCTGTCACCCAGTCGTCAACGATTGCCGTTTCGTTTAGGTAGTCAGTGTGCGTAGCCGAATGCACAGACGCTCACGAAACGCTCACGATAATATCTCTTTCGTAGCTATCTATCTCTATCGCTCTTGCGTATTGGCGCGACAGAGCCAGACTACCTTTCTGCGGCGTTTCGATGGCGTTTCGTTTAGCAGAATTGCCATTCGGCTACGGGGCCTGGGCAAGTGGGCAGTCAGGTGTACATGACATATGGCTGCCCAGCAAAAGGCCTGTCAGTTCCATCACATATCATAGATACAGCCAGCATAAAATATTCTGTATACGTAATGGATATATCGTCACTACTTTTAAAAAATCTCGTATCTCACGCTGCTTCTCAAAGTTAAAACGCAGTAAGTCTATATACATTCCATACACACTTAGGTACTACAATTTTCTTTTCATTGACAGACGAAGATACAAGTTTTTTAAAAGTAGTGACGATATGTCTCTTTTTATTAACCTCCGAAGCAAAAATATTATAAGTTTGACGTGTATGTCTGTCTGTCTGTCTGTTTGTCTGTCTGTCTGTGTGTGTGTCTGTCTGTGGCATCGTAGCTCCCGAACGGATGAACCGATTTAGATTGAGTTTTTTTGGTTTGAAATCTGAGTTAGTCGGGAATGTTCTTAGCCATGTTTCATGAAAATCGGTCTACTATGTCGCGGTCGGGGGTTTTTTCAAAATTTTAATTTTGTGCTTAGGTTATGTATCCAGTCCAGTAACTTACTGAACGACGTATACTTTAACGTTAACTGTACCACGAACCACGGTCCATTTTTTTATGTTATTTGTATAATATTTCACAATTCGTCACAATTTCGTTTTCTTTCAACCGCTTAATTGCCAAGAATGGCACTGAAACTTGAGTAGTTTCATGTGCTCTGCCTACCCCTTTGTGGGATACAGGCGTGATTGTATGTAGGTATGTATAATATTTTATTACACAAGAATTTCCATGTATTTAAGCTAGATATATGTCAAGTCTTAGTTTCTACCTATATCTAAATTAGTTCATGTAAATAAAAGACTTAATTGTTATAATAAACTATAGTAATAAATTATATCTTTATTTGTTTGAAAGATAAAACTGAATTAATAGTAGAGTAGAGTTATATGGCACTTATTTTTGGTTGGTGGGTTTTCTACAAGATATCTTTTCAGGGTTACCTCAAAGTAGTAATAAAGATTAATTACATCGTAATATTGTTTTCCCCTCACTAGCTCGGAAACACGTGTTTTGTCCTTTAATACCAGCGGGTAAAAACGCATTTTATCCACTAGTGGATAAAGTAATTTGACCTTGAATATCGTAATTTTTACTGCTTTAAAATTGATAAAAGTGAGTGAATCTAGTGATGACGATGTTTTACCACCTGTGGAACTACTGAAGGCAGCGATAAACGCATTTTTTGCGTTGTACTTTCCTCGCTATAGTGAGGGGAAAAGTTTTGTGTTACACTCGGGTGCAAATGTATTTTTCCCCTCACTAGCTCGGAAACATGTGTTTTGTCCTTTAATACCAGCGGGTAAAAACGCATTTTATCCACTAGTGGGTAAAGTATTTTGACCTTGAATAAAGTCAAAATAACTGCATTAAAATTGATAAAATTAGGTGAATCTATTAATAAAGATGATTTACCACCTGTGGAACTACTGGAAGCAGTGATAAACGCATTTTTTGCGTTGTAGTTTCCTCGCTATAGTGAGAGGAAAAGTTTTGTGTTACACTCGGGTGCAAATGTATTTTACTTCTCGTGTGTTAAAAAACTCGCAAGTTCAGGATTCTATTCTCGAACCACTCGCTTCGCTCGTGGTTCAACTATAGAATCCTTTCACTAGCTCGTTTTTCAATTCCACACTCGGCGTTAAAATACAACTTTGCCCCCTTGTATAACAAATAACTATTACTTCTCGGGTGTTAAAACTTTTTAACAAAAAATAAAACCGCCTTCAAAAATAAGCGCGTTACAAAACACGGAGAAACTAAAAAGCAAAAAATAATAAACCTTTGAATTCAGATTTCTTATCGTATTGCAATAATCTAAACATCCAAATTATAAACAAATCAATTATTTTTGCAGTCGGTACCAGACCTGTTCGTCGCCTTGCTATTGCCTGTTTGCCCCACCCAACCATACGCAGGCTGGCACCGACTCCAAAAATAATTGATTTGTTTATAATTTGGATGTTTAGATTATTGCAATACGATAAGAAATCTGAATTCAAAGGTTTATTATTTTTTGCTTTTTAGTTTCTCCGTGTTTTGTAACGCGCTTATTTTTGAAGGCGGTTTTATTTTTTGTTAAAAAGTTTATTTATTTGTTGATTTTTAGTGGTTCCTATTGATATTATACGTATCAGTCCGAATACATGTACACTAGTGAAAGAATTATCCTTTAACTCCTAACCATTGAGGAGTTGACCTTCCATCATCAGCTCAGCCACATAAAATTATTACCATCAGGCGTAAATACTGGTTTACCTTTGAAAAATACACTAAAAACATTACATGTGCCTATAACATTTGAAGAGTTCCCTCGATTTCTCCAGGATCCCATCATCAGACCTTGACTTGGTGCCAATGGGACCATCTCGGGGCTATACCCGTTCGATCAAAAAAAAAATTTTGAAAATCGGTCCACAATTCTCGGAGATATCGAGGAACATACATACAAAAAAATAAAAAAAATAAAAAAAAAAAACATTCAGTCGAATTGAGAACCTCCTCCTTTTTTGAAGTCGGTTAAAAATACAACTTTGCACCCTTGTATAACAAATCTTTTTTTGCTGTACTTTTAGAATTATGATAGTTTTAAGTAGGTAACCTACTCTATTTATAAATCTGTAATGTAATTTATTTATTTTTTAGTTGAATACCTATGCAATGCACATGATATTATCAAATAATTTCTCTGTTTTAGTTTGTAAGTTATTTTTTCTGCCTGAGATACAGGATCTCCCTAGTTCAGGCACGGACATGGTGAAGCCTATTTTTGTGTTAATATAGTTTATGGCCTGTTTATAACTGCTATTTTTGGTACATGAATAAATGATTTTTATTTTTTATTTTTATTTATAAATAACTATTAAGTTTTACCTCATATTATCACTTTAATATTATAAAGTCCAAGAAGTATTGGAGGAAATGCTTGGAATGGAACACAATGTTTGACTCTAATATTGTTTGAACTAGTAAGGAAGGAGAAAAGAAACAATTTTAAATAACGTATTTAAAGACCGTCAACCAAATCTTGTCACTAGAAAAAGGCGCCAAATTTGAAAAATCGCGGGCTAGCAACACTAGTTTTGAAAATCGGTGGAAGTTCGCGTGTTATTTGTATCTTATCTGTGGAAATCTCCGTCCTACCAAAAAGAGAAATAACTAGCACATATCCGTCCCTTTTTAATACATTATCTAATTCGTAAGGAAGGAGCGAGCCCCTTAAAAAAAATATATCTGTGGCTGTTCGACGTACATTGCTGGTTTTGTTCGTTTCATAGGGATACCATACTTTAGTTTGATGTACATTGCTACTGCCAAAATTTGGTTGACAGGCTATATTTAAGCTAGATATATGTCAAGTCTTAGTTTCTACCTATATCTAAATTAGTTCATGTAAATAGACTTAATTGTTATAATAAACTATAGTAATAAATTATATCTTTATTTGTTTGAAAGATAAAACTGAATTAGTAGTAGAGTAGAGTTATATGGCACTTATTTTTGGTTGGTGGGTTTTCTACAAGATATCTTTTCAGGGTTACCTCAAAGTAGTAATAAAGATTAATTACATCGTAATATTGTTTTCCCCTCACTAGCTCGGAAACACGTGTTTTGTCCTTTAATACCAGCGGGTAAAAACGCATTTTATCCACTAGTGGATAAAGTAATTTGACCTTGAATATCGTAATTTTTACTGCTTTAAAATTGATAAAAGTGAGTGAATCTAGTGATGACGATGTTTTACCACCTGTGGAACTACTGAAAGCAGCGATAAACGCATTTTTTGCGTTGTATACTTTCCTCGCTATAGTGAGGGGAAAAGTTTTGTGTTACACTCGGGTGCAAATGTATTTTATTTCTCGTGTGTTAAAATACAACTTTGCACCCTTGTATAACAAATAACTATTAAGTTTTACCTCATATTATCACTTTAATATTATAAAGTCCAAGAAGTATAGGAGGAAATGCTTGGAACACAATGTTTGACTGTAATATTGTTTGAACTAGTAAGGAAGGAGAAAAGAAACAATTTTAAATAACGTATTTATTAATAATACTATTCTATGAGTAGTTCACTTATATAACTAATTCACAACACAGTGGTAATTCATATTTGTACCAACCTAAAATAAATAAGTACGTGTGAAGTCTTGAAATTAAGAAAAATTCAGAGAAACATAAGTTACTACATAGTTATCCCACTTAGTCGATTGCTATAAAGCCGCTTGGTCAGTTTATTCATATAAAGATACAAGCACAGAATATATAATAGTACAAGTACAGAAGGCTCACTCCTTTGATGTTCACAAAACACCGCCATTCTAAATTCTTACCTACATTAACAAACGGACCGCACGCGTGCAGACGACATTGAATTCTATTGCGCCGCGCGAAGGTCGTCGCCACTGAATGGGCCGCGAACTCGCGGCCGCCGGCATGTACTTGTAGCGAGGCGAAAGGATCGCGGAGTGAGCCGCCCCTGATACAAGTAAATCTCTCCTTGATGGTAACCGACAAAGCGGGACATTTTACTAAACACACTCACATATTTTTATGGTATAAACACACTCACATATTTTTATGGATAAACGAGCGGAAAGACCGCCAGGGGTGAAAGTGGGCTGCCACCCAAATGGTTCGATTTGAAGGTCGTATCGATCGGTAGACACACCCAGGTGACATGCATTCCACACCGAATTCTCCTCTCTCCATTAGATGACTTCGTTATATCGATCAGGGGGCCGATTTTTAAATCTCGGCCATTCGATTTCGTGAAATTCGTTCAATAATATCTCCACTACTAGCGAATAAAATTCTACTAACAGAATCAAAAACTAGTGGTAAATACCACTTTCTTAATTAGCCTTTTATAGTGTCCCACTGCTGGGCAAAGACTAGTTTTAAAATTACTAGTCGTCCTTTTGTGCGTCCGAAAAATCGATCCCCAGGTTACTTACTTATATACATTTGAAAAGCTATTTTGTCAAACGTCTTTGTATCGAAACTGTAAAATTCTGGCACGCTACAATTCAAAAGAACTGTTTTCATGACCCTCTGCATCGTTCTTTTTCTTCATCAAACATGGAATTTCAATAAACTTAGACGTTCTGATCAAAGTCTCCGCGTCTTCAAAGGTGTGAGGAAGTTGCTTGGCAGCCGTTTCTGGAAGGCCTATAACTATCAGAATCCCCGACCCGGCCACCGCACCCACGATCACGAGGGGCAACCACGTGTAGTAAATCTCTAAGTAAACTATGAAAGGCGAGATAACCGTAGCGATGTAACCGCAGATGTGTACTATGGACATGCCAGTGCCCCTCACCGCCGTTGGCAGCATCTCGGTGGCCCACTGCATGACCGTGTTGCAGGTGATGTTGATGGCGAACCTGGCCACCACCGCGCACAGCACCGACGACAACCCCCCGCCCAGAAACGCTGTCAGCACACTGAACACACAAGCGATAGCGAACGTCGACACTGCCAACCACTTCCGACCCGTCAGGTCTAAGATAAATGAGACCAGTACCAATGAAGGAAACTCAGTAAAAGAAATAACAGAAAATGATACAAAGAAATCAAACTCCAGCTGCCCTATGCTTCTTATCAAAGAGTCAAACGTAATCGTGCAACACATATAACCCATACAAACACAGATGAACATGTTCCTCAGAAGTCGTCGCTTTATAAGATCAACTGCCCCGTACTTGGCATCCACTTTCTGTTTAGAGAGGCTTGCTTTAAATTGTTCTATCAGCTTCGACGGCACTTCCTTCTTGTTAACTTGACCAATTCTCTGGATTTTTATGATTGCGTCATCCACTCGTCCGACTGACATTAACCACCGGGGACTCTCCGGCATCAATAAAGGTGCGAACACTGCGAATATCATCGGTATACACGTGGCTAGAGAAAATAATTTCCAATCGTTGCAGGCGAGAGCTATCCACGGATAAACACAAACCGCAATAGTATAGAAAATAGCAAACGGTAGATTCGCTATGATCGTCCTATATTTTGGTGCGACGTACTCCAGCACCAAGAGGTACACCATCAGCATGGAGTTGTCCCAGGACATTCCCATGAAGAATCTGCAAACTGCGAACTGGACAAAGTTTTTTGCGAAGATAGTGATGACGCCAGACACGCCTCCGATCACGTTGCAGACAGCGGCGGCGGGGAGCCGGCCGTAGCGGTCCGCGATCCAGCCAATCAGGAAGCCTCCGACGATGGAGCCGACGAAGAAGATGGACTGCGCAGAGGCTTGGTAGCTGTCCTTGTCGCACACCCACCCGAGCTCGCTGGTGATGGTCGGGTAGGGGATCTCGGTGGAGTTGAACTCCCAGCCGTGGCGGCAGGGCTCGGTGCGCCAGGAGGGGTCAGGCGCGGTGCGGCCGGCGACCAGCTCGGCGCTCCAGTTGGCGACGTACGCCGAGCACTGCGAGTAGCCAAACCTGGCGTCCGTGTCAGCGGGGATGGCCAGCGCTCGCCGCTGCAACGCAGTCAGGTTCGCCAGCTCGGGGACATTGCACCAATGGTTCGGCGAAACTTCAGTTATAAACAACTGTTGGAAATACGACACTACTCCGAAAGCGTAGAAGGGAAAAGTCGATATGAACAGGATCTTCTGATAGAGGCCGAACTCGCCAGCTGATGACAAAAGGTCGTCGTAGGTGACATCTTCGGATTCATTTTCTTTTATATCTGACAGGGTCGGTCTACGTCGCCCTCCTCGGGTTTCCATTTTCTGCATTTCTGCTTCGTGCGATGAACTTATGGTGTTAGCGGAGAACTGCCGGGTGATAATAGTTTTATATTGTGCAGTAGTATAGTATAAACCCGAGATAAGTCTATTTGTATATTTTAGTCACGCGGTATCTCGTAAATAAACAGCGGACAATTATACACGATTTTAAATTCTGACGCTTATCTTAATATATTATGACGTAAAGTAATATATTTTATGCTCGGAAATGCCCGAATTTTGTAAGTAAATCTAAAATGGGAAGTCCAAGTATTTTATCCTGTTTGTATAGTTAAAACGTAGACTGAGTTATCATTATCAACCTGTAGGAGAAAAGATAGATAAAAGTATTGTACGTAATACATTTACACAGACACGGAAACATAGCAAACTATGTTGTAATATTTTAAAGGAATTACCAAAGAGAAAAACGCGAGACAAGTTTTGTTTGTCCATGTCTTGCCATGGTAATTGCGGAACTGCAGAGCGCAGGCGCGCAGATTACCACCCCAACCCCACGTTACTTTCTTGCTTTCTATAACTAACAAGATACTTATAGGGAACTTTCTTATACCATAAATTAAATATAACAAGATCATACCATCCCATACATTAAGATGCGACCGTCTACGAACGCGCTTACACTCCACCACACATAGATGGCGCCACAAAAAATGCCTTGTTGCCACCGATTATTTGTAGATTGGCATTAACGGCTCAGCCACGAGATTGGGCTAAGCGCGACAGCGGTGAGCGGCGGCCATACATTGGAGCGAGACACAGCGATGGGATTTTTCATTCGCTCGTATGGCTGCCGCTCACCGCTGTCACGCTTAGACCAATGTCGTGGCTGGGCCGTAAGTGTCAATTCCGAGCCGTAAATCTATGTCAAAAGTGACACTTAACGCCATCTACAACTATAATCGAAAGCTACAAGACATTTTTTTGTGGCGCCATCTATGTGTGGTGGAGTGTAAGCGCGGTCTTAGGCGGTCGCATTTTAATGTATGGGATGGTATGATCTTGTTATATTTAATTTATGCTTATACTAAAAATAAAATTATTTTTCAGTACAGATGGTGTTTTTTTTACGCACTAGTGCGAGAAGTGGTTCATTATCTGCTAGGTTGAAACTTTGGAGAGCTCATCTGTACTGAAAAACGTCGTACGATACACGTGCGAAAAGGAAATTCGTAACTCGTGTCGATTTAAAACACTCCCTTCGGTCGTGTTTTAATTTATCGCCACTCGTTTCGAACTTCCTTTTTTACGCACTTGTATCGTAATGTACTATTATATCATGCGCGAAATAAAGTATCAGATAATTATAAATTGGTCGTGACTCGTTTTCTTATTAATTCCTTAATAGGGAATCGTTTTGACAGTTCTTAAAAAGAATGTGATTTGATTAGTAAAGTAGCCTATTACGCATGTGTGCCGCCTCCTTTTTAACCCCCGACGCAAAAACGAAGGGGTGTTATAAGTTTGACGTGTCTGTCTCTGTGTTTGTCTGTCTGTCTGTCTGTTTGTCTGTTTGTCTGTCTGTTTGTCTGTGGCATCGTAGCTCTCGAATGGATGAACTGATTTTGATTTAGTTTTTTTTTAGCCAGTGGACAACTCTGTACTGTGTTGTTAGAAATAAGAATGATACCTCAGTGTGCGTAGCCGAATGTACAAACGCTCACGATAATATCTCTTTCGTAGCTGTCTATCTCTATCGCTCTTGCGTATTGGCGTGACAGAGACAGACTACATTTCTGCGGCGTTTCGGTGGCGTTTCGCGTCGCACAGGTGAAATTCGGCTACGGGGCCGGGATGTGAACTTGTACAATGCCTCAAGGGCCTATTTTAGATAATTTATCATCCTCCTTGCGTTATCCCGGCATTCGCAGCGGCTCGTGTAGGAGCCTGGGGTCCGCTGTGACAACTAATCCCAAGATTTGGCGTAGGCACTACCTAGTTTACGAAAACTGCCATCCGACCTTCCAATTTTAGATAATTATAAGCTAGCTTTTAAGCTTAGTCTTAGTTTCTTACCTATATAATTATATAAATACACTTGTAGATGCTTGATTTCGATTTCAATGTAAATCCATAATAGTACATTACAAAAGAAGTACAGAACAATAAATTAAAACACGATCGAATATCCTTCCCATCCTTCAATATTATTTTATAGGCGGCCGAGAAAATGAAGGTCGGAAAATACAGCGGTCTCGGCGCTGAATATATTTTTCCCCTCACTAGCTCGGAAACACATGTTTTGTCCTTTAATAACAGCGAGGTAAAAACGCATTTTATCCACTAGTGGGTAAAGTAATTTGACCTTGAATAAAGTCAAATCAACTGCTTTAAAATTGATAAAAGTAGGTGAATCAAGTAATAAAGATGATTTACCACCTGTGGAACTACTGGAAGCAGTGATAAACGCATTTTTTGCGTTGTAGTTTCCTCGCTATAGTGAGGGGAAAGTTTTTGTGTTACACTCGGGTGCAAATGTATTTTACTTTCGTGTGTTAAAAAACTCGCAAGTTCAGGATTCTATTCTCGAACCACTCGCTTCGCTCGTGGTTCAACTATAGAATCCTTTCACTTGCTCGTTTTTCAATTCCACACTCGGCGCTAAAATACAACTTTGCCCCCTTGTATAACAAATAACTATTATATGCGGCCGAGAAAATGAAGGTCGGAAAATACAGCGGTCTCGGCGCTGAATATATTTTTATTCCATTCGGCGTCGAGACCAGCTTGGTCCGTGGGGCCCTGGCGCTCTGAGTCTCTTCAAAGATTTATCGAAGAGACTAAAGAGACGCCCCGCCGGAGACCGAAGAGCTGGCAGCTTCCTTGCTCAGCGTATTGAAAGCTTGACAATCAGCGAGGAAATGATGCCAGGTCTTCGGTACTATGCCACAGAGGGCCGGTTTTAGATTTATTTTGCACTTTTAATTTTAGATTTATTTAGTTTAATTTTTTATTTTAAGTTTAATTTTAGATTTACTCAGTTTAATTTTACTTTATTCTAATATGTAAAATTTAGCAATACATATTATTTTTATTTTTTTGATTTGTTTTCAGCAAATTGAAAACGGACATCTAACCTAGAAAGTTCCCTTCAAAGTAAATACTTAGAATCGTCGATTTCCCAACAGGAGTTCAGAAACTTTACATCAAGAATTTATTTCTAAAGCAAATATTCTCAGAAGCTCTACAACGTTCCAAGTAGGAAAATATTTCACAATCTTTACTGGAAATAAATCAACAATGACATTTTCATTTTACGATTTAAAAACAGGGTACTTCGAAGGTTTCTTCTGATTATGCGCGATAGGGTATAAATGTGGTGTTCTTAAGTAAAATGTACCAGGTTGTATCTGTAGCATATTATCTGCTGCCAAGCTTGAAGTTCCCACTTCCAAAGAGGATCGAGTATTAAATCCGGTGTGGCAGTACACTGAGAGAAAAAACAATCAGTTTTCATGTTCGTTCACAAGTTTTTTGGTTAAAATAGCGCCTACGTGCTCTTTGGTTCAAACAACAAGCTACTTGTCATTTGAATCGGCAATATATTTGAATCAACAAGTCGATTTTATAAAAACAACCTGACACATATTGTTTTAAACATACGTTTAGTACTGATTCAAACCGATAAAGCCACTAACAAGTCGAACTTGTTAAATTACGCGAATCACAAATTTCTCTCAGTGTATAAAGGTACCAGGTTGTTTTAACATAAGGACGAAATTTTTAGTAACGCCATCTACATTTGCCGTGCATTTAGGCGGTCGCATTTTTTTTGTATGGGATGGATATATACTAAATCTATAATCTCTGATTTTACCAAATGTCACATTCTGACTATATCCAAACTTCCGTATAATACCCGCCCCCGAACTCCGTAAACGAAGCCACAAAGACCTATCTACCTATCAATGAAGCGTGTCATCTTCTTTTTGTAATCAACATCATCATTCCCTTGCCGTTCCCATTGTTTGAGATCATGGCGCAGCGAATCATCTTCCTCCATTTCATTTCTCTCTATCAGCCGTCATTTCCATACTAACACCTTTCACTCTCATATCATTGTTCACACATTCCTTCCATCTTTTCTTAGGCCTTTCACTACCATTGTATCCATCCACCTTCATATTTACCACTCGTTTTATAACATTGGTTTCATCCCTCCGCATTATATGCCCATACCATGCTATCTACCACTTTACTCTCACCTTCTTGGAACCAACCTTGAGTCTG
Organism: Leguminivora glycinivorella; assembly: GCF_023078275.1. Lineage (NCBI taxonomy): Eukaryota > Metazoa > Arthropoda > Insecta > Lepidoptera > Tortricidae > Leguminivora > Leguminivora glycinivorella. Next base: position 19,965,591 of record NC_062987.1, on the reverse strand, counting down.
AGTTACGTGTTCAAAAATTTTTCAGAGTAATAACTACAAAAGTTTCAATTGCATAGCTCTTATAACCGTCCTGGCAGCATTTGTTTTGTTTTGAGTTTGGAACCTTTTGTTACTTTACCAAAGTTTAAATAGGTACAAAAAATTGTACAAGAGGACTGAGGGAGGATAATTTAAATTTTACCTATATATCTTAAATAAAATAAGTAATAATTATTGCGGACAAATACAGATCAACTTAGCCCAAACTTAGCCCCAAACTAAGCAAAGCTTGTACATACCTACTATGGGTGCTAAGCGACAATACATAAATAGATAAATACATAGAAAACATCCATGACTCAGTGCTCATCACACAAATAAATGCCCTTACTGGGATTCAAACCCGTTTTTCTGGAAATAGAAAATGCTTGAAAGGAAGCATATTCTCAGAGATTGACCCGGCGTATCAGTGGTCGCAGAGTGGATTTTGCACAGTTTAGTGTTAAAATGAAACGTGAAATCAAAATAAAAGCTTATAATGTTACTTTTATATATTATTACAGTATTTCATAGTCATAATCCCACTGCCAGCCGCCTTGAGCCCAAAGGGCGAACCAGCCTGTGTTGAAGTAATACTGGCCAGGACTGCCGGCACTGTTGCCCATGTAAGCTACTTCAATTTACTGGCACATACTCCGTTTGGAACAGTGTGGGTTTTTATGGTGCAGACTGAAATAAAGGTAAAGGTTATTTTCATTTGACAGAGATGTCTAGTATCAGTGGATAATTAGTGTTTTCACGGGAAAACCCTTTGGCACAGGTCTCAAAAGTACCACCTGTGAATTATCATTTGCTTTTTTTTGCACAAAATTTTTAGGACTATCGGATGGCGATAAAGGTTTGAATTCAATATTTTTTTTAAGTTTTACTTGTTAACGGGTCAAAAAATTTCGAAACAATTTCGTTACGTTGTTTCACGTTTATCCATATTAATATTATAATTGGGAAAGTGTGTGTCTGTTTGTTTGTCCGTCTTTCACGGCAAAACGGAGCGACGAATTGACGTGATTTTTTAAGTGGAGATAGTTAAAGGTATGGAGAGTAGAGTAGTAGTAGTAGTAGTAGTAGTAATCACTTTATTGTGTACAAAAGTTTATATACAATTTGTAGGTACACATATACAAAGGCGAGCTTATCCCAGAGTGACATAGGCTACATTTTGTCTCTTTCTAACGCGAGCTGAAGCCGCGGGCAAAATGTAGTCACAATATAAATGTAACATGACAATGAATTTCGTGGCAATATATCTAGCGAAGGTTACGCAAGAGTATCATTATCAAACATAACGTTTTAAATATTTCAAGTTGATTTTCCAAAACATGTTAATTAACCAAAATATAGGATTAAAGACTGTTAATGATTCTAAGTACTTATTTAATCTGATGCGGATGATATTATGTAAAATTAATCCTTTGGTATCATTAAAATTTTCTGATGTGTCCTGATTATAATAGTAAGGACCTACTTAAACTGTTTTTTCTACTCCCGAACTGTTATTCGTCATTTACAGGGTCGTGCATAGATCTTTAAAACCCTACGCAAGTCTATTTAGCCAGCGTCCGACGGCTTTCAGCGCATGCGCGCAGTATCCGAAAAAAACTGAAAACGCATTGTTTGGCTCCGTAACCATGGCAACGCATTGTTCTGCCCGATACTGTGCGCGTGCGCGGGAAGGCTTTGGGCAGCTGAGCTGACGGTGCAAACATTTGCGTCAAAATAAAGGAAACAGTGTGAATTTCACGAAAGATACTCAAGAAAACTTTGCGCTAGGTCAAAAAATACTCTTGGAGTCTCAATAACAATTTTTGGCTTCGCCTCAAATTGTTACCCACGCCACTCGTCTTTATTGACCTCCTTTAAACGCCTGTTGCATAATAGTTATTCGTTATACAAGGGGGGCAAAGTTGTATTTTAACGCCGAGCGTGGAATTGAGAAAAACGAGCAAGTGAAAAAGTCCGCTTAACTCCTGGTTTCTGCTATAGAATCCTGAACTTGGCGAGTTTTCGCTTACACGAGCGTAAAATACATTTGCACCATTATTGTAATACAAAACTTTTCCCCTCACTATAGCGAGGATATTACAACGTAAAAAAACGCGTTTATCACTGCTTCCAGTAATTCCACAGGGGGTAAATCATCTTCTAAATACATCCACTTTTATCAATGTTAAAGCAGAAAATTTTACTATATTCAAGGTCCAATTACTTTATGCACTAGTGGATAAAATACGTTTTTACCCGCTGGTATTAAAGGACAAAAGACGTGTTTCCGAGCTAGTGAGGGAAAAATACTATAATGTGATTTATTTTTTTTGCTATGAATAGCAAACGAATTCGTGTGTTTGGGATATTTATTATAAAAATAATATAAAGTATTCCACTGTATCCCACTGCTGAGCAATGGCCGCCCCCAAATTGCCATTCGTTTCTGTTAATTGTTCGGTCTATCCACTCAAAAAGAAGTCCAAGTTATTCCGCATGCGCAGATCCAGAAGGAATCATGGGGGTCCATGACCCCACCAGAGCCTGGGTTGGCCATACAAATAGACCACGTGACTCCCCCCTTGGGGCCCCGGTCCCTTTACCACGTGCCCCCCCTGGGCACGAAGCTGAATCCGCGCTTGTTATCCCGCCATGCCTATATGGTCTCCCGTATCCCCGATTAGACTCAAGGAGTTACAACTTCGTGGTTATTTTGTCCCAAAAGTCATCACATACAGCAGACCCTGACCAGCCCAGTCCTACTCCAACAAAGCCGTAGGTATTTTTTTTTAACTAAACTTAAAGTTTTAGCAAAAGACTAACTCCGTATAGTCAGATAAAGTC